>NC_134718.1:9341826-9644856 GCF_049634645.1 Pelodiscus sinensis
TACTCATGCAACACAGAGAAAATAAAGATCACACTTTCTCTGTATGTTAACACAAACAATGTTTGTTTCAAAAATATTTTTTAAAAAGATGGGCCTTGTATCATGCCAGTAAATGGAGGATATTTAGTCTGAGGGGGAAAATACATAGGAGTGGATAGAGGGAGCCTTTAGGTATCCCTAAATGCTTTAAAACCTCCTTGCCTGACATTCAAATTAGATATACAAGAGTAACTTGTCCTGGACTATAGCCTGTATTTCTTATAAAATTCTACACTCTTAATTCTTCTAACTTACTCTATTACTGATAACCAGCAATTCATATACCACTCGTCAGGTCATGCCACTTTCTAAAAGCTATGCTTGGTTCATATTTGATGGGTAAATGTCAATGACATATAGTTCACATACTTGTGAGGTTTATCACCCTGAGCTGAGTGTGTGTGTGTGTGTGTGTGTGTGTTTGTATTTACACGTAAGGGAGAGAAATATTGAGGTCTACTTATATATCTTGATTTGTATTAATATGGCAAGATATATATCAACTCCTATTTATTGATGAGAAAAGATAAAGGCTACATTTCCCTCCCCTCTGCCCCTTCCCCATTTATAAGGAAAAAATACAAGCTTCTGAAACTAGACAGCACTGTTTCCAACTTTGCTATGCTATGTACAGTATCTCATTTTATGATGAGCAAGTGTGGCATAAGTACACAATAAGAGCTGAGTGATTGTGAGTACATCATGGAATTGTTGTCTTTTAGGGTATTTGTTTAACTACATTGTAGATTTATAGCTTCTTAGACCTTTTTTTTTTCTTAAGTGAATGAACTAGTTAGCTACCCAATCTCATTTTAAACATGCCAACACTCTCCACCATCTCTCTGTTTGGTCTGATCTTGTAATGTCCAGAAAATGCCTGCTAGAGCTAACATTTCTGTCAATAATATTCAATGGAAAGCATGCCTGAGTTTAATATATTCAGCTAGGGAAGTCAGTTTCTTGTGCAGTTAGCAAAATGATCTTAATAAACCATGTCTTTTCGTAAGTGCTCTGTATATGCATTGAATTCTTTTAAGAGAGGATGCCAACTTGCTCTTCTTCCGGGGCTATAAAATTTGTCAGATACAATGTATTAGTGACTATTAGAGTTATCGGTGAACGTGTGTGTGTGTGTGTGTGTGTGTGTGTGTGTGTGTGTGTGTGTGAAGAATTTGACATGTCATAGAAATGAAGTCGATCGCTTGTATATTACAGATAAATATTTCAAGATAGAAAATAGAGACATACTAGGATAGGAATGGTCACTATGTGCAAGATACTAATACTGACCGGTCTCATTAGGCAGCAGCAGTATAATGTACAAATCAGCACCATGTGATTCAACAGAATATAAAATCAATCCATGTGATTCAACAGAATATAAAATTTCATTAACAATTTCAATTTTTCCAATTAAAATGGCCAAAACTATTTTAATTTACAAGTGTGCTTTTTGTTTAATATCTCCTTTCTAGGAAGTATGTAGTTTTGGTAAAGATATTTGATTAAATAAAATAAGAGACAAAAGTCTTCTAGGCTTTCAGAGTTGAGTTTTACAGTTTCTAATCTGACAGAACTCTGGGGGATATTCTTAAAGCATAGTTCAGATCCTGATTTGGCATGTGCATAACTTTAAGCACCTGAGTAATCCTATTTACGTCTTTTGGATTACTCACGTGTTTTGAATATATACCCCATACCTGTTTTGCAGAATTCAAACAACTGTCAAGTCTGTGAGAATGTCAGGTTTCCCCAATAGTTTTATCAAAGTGACCTGCTAAAACATTTTATCAAACCATTTGATTTTTCCTGGTGGGCAGAAAATCTCAATTCTTTACCTATTTTTTCCCTTTAAGCTATTTTGGAAATTATGTCCATAAAAGATCACTTTTGCACTGTAAGTAGAACTTGACATGCAAATAGCAGAATTATCTGACAAAAGAATTCTCATATGTAACTCCTATCACTATCAAAATATTCTTGTGAATACTAAGAATAATAAATCTATGCAAGTCACTTTGGAAAATAGCTTAAGTAAACAATAAGAAGAGAATTTGTGGCTTCCATTGGCCCACAAGTTTATATGAAAACTTGATATCTGATTTTCAGTCAGCTGACATTTGTGCCAAACACTCTCAATGTATAGTATTCCATGGAATTAATGCTTTTGTAACTGAACGCTTAGCAGAAAAGTAATGAGAACTGTTATATACTTGACAGGGAATTATATACTGTACATAAAATGGCAGCAACATGTCAATAAAAAAAATATTCCTCTTCTTGCTCTTCCAAAAATTGGAAATAAAGCTAAATTGCCCCTTCACTCCAATATCCTTTTTAGACGCTCTTGAGTTTTGCTCAGCCAGTGGTATATGCTGAAAAGGCAATTTCTTCCAGTAATTTTAGGAAAAAGCTATCATCAAACTGTCAACAGCCTAAATTGAGATTAAAAGTACCAAAGAGAAACCTTCACTATTATCAGCGTCCCAAATATGAGTACTTGAATAGACAGATAACATCTTGAAAGTATATGAGGCCACCTCCATTTTGAGTTTTTGGAGAGACTTTGGGGAAAAGACCTTATATTAAATGAATTCTATTCACAGTTCTTCTTACCCTACACAGTTTTACCAGGCCAAGATAATGTAAGGGACATGTTCTACATTTCACATTTTGGACTTACTGCATGCATCAGTGGGTTGGTCTTTGGGGGGCTTGATCCTGTGAAGTGTCATAGTGAATGCCTTCTGCTCACATTGACTTCTTGCACGTTTGAACTCTTTTGTCTGTTTCTTCAGCTGGTGTAAATGTGCATCTTTCAGATGAAGTCAATAGAGTTACACTGGTCGGCTGCTGAACATGTGGCCTATACCTTTTAGTCTTTTCAGCGCTGTACTCATGTAGCTGGAGGATATAATAGTTCTGAACCGGCAGAGGGAGTGGGAGAGGAAGCTGTGCAAGAATTAGCTAAAAACTTCCAGTCGTGATCTGTAATGCCTTTGCTATTTCAGGAGTCCTATATCTGTCATAAGATCTCCTTTGTGCTAAATACGGCAACGGTTCTCTGATGTGCCTAGATTTCTGGAAGGGTCCAAGCTGCGACCATAAAAATGATTCCAATATAAGACCTCATGTGGAAGTTGAAAATGTGTCTCCAGAGGTGAAAGGCTAGTGTGTTAATCCACTGAGTCACTTACCTTTTAAACTGTATTAGAGACCTTTTGTTTGTCATTGTTTTTGGACTTTTATAGATGCTAAGTATTCAGAAGCTTTAACCAGAATATATTATCTTTTTATTTTTTTTCTTACTATTTCTAAACCAGTGTCAATCATGGTATTATTCCTGGTAATCTTTAACAACATGGAATCAGTGTTTCCAATTGTTTGAGGACCTGCTGAGCCAAACCATTGTATTCCCATTTTACTTTAAAGTTTATATGCTCATCAACCTTTGTAAAAAAAATAAAAATTAAAATCTGTCCAATTAAAAAAGTCTGTGTCAGAGTGCTGGAGTGACTGGGTTAGTTTAGTTTATAAGTGCTACTCTTGTCAGTGGCTTTGCTGATATGAGTCATGAAACAATACATTGTCATTGGATTTAAGAAAAAGCTTAATGGTTGTATTTGTTCTTCCCCTTTGTTTTGTCTTCTCTAGAAATCATCAGTCTGATTTTTCAATCTAGACGAGTCTGTTGTAGTGGTAGGAAAAACAGTGTGGTGAAAACTAAGTGCTTCATCTCCACCATATTAACTAACATGGAAAGGACATGAAAGCCTTGGAGATTAACTGCATGTGAACACTAAATGCTGCTACTGTGCTGCCAAGGCATCTTTTTAAGGACTACTCTATGGGAATGATACATGTTCATAAACAAGACCTAACTTTTGCTTTAGGATCTGATTCCAACAACATAACATTGCTGCCCTGTGACTTGGAAGCATAAATAGAGCCTTGTTCTGGCCTTTGTAATGTGTAGGCCTTTATAATGTTCTCTTGGGATACAACCCTGTCTCACTGCATAAAATGTACTTTGCTCTGGATTTAAACACCTCTATGTTTCCTTTGGATAACAAAGGAATAACATCTGATGTTCTTTATTGTGGGGAACCTTTGGGATTGTGTTGGATAGGATCATTTTTCTCGAACCCTTGTATTAAATTAGGTGTTTTTTTTTAATTCAATCAGACTTTTCAGATGTCTTAAACTTTTGATACAGGTGGTTATTCCTATTTTATTTCTTTTGCATGATACATTATGAGCATTTTTGTGACATAACCCTCTATCTTCCCACTGAGGCAATGAGTAGTGCATAATGTGTTTCTTTTCAAAAAAGAGGTGATAATTAAATCTACCTTCCTATCCTGTGGAAAGTATTGGCTGATTGATGACTTTCTTGCCAAAGCACTTGCACTGAACTAACAATAAAATGTTTATTGTGGGCCAAAGATTCTTAATAGAAGTGTTGTTTTCTAAAGTGGTGATGCAGGTGAGAGAATTTGTTTAAGGACATTATTCTCGTATCACGGTAGGAAAAGTTAGGGCTCCTACTGCCTTTCGAGAATTGGCAACTAACTTTTAAATCCTTATGTTTTCTAACATGATTATTTATCAGTGCTACATATGACTGTCAAGTCTGTGTAATCGCATCATCTAGCTCCTCCTAGTTTAATCATTGACTTTCCTTTGAGTGTTGATAACACATGTATCTGTTTTATCACCCAGGCCTCCTCCAATGATGCTGCCTCAGTCTCCCCTGAGTCACACTATACGCCTTTGCCTTCAGGATCCAGGGATCTCACCAATCACAGAGGTAAAAACCAAACTTTGATTGCTACGAACCACGTCAAGGTGTCAAGTATCAGAGGGGTAGCCGTGTTAGTCTGAATCTGCAAAAGCGACGAAGAGTCCTGTGGCACCTTATAGACTAACTGAAGTGTAGGAGCATAAGCTTTCGTGGGCAAAGACCCACTTCGTCATGCATCTGACGAAGTGGGTCTTTGCCCACGAAAGCTTATGCTCCTACACTTCAGTTAGTCTATAAGGTGCCACAGGACTCTTCGTCACGTCAAGGTGGTAAACTTTGCTGTAAGGCCTTCCAAATGCATTACTGCTGCACCGGCACTTTAGAGAGAACACTGTGCTTTTTCAAGCAGTTGATGAGAAAACCATACCTGTCAAGACTACAGATTTTAACTCATATTAAACAGGATTTAGAGGTAGTCTACTGGGAAAGCAAATAAATCTATGGAATAATAACATTTAGCGATTTAAAAAAATATAAAGAGATTAGAGTACTTAAATATTGCTAAGTAGATGATTACATGCAGCACTGGTGATCTTGAAAGAATTTGTAAATTCTAATATTTGTGAAGAGAGGGTTATTTTGCAATTTAACAATTGAGGGCTACAATTTCAAAATGTTAACACACATTTATGTTGCAATAAAAAGGGATTCTGTTCTGCTTTTCAACATTAAAAGGGGATCAGTGTGCAATTTCCCTTTTTATCGGTACTTAGAACTTCAAAACCACCTTGGGCAAATTCTCAGGTTCCATAGACATGGCTAGGGAAGCAGACAAAGAACTTTAGTTGCTATTCCAAGCTACTTCTCATTTGTTCCAAAAAAGGAAGAACTTTGAAAAACTCGGAGCACTCTGCAGCCAGAAGCCAGTGTAGGAATAGCCATATAAATCCTACAAGGTGCTCACTGGATTCCATATAGTTTTAAAATAACTGCTTTCCCAATGGCTTTGATAGAGCCTTGTTGAATAGCGACACACCTCTTCTGTAAAGGTTACTTACAATCAGTTCCTATATATAAGACTGGCTTTGCTGTAAGTTGTGTTACCATTTATCTCAGTGTCTGGAAATTGACTTAGCCTCTTCTACTAGTTATTGAGAAGCTGAACAATGTGCAATGTCCAATGCTACTTGGTGCTTTCAGGGAAGGTGAAAGAGCTCATACAAAAACCTGACTGCTGGTGCCAGACTTTTTCTGAAGGTCAGCAAAAAGTACAGAAAGTGAAGGAAGTTGAAGGTGTTGAATCACTTTATCTTTGTCATTTATGCCATACAGTAATTAACATTTCTAGGAGAGAAGGGACTAAACCAATGCTGGATCTCACAGTGCCCTAGACTTTTAGGATGTAAAAATTAGAAGCCACCGAGATGTATTGTGTGGCTTGAGCCCATCTTCAATTTCTAGGTAAATGCTGTTGTGTTGAGATTGGCATCCTGCTGTTGGGTTAGATAGCTTTTCTCTAGAACAAGTGAACATTGCAAGTGCCTAAGAGTGAAAGAGATTATTTCAAACTCCCAGCTCATCTGATGAAATTGGTTTTATCCAAAAAAGCTCATGATCCTATAGCTTTGTTAGTATCTAAGTTGCCACATTGTTGCTACTCATTGTTTTTAGAAGATCTATTACAGGTTATATCCCTCAATTATGGGTCAGTTTCTCTTGTAATCCAGTTCTTTATGGGCGTGTCTGGCAGTGGGAGCATATCTTTATATGGCTGCACATTTAGAACCCGGTGTTATATTGACTCCCATTGCATTCTGTGGGGCATGGAGGTATTCGTACTCCTCATGCAACGAGGGAAATGGTAACCCCAAATTCTCTAGTTTTACCCCCTTTGCCGCTCACTCCTGTGAACAGGAAAGACGAATTCTTCTATTGGAAATAAACACAACCGTGTTTTCCTCTGGGCCCTTTAAATCACCGCTGAAATGCTCTGTGGTGCGCTCAGGGCAGCTTTCAGGCCTGGGTAGGGGCATGCTCTGGTCTAGGCCACCCTAGGGGCTGATTGCCCATTTGACCCCCTCTGCCTAAGGTACTGCCCTTTCTGGGAGCACAGAACTGCTGTTCCCCCGACCATACCCAGGGGCCCAGCGAGGTTGTTGACTCCCCTTACTGTCCATACAAGGTTTTTTAAGCATCTAATAATGAAGTGATCCAACAGAGGAGATCAACACCCCTAGTTTGCCCCCCTACAATACTCTTGTTGGACTAAGTTTCAAAGGTAGTAGCCGTAAATTCCAGCCACGTGATTGAGATCAGTGTTGGATCCAAAAATCAAACTCCTAAGGTTAGTAATTCAGCTGCAATAGGCTAACATTTTATGTCTCAATAACTGTGTTTAAATAAATGTCACTTCCAGATATATATTAAATACTAAATAATCATTGTTCAAAATACCTACTCCAATATGTTGAAACATCAGAGTTGTGAAAGACATTTGCAATTCTTTTGCAACTAGTGAAAATTCATTACGTAAACTAAAAGCCCCCAAATTTGGTGATATTCTTCTTTCTTTAAACTTCCACTGATTAAGCTGTGCCAAATTTCAGATTTGTGCTATGTGATGTGGGCATGAAGAAAATACACAAAGAAAAAACATTACATTTATGTTGTGAGTAACAGAAATATGACTTTTCTTTATAAACACATAGATATAGAATGTTAATTGGTAAGCAACCTAATAGTATGTTAGCAGAATCCTTCAAGGAGGGTCCATGTGTGAAGACCCTGTTATCTTCCTGTTCCTCAGCTTTAATTCAATTCTATCACATCACATAACAGATCTTAAAATAATTTTTTAAATCAATGTAATTGCATGTTGAACTTCTCTAGTACAGAAATATCTGGTCTGGAATCACCCATCATCTGGAATGATTTTAGTCAGTCGGCTGTTCACTTATCGTGGGTGTTTCCCATGGTCCCATAAAGTTTGTTTACAGCCACCAGTCCTAGCTCTCAATGTTCTGTGCTGTTATTCAGCTCTAATTTACCCCTAAATGTCCTCTAACAGCCCAGTAAGCAGTGGAAGTGTTGGCAATGCTGCTAGACAATATTGACCTCCTCTGGTCCGGCGAACTTCTCTGGTTCAGAACTGGTCAGGTCCTGAGGGTGCCAGACTAGAGAGGTTCAACCTGTAGAACAGTGCAGTATAGTTGTAGCCTTGTGGGTCCAATGATATTAGAGGGAGAAGGTGGGTGAGATCCAATCTTTGATTGGACCAACTTCTGTTGATATGAGAGACAAATTCTCAGTTCATTTGGGATCTTACTTCTATTTCTCCCACACCACTTGCTTTCCAGTAACACTTTATGAAAACCTTCTCTCCTTGCCTCCTGAAACAAACACTGACACATCCAACCTACACAACCAACACTCCATTTACTTAAATGGATTGTACCAAGTCCCATCATGAATTTAAGACGAGACATAACAGTTCCGATTTTCCTGTAAATGTAAATCACTGTTACCTCACTGCCTCAGTGAGAGTGAGCTTTTATAGAGATTATTTTGTGTGCCAGCTCTCTGTCACACCAGTGTGTGTGCCTTGTCACCAAAATGCTCGAGACTCAGCCAGTCTTTAGCTTGCCTTAATGGTAACAGTCAGTGAATTCCAATTTTCCAGAGCTGTGTTTTGGTAGCGTCTCTCACTAGGGACTCTCAGAAATTAAGTGTGCTGCCTCCAAAGAGACAGAACACGCACCAATTAGTTAGCTGAAAACTCACACTGTATATCACTGAGAGAGTTTATAGTAAAGCTAAGAAGTTTATTAACAAAGAACAGATCTGTGCGCCCAAGGAAGAGGAAAAGAGACAGATACAGTTACAAACAAAGCATTGTTACTAATCCCTAAAACTTAAGTCAAACAAGTTATATCTCTATCTAAAACAGTTTCTTACCCCCAGACACTTATCAGCTCTCTCCCTTCGGACCAAGAGAATCCACCATTCACAGACTCTGAGGGTCCTGTTCCTTATGTCGCCAACAGGATGGATAACTAAAATCTTATTTTATATTATCCAAACTCCCTTGCCTGTGCCTCGAGCCATGAATCTGAAGTGCGGATTCTGCTCGCTGGTATGACCGCTAACCTGTCCTCTCCTCTGCTTGTTAGCTTGATATTGTCTCACCCCTTCTTGTAATCAGGCAGGTAAATTCATATTCCTTTATATAAGATAAACTTGATGTACGCACTGCCTCCCAAACACATTTTAAGAACATTTTTCCAGCACATACACCTAATCCCTTGTACACAACCTATATACACGGCACAATTTTTGGGTCCAGCATATTTGCTGTTTACACATATCTTAAATGAGGCCATTTAGATACATATATATTATGACAACAGTTTATTGGAAGTAAAAAGAAAGTGTCAGGCCTGATATGAGCTGCAATGTATCGAACCCTCTGCCATTTTGCACGAGGGGAATTCCCAGGGTCACAGCAGTCTATATAAGGAATGATAATCGGGTCCTGCATTTAATACGTTCTATGACTTGTCTTCAACTCTGACAGCAAAAAGCGCTTCATGTGCACGGATTGGCAGACATTAACAATGATGCAGAAATGGACAACATTCAAGGGCTGGTGTGAGACAGAATGTAGTGGGAAATGTTCTACCACGACACACGTGCTTGTGAAAAGGCTTCCTTGAGAGAGGGTTTCTACTGTTTAAACTTAGAATAGGGAACTCTGGGAATGAGTGCAATCGTGCACTATACAGTGAAACTCTGTTAACCAGAAAACTTTAACTGGCATTGCCCCCCAGCCACAATACTGTCACATCTTTAGGCTCACAGGCCTGGCTTGGTTTACCATAATTGGCTTAACAATTTTTTATTTAAGAAGTACTAATCATCTTTAACTCAAAATAGAAATGTGAGACCAACTGCCTCACACTACAAAACTACCAATATTCAAAACTTGAGTTTTACTACTAATGTCCATTGGTTTTTCCTAGGTTGATGGGACCCTCAGATAAAGGGAATTTTGAGATAACCAGAACGCCTTAATCCCCGAGCATGCCAGATAACACAGGTTTTACTATAATTCACTACTGGTCACTGAGTCACTCTTTGAGGCACCACATAACGACCACACATTCTCCTCATACTTAGTTGTGTTAATTTTTTTAAGCACAATGCAATTGTTGCAGGATGTGTATAAACAAGCTAAAGCGCACAACATCCAGTCATAGATCTTTGGGCTTTTTCTGCGACCTGAGGCAAGTCTTGTTGCTAGGAATTTGGCTGTCAAGAAGTTGTACCATTCAGTCATGCCAGTATGTATGTGCACATGTTTTTATTTTAAAAATGTAGTTATATAGCATCTATCCCCAGGTACTTGGGTACTTAAAAAGGTTAACAAAGATAGCTATCTTAAAACTGGGCTTTCAAGGACTTTGACTATCAAAAGGGCAGCAAAGAAGTTATAATTTATAGCTGGTCAGATGAGCTGCCTTGAAAGAAACCCTTTGCAGTGAGCCATGAAGAGCAGTTCTATGGATGTATTCAGAAAAGAAGTTACAGATATGAGGTTATTCAACCAACAACAGTTTGTCTGGGACTTGAGCTAGATGAAACTTTGGGAATGGGCAGAAGTAGATGTAGAGAGAGAATGTGGGAGACACTAAGTAGGTCTAGATTACTAAAGTCTTATAATCTAGATTTGTAATTAACAGGACAATAGGACAGAGTCACCTTGGGCCTAGATTATTAATGGTTATTCCATCAGTAAGACCTTTAATTAAATGTATTGTCTCACCAGCAACCAGAGCAGATCACAGAGGAGTAGGTGTTATTGATTCCCTTGCAGCTATATCAAGAAAGAGTCAGGCAGCCTTATTCTGCAACTGTTGCAGTTTCTTGATCAATTTCAAGGGAAACCTAATTAAAAACAAATTACAATAATTTATCCTGGAAGAGATGAAGGCTTGAATGACAAAGGTGAGCTCAACATTAGAGGGGAAAGTTTTCTGGGTTCTGCCTAAAAATCGAATTTGTAAAATATACTTCTTTTGGGCTAGAGGGAGTATAAAAGTGGAAATGGAGAGGATTGGCAACCCCCAAAATACCTTCCAATGCTAAATCTCTCTAGTCCAATAGAAGCTTAATTTTAAAAATAAGTACTTTCAAGTCCTTTGACTGAAAGTGGGACTCTTTGTATAAGTAAAGTTAAGCACAAGCATAAATGTTTTAAGGGCTGGACCCAATGACGATCCCTTTTCTAACATGTGAAGGGACAAAAATTGACATTTATTATAAAGAACTATTTTAAAATGTAAGGGGCTCATTTCTGAAGACTGTTGTGCAGATCTACAAATAACACTGAAAAGTCACACTCTTCTTAAATCAAAGGCATGAGAAAGAGAAGCAAATCAGTTTGCATGACAACTTGCTTCCGGAAAGATAATTATCCTGCATATATTATCATTACCATCTTCTCTGTTGTTATTATTGACACAGTTGTTAGGTGCTCATCCCATCTTCCAGCCAGAGGCTTAGTTTAAGTTTGAAATTGACTGCTAGGAATGTCACAGAATAATTTACATAGCAACTTATCATAATTAGTTATAGTTTGCAGTTTCCTTAATGTGAACTGCACTTTATGCTTTGCAATTGATTTCTTCTATATCTCTGCATAAAATAGCTTAATGCGTGCCATCCAAAAATATGTGTGGGTAGTTTTTATCATTTAGTTAACCTGAGGGATCATAAAATAAATGTTAACAGAACCTATAAATAGGGAGTATTGGCTTTAACTCATTTAATAAGTCGAAATGAGATGAGTAAGAGGGAAGTTTAAGTGGATAAAATATATTGAGGTTCCATGCCAAGCAGAAATATTGTGAAAATAGAGAGAAGTTTTCTATGTTGGCTTGTATGAAAGCAAGCAAGGCACTTCATAGAGAATCCAGGATTTCTGTTTCTCGCATTGGGTCATATGCATTGGTAGTACAATATAGAGCAAATCAGCAAGCCACCAGTTTGGTCAAAATGGCAACAAGACCTTCTCCCAAATGTAGAAACTGTGATTAGCTAAACCTGGTCTACCATACAGCAGAAAGTTGAAATAAACTGGAATCGAATAAGTTTCCGTGCAGTCCACAAAAGGAGTACCACCAGACGCTGGCTGGAGCTGCCCTCAGCATTCGATGTGTGATCCATACTCGATCTGCTAAATTGAATGCCAGAAAATCGACCTCTGGAGCATAGATCTTCCACGTAGGATAGATGTGCCCCTAGTATAATACAAGTGAAATACGCACAGTTCAAATTTGGGGGTAGGGGGCAGTGACAGTCAAAAGGATCATGTTTTGAGAGCAAATTCACTGCAAAACTTATGCTGAATATCAGCAAATATTTCCCCAAAGCAAGTTGCATTAAGATCCAGAATTCTCTCGCTCTGTTGTTAGCACTGTCGACGATAAGACTGGAATAAGCAGTTCAAGGTGAAAGACCTGACTGCACTACCCTGTACAGACTTTATTGCATACACAGCTTGACAGTTCTGGAAAATTGCAACCATGCAGAGTAGAGACCAAGATTATGACAGTCGTGTTATGTCCAATGTGAAGAAGACGAAACCTCTAAAGAAGATTTATAGAATTGAGGTCAAAGAAAGTAGAACAAGAGGCCAACCACGAATGAGGTTAGAAGATATGAATTGGAAGAATTTAAGAAACCTAATTTTTCCCATGTTGCCTCCCGTTGAAGGAAGAATTGCAAAGGACCATTCTAAATGGAAATCCATTCTACATGCCACTATGGCTGCATCAGACCCATATGAATTGATGGTTCTGGTATTTTGGCTGGTGTCAATCTGTCTAGAGTGGTTCATGATTGTGAGTGCCCACCCCAGGTCAGATTATCAAAAAAAAACCAGGGCAAAAATGACACATGGGTTGTATGTTTATAATTTGATTTCACAGACCCACTAACAAGTGTGAACTCCTAAAGCACTATAACCGTCATACCACGGAGTCACAGACTAGCCCCAGAGGCATTTCAGTCTATCTTGCCATGCAGCCAAGATTGACTTTGAGGGAGACGGTTGTTGTACACGAATGTCACAATAATATTCGGGTTACTCCTCTCCAAAGCAGCTGGGAACTCCTTGCATATGCTTAGAAACCTTTTCCTGGGGAAGGAGTGTCCTTTACAAGCCTACTGTTGGATAATTCCTGTTGCAGCAGTTGATGTTCATGGAGGAGGCGTAGGCCAGTAGTCTGTGTGACAAGGACTGGCTTAGGCGCCTAGTGATTCAAAGGGGCCTGGGCCTCCCAGCTGCTGCTACTGTGGCAGCAGTGGCAACTGGAGACCCAGGCCTTTTAAATCACCACAGGAGCACTGTGCCACATGCTCTTTGTGGCTCTAAGGGCTGGAGGAGGGGCGGAGGGCTGTGCTCTGGGTGGCGCTCAGGGCTGGTTATCCCTGGCCCTGCCCCTTCCGCCCAAGGGTCCACCCCTTCCTGGAGTGCAGAGCTCCCCTCCCCCAGCCTTGCTCAGGGGCCTGTGAAGGCTGTTGTCTCCCTGAACTGGGGATCTTGTGGGAAGGCACAGAGTAATGAGGCTGACCTTGCAGCCATCACAAGTGCAGCTGCCACTGGAATGGAGACTGCTCTAAAAGAGAGAGCTCTTTAGTGGACAATTTGCCTTGTGAAGTAGTGAGAAATCTCTTTCAAAATCCATGTGTTTTGCAATAAAGCACAGACACTTGACCAAATCAGTTGGTTTTGATTTTGGCCCTGACTAATATAATTGAAGGAATACATTTTTGGGTCCATTGAGTTCATGTTCTCTTTACTGAGAGTCGCCAGTTTATTTTCTGTGCTTCAAGGGAATGTTGGATTTGAATCAGAATACTGTAGATTATTAAAACATCAGCATAAAAATGAACCACTGTCTTGTGTATTACATTGATGGGAGCAGCCAGTCATGTGGAACTAGGGAGGAGTGAACAGGCTTGGAATTTTATATGAACTAACTCCAAGCATTGCTCAAAATGCGCATAAAAGATTTTCTGAGGTTCAGAAAAGTTGTTAATACTTTTTAAATGAAATACTTTTTATTTTGTGAGTTTCATCTGCATTGTTCATGTTGAATCAGAAACTCTGAATCCCGAGGCAGGAGAAAGCTGTACGTCTATTGTTTGGCAAGCTGACCAGAAGGAGAAAGTTGAACAGAACACTCTTGGGTAGTATGATGTCGAAATAAGAATTGCTGGGCCTTGAAGAGGATTGTGTAAGAGCAGAAGAGGAAGTAAAGTGCCTAAAATCTTAAGTATAAGATTTAAAACCTTTGTTTGGGATTTTCAAAGAAGCATAAAAAGCCAGGTGCCCAAGTCTCATTCATATTCAGGGAGTGCAAGATAAATAGCATTCGTAGGATACTTCAAAAACACCAACATTTATTTTCACATTACATGCAATATAGCAAAGTCCTATATTCCCTTATTAGACTACTCAAAGAATGCTCCCACCTCCATAACTTTTGAGTCTCTATTATGACTTCCCCAAATTCAGCACAACCGTTCCACAAACCTAGCTGCCAGTCACCCCTATCAGAGAAGAGAGAAAATGAATAATAGGGAAACAGCTGTGGCTGCAAGGTGACAGAACAGGAAGCTTCACGTTTTTCAAGGCATTTTCTCATGCAAATAGCAAGAAGTCATGAACATGCTCAGTCTCCCAACACCAGCTCAATAATATGACAGAAAGTTGTGGAAAGGCTGGCTCTTAACAAAGTAAACCTACATTGAAATCAGTTTTAGGTTTGTAGCAGTCGTAGAAATTCAGTGTGGACTCAACTGGCAATCAAAAAAAAAAATGGTCGGTAAACCAGCCGTTCGGCTCTATAATAATAACCTTTTTTAGAACAAACAAGTCCAATCATGCTATTTTTTGTAACCATGGTATTACAGCCATCTCACGGGAACGGGCTTCAAAGCAGAAGCACGGCTGTATAGAGACATACCCCTGAGAATTCTTGTATTTAGTTAGCGCTCCAGTCGAGCCTGTTTTAGTCCTCCAATTTTATCTCTCAGGCATTTTTACAGCCTCATTGGAACAAATAAACAAACATCTGGAAATATGTGGGATATTTAATTAAAAAGTTTGTTTGGCCAAAAATGGTAAAATCATGAAAAATTGCCTGTCTCCCAGCTTTGAAAGGCCAAATGATGAAGCTGTTGGCTGCATGCAGTTTTACAGTGTATTGAAATTCTTGGAGGTGCACACCTGCTGCAGTCGCCCTCTCTATTTTGATTTATAACCAATTAATGGGTGTTCAGTGCAAAGACTGTAGAATGGAATTTGAAACAGGGTGTGGTTTCGCACAACTTTAAATAATACATAGACACATGCAGCTATATTAATACAGTATGTACTGTTCTGTAAGACAAAGTGTTAGTCTTGGTACTATTAATGGCAAAAATCACATCTCCCCTCTGGAGTGCAGGTCCTTATTGTGTATGTTGCATTTATTCCATACACTAAGCTTTTCCTGATGTCAGGATGAATTCTATATGCCAATCAATGACAAAACATGTACTTGCTGGTAATGGGGAAAATAAGCTAGAGGAACTCTTGTCTTACAACTTCCAGTTTCACAACCTGCTTATATTTTTGCAAGGAGACTCCATACATCTGAAAAACAATGACTTGGACATCTAACCTTCAGCAAAGTTTGTTTTCTTTTTGTTTGTTTTAAGGCTTCCCCCCCCCTAATTTCTTGATTCTTCCTTTGTATTTCTGTACTTTCTTCTAGGCTTCTCTATCCTTGACAAACTGGGCAGTCAACTTGGCAAGGTTGGAACCTAGAATGTCTGGGTGGGTGAGGAGGATTTGCCCACATCCAATAAGCAATGATCCCGGTGCATATCTAACACCAAAAACAAAGAAAAATAGACATTGCCAGTAATGTTATGAGAAAGTCCAGGCAAACATGCTCTTTTTTCATTTAAAAGTTATGACCATTTGAGAATAAAGGTTTCTAATTGAAGCATCCATAAATATTTTAATAGACTGGTATCCCAAATAAGATGCTATATCATGTAACTATATCTATATATTAAATGCAAATGCTATTTAATGAAATGAAAGGAACATTTATGCACTTTTATAATATGCTATCATTTTTACAATTCTGCCCTGAAGGCTCAATTAGGATCAACACCATAGTGTGCTTCAAATGCACAAGACTAGACTTTCATAATTTTACTCAGACTCAATTACCCCTTACTCCATGAATATTCCCATTGACCATAATGGGACTTCTTTGGAATAAGGTGCTACACAAGGTTAACAGGATAATCAAAATCTGTCCCATGCCAAAGGACAATCCATGCACCAAATCAGTTTAAAGTAGTTGCACTGATATTGCTGTAATATGAAATCATATAATGTGCTTGTGGTTCACCTAAAGAAATTGAAGTTTTCCATAAGCATAATTTTAGGATAGACTCAATATTTGTCATAGATGAGACCTTTCGTTATAGGTCATATAGTCAGAGTTGGGGGTAATAAGTGGACAAATAAAATACTAAAACACTGGATAATTGTCTGTGCAAAAGGGCCACTAGGTAACTAGGAATTCACTTTGCATGCACAAATACAGGATTTTGCAGAAGGAGCATTCATATTTTGGTGGCCTTATCCATTTCATGCATTTACACCCTTCCTCCTCTCCACCATCCAAACAAAAAAGTATGTCTGTATTTTTGCATTACTCGGGATTCTATTTTAAAACTTAAAATGGTTGCCCTATTCTATGGGAATCATATTCTGGTTTCATGCTTAGCTGCAGGATTCTAACGTGGCTTCTGCCTGCTGTCCCATGGTGAACGTGTGTTTCTCAGCTGTGGGGAGGGGTGGGTAAATGTCATTAGAAACAAAATGCTAATTCCCACATGGTGAATACATGTGGAAGCCTCTTTACAATTAAAAAAAAAAAAAAAAAAGAAGAAAGAAAAGGAGAAAGAAAATAAATTTCCTGCAAAGTCAAGAAAGGCAGCCATCTGCATCAGAGCAATAAAAGTATTTTATCCCCTTGCGTGTTGGTTTTTTATGGCACACACATCTTGCTATTACATGTAAATTTCTTCCAATCCACCAGGAGCAGCCAAAAAGATGGAGTGTATTTCTTTGTGTGCGTGTGTGTTTAGTTCTGCCTTGGGGAAAGAGAGAGGTATCTTTGTAATGTTTTTGTATTTCTTCCTATGCAAGTGAAGAAAGCTGTCAACATTTTATAGGAAATAAATGACTGTATTTATAATCTCATGATATATTTGCTGATCAATGTTCCCATAAAGTTCCAAAACGAAATGCCACCTAGTATTGTTGAACAATTTTCCTCTTTTGGCTTTTTAATAATGTGCCTGTCATTAGTATTCTCATTGGACAGAAAAATAGTTGATGGCAAGTATCTTAGCACCCTTCTTTAGCTTCATACTCTGTGGAACAGCAAAACTAAGCAGTGATTTTAATGGATAAAACAATAGACATGAGCAAGTGAAGCTGTCTTATGTTCCTTAAGAATAAGATTGTTGATCTTTTTTAGATGTCATCAATTGTGTTGACTTACGGTTTGAGACTGACAGTGTCCATGTGTTCTGTCAGTGCCTTTTAAGAAAGCTCAGGTGTGGTTCTAAAGTACCTAGTACACATAAGCAACCTCCTGAAGCTTTCCCCACCTGTGATTGCATGAAACTGAACTAAAGCATGGAACATAACTTGTTGACTATGTACTCACACTCTCCCAATTGCTGAGAACAAAATCCAATGAAATGCAATTTTAGTACTTGCGTGTCACTAGGGAAATAGACTCCTAAAATCACATAGTGAAGCATTGGAAAATTCAGTAAATTTGTATTAAGCTTCCTGTTATAAAAGCTAAGAAACCATAGGCTTTACTTCTGAACCACAGGGCATTATTATGTAATTTTATTAGAATACCCACAAATGTAATAATGATGGTTAGTAAAGTAGGCTGGAAAAACTTGAGGTTAATAAATAAGGGCCTGATTTTTGCCCAGTTCTTCTGCAGGTGCCCAATGTAGAGAGTACAACGGAGCCTCTGTACTGCTCATTTAAAGGCCAAGCACAGTTGCAGACCCTGAATTTATCATATCTTATATATACCTCCCCCATGTCACACAATACACCCAGTGGAATAGAGGGAGAGGCAGAACCATAGCTCAGTTTTCCCATATATACACTGGCGAATTGAGATGGGGTTTAGACGTGAATAAATAGACTAGTGCGAGGCACATAAACTTTGTCATCTCATTGTTAGCAGAACAGAATTTGAATCCATATCCCAGAGATAAAAAGATAACATACTAACATACTGCCCTAGAACCTGATTATCTCTCTTAAAAAATAACCTGAAAGACTTGACGTTAAGTTATGAAATGATAAATTCTGCAGGAAAATTGACCAATTTTACATATTGCTTACATTTTTTAAAAAAAGATATAACTCGCTAAATTATTCAAACTGGTCAAGGACAATTTTATGTGGACTAATGCCAATCATTATATATTTAAGAAATTTGATGTGTTAAGTGTCAGAGGGGTAGCCGTGTTAGTCTGAATCTGCAAAAGCATGTTAGATGTGTTAAGTGTTACTTTCACGGCACACTTACAGAGATGTTAGATTAAACCCATATTTTTACTGATAGTTCACAAGTTTTGTATTTCTTAGGAACCTTTGCACACCAGAACCAAAACCATAGGGGGAGACAGCAGTCTGCTCCCTAAGGCAGAGGGACAAATGCAACCCATCTTTCTCCAGGTTGGCTTTTTGCAGGCTTCCCGCTGAAGACCCCTACAGAGCTCCCTAGCCTTCAAGCAGGAACAGAAACATTGAACATATTTTTTTCAACATACATAAAGAATAAAAAACAACAGGTGGAAATTAGAATGAAAAAAAAGATAGATATGCACACATCTACCAAAACTCTAAGCATTCGATGCAAAGTGGAGAGAGAAAAGGAAGCTCCTCTCTCAATTGTTAATCATGACCCTGCTGTGTATTCCTTCTCATGCCAAGCCAGAAGTGAAAAACTAAACCCTTTAAGGTGAGCTTAATAGTAACATAAGAGTTTTTTATTTTGTGGTCTTGCAAAGGAATCAGAACGTTAAGTGGCACTGTGGAAGGCATCAGGCTTTGAGAACTACTTTTTTTTCTTTGTAAGTTCTCCACTTCCATTGATTTCACACACCGCTCACTAGTGTTGATAGCATAGGAATAGGAGTTGTTGGTGTCCTTTGCCAATTTAGTTTTTCAGGGAGGGAGAAATACCAGTAGAGAATACCAATAGGTTAAATACACGGTTCAGCTCTGGAACATCTGTTGAAAAGTCATATAAAATACAGTTCTGTTTGCTACCGTATATGAAAAAGAATCTGAGTTTGCCCAGACCTTCCACAGGTGCACAATGTGGAGGCTGAGGTGGTGTGTAGAAATGCCTCAAGTAGGAATACCATATAAGGAATGGCTACAATAAGGCATATCATAGGAATATTAAGAGCAGTGTCTTTTCTATGGATATGTCTAAACTACATGGCTCTGTCGATGGAGCCATGTAGATTAGTTTACATGAAAAAGGGAAATGAAACTGCGATTTAAATAATCGCTGCTTCATTTAAATAAAAATGGCCGCCTCACTGTGCTGATCAGCTGACTGGGATCTGCCGACCCCAGAACCCTTCGTTGGCAGATCTTTTATGCCTCTCTGTTAATCAAGATGAAGACAGAAAAGTTGCTATGGATCCAGTGTAACTGAGAGTTGAATTTGATCTTATTCTGTTGAAAATTTGGAAAACTAACAAGATTGTCAGAGCTTTTGTATTAATGTGAAAAATGTTCCATGCTCTTCATGCATGTTGGCAGTTGGTGAGGCAGTCAGGATCCAGTCCTTACAACTCAGGGTGTGACTACACTGCAGTGTTTTTCCAGAAAAACAATACTTGTGTCTACACTGCCACTGAGTTATTTTGACACAAAGTCGAAAGAACTGAGAGGTTTTTTCCAATGGTGATAAACCTCATTCTACAAGGAAGGAACATTTTTCCGAAAAAGCTTTTTCGGAAAAAGGCAGGTGGACACAGAAGAGGGAGTTCTTTCGAAAGAAGAGGCCTACAGGAAATAACACACAGGAGCGCTGATGGCCACTCTGTCCAGACTAATCACAACTTACATGTGAGATAGCATCCAATCAATATGGGCACTATATTTTGAAAAAGCACATTGCTTTTTCTTTGTGCTTTTGCTGTGTGGATGCTCTTTCAAAATAAGCTTTTCTGGAAGATCTCTTCCAGAAAAGATCTTCCAGAAAAGCTTCTTCCAAAAGAAGCTTGCTTCTAGATGTAGCCTCAGGTCTTGAAACCCATTTTTCTTTCTGTGTGAACATCTTCCAATTATATGATACTAGCCAAGCCCCGCCTCACAGCTTTGGTGCCAGCGGGAGGATGTGGTGGGGTGGGCGAGCGGGCGGCATAGGGGTCAGGTGCAGGGCATGAGAAGACCCAGGGGGCACCAGCTCGGGGGGCCATGGGTGGGAGGGGTAGAGCATGGAGGGCAGAGACTTGCTGCCAGCAGTGGGGCTGGTGGTATCTCCCACTTCTCTTTGTCCCTGGGCCCAGTGTGCCACTTGAAGAAGTCATCGTGCCATGGCAGCGGTTGCTTGATGAACTGTGAGGCAATGCCCCCGGCCACGGTCTGCTGCCGCCACCATCCCCACGTGCTGGACAGGCTGCCCTTGTAGCTGGTAGGTGCAGCGGGGAGCTAGCAGCGGCAGTGGTACCATGCAGATCTGTGCCCACTGGGGTGGGCGGCTCATGGGCCGGGGCCCCACACTGCTCCTGTGCCTGGAGGGTGACCTGTCCAACAGGTGGAGGCAACAGGGGGCAGCACTTTACGGTCCATCCAACAGCTGCTGCCGTGGCACAATGACTTCTCTGAGCAGCGCACCGGGTCTGGCAGCAAAGAGAAGCGGGAGATGCTGTGATCAGTGGGGCTGGTGGTGGGTCTTCCTGCACCCTGCCTTCCCCCGCGCCTGCCCCCCGTGCCACCCACTCACCTGCCCCACCTCACCGCCACATCTTCACATCTTGCTTTGGCGCAGGAGTGGGGAGGGGAGGAGGAAACAGCAGCCACAAGCCCAGCCAACCACATCCTACCCTTCCAGTTTATTCTCGAATGTTCTTTGTGACAGACGGCATGACGGACACCGCTCCTTTTATAATAGTATAGACATAGATGATTTGTTTACATTCAGAGCAGAATTGATATTATAGCACTGCCTTGGAACTGGTGCCTATATCAAAGATGTCAAAAAAAAAAAGCAGCAATAACAAGGTCATCATGATACATGAATGTCCACCAACTAAATGTATCTTTGATCACAAGCTATTTTCTAAATATAAAGATAGCATAAAGAATCAAGTACAAAGCAAAAATAGATTGTGATAAAATATGGGTGGTGTGAATTAACATTTCTATTCCTGAAGTCAAGAAGTTAGTACATTTGAGACTACTTTAAGATTTTGATTTGTTTGGTTATTTGCTTATTCTTCATTTCATTTGCATGCTTCTGCATAAGTTATTTAATATCAATTTACAGTACCGCTTTCTTGAAAATCACTGGTTTGAAGATATATTTTCCCAACCACTATTCCATTGCTTCATAGTTAAAAAGCCATTGGATTTCTGTTCTCTTGCAGATCCCGAAATTTAATGTTTAATAGAAAAAGCTTTTTCAGTCCATTCATGCAATGATTTTTTTTTTATCTGGAAGTTTGGAATACTGTGGAAGCATCTAGGTTAATATTTCAGGGAGTTTTTAGTGTTTCCTACTCTTCCTGTACTTAAACTTGCACAAGATCATGGAGAAAACTCTGTGCACATGATAGACATCTCCATGCTTAAAATCAACTCAGGGCAAATGTTTAAGCCATACACATGTGACTGGAAATATGGGACTTTGAAGTCTCCACACACAAAGTAACATAATGTTGAAATATATACGGTAACAAATAAAGTTGAGGCAATGTTGTTGTGCATTGTTAAGTTGTTGCTGCATTTCAGCCCAGAAATAGGTTAATTCCTTATAATCACTTTAAAATCCTTGAGGGTGATAAGTGCTGTGTACATGTAATATGTTCCCATTATTAGCTGGCTACCGAGATATATTTCTGCTTAATAGCTGTTGTCTATTGAGCTAGTGAGGAACATATCCTGTGGGGAGGGCAGAGGGAGGGAATCAGCAGTATCTGACTTTTTCTGTGTCTAACCTAGGGTGTGTCTGGACTACATGCCTCCTTCGATGGAGGCATGTAGATTAGCCAGATCGGAAGAGGGAAATGAAGCCGCGATTAAAATAATCGCGGCTTCATTTAAATTTAAATGGCTGCCCCGATCTGCCGATCAGCTGTTTGTCGGCAGATCGGGGGAGTCTGGACGCGATGGCCCGACAAAGAAGCCTTTCTTCATCGACACAGGTAAGCCTCGTGAAACGAGGTTTACCTGTGTCGATGAAGAAAGGCTTCTTTGTCGGGGCATCGCGTCCAGACTCCCCCGATCTGCCGACAAACAGCTGATCGGCAGATCGGGGCAGCCATTTAAATTTAAATGAAGCCGCGATTATTTTAATCGCGGCTTCATTTCCCTCTTCCGATCTGGCTAATCTACATGCCTCCGTCGAAGGAGGCATGTAGTCTAGACACACCCCTAGAGAGATTCCATCACTAATACTCTGTTTGGCTGCAGTAGACTCCATAGCAATATCCCCTATCACCAAATGGGGTTATTGTCGGGTGGATTTTCAGGAAACCATCATGGACTGGATTAGGAGCAGACTTAGGTCCAAACTTTGTGATTTTTGTAAATCTCACCGTATTTAGGAAGAATGTAATTATTTGAGTTTAATCTTTGTCACAGCTGGACAATTTAATTTTCTTCAGCTTTATATCTCACTTCAAAAAAAGTCCCCTCAAGTGGCAAAATACTCCATACAACCGTATTACAACATTGGTTCAATGCTATCTTTGAGGGAGATTGTTCCTCATTAAAACATTTGTACAACTACTTATAGTCCGCAGGTGTTCCTTAATGATCTGACATCCAAATATTGGCGGCGTTTACCCCAAACTACTAAGATTCGACAGCAAAAAGTTATATTTATGGCTGCTTTCTTTCTGGAGCACTTATTTGCACATCTTAAAAAAGAACTCATGTTAGAAATTCCACCATGAAATCCATTTTTGCCATTTCTTATTCTTACGAATTTGGGACCGGGCTGGCAATAACTTTAAAACAGCTTATTCACATTCATGCACCACTAAATAAAATTGTTTTATTAGTGTTTTTAAAAAGGTAAAGAAAAGGAAATAAAAAAGAAGCACTTGATAGATTGCTTTGCAGTGTCAATGATCAAATGCTTTGAAATATGTCATTGAAAAGACACTTATAAATCTGACATCTCAAGATGGTTGTCAGACTTCCTTCAATCTATGAACAATGAGAATATGTGCTTGGAGATGAAATGTGGACAAATATTTTGTCTTCTAGACAATTTCAATATATAGCCAAATAGGGGCTCTCTCAAATAATTCATTAGTCAGTTCCTGGTTTTTACCTTTTTTTGTGTGATATTAATGCGTTAGGAGAACCCTAAAATAGTGGGATTGAGCATGGTACCTTCAGAGCAGAAAAGCAATGATAGATTGAACCCACAATTCTGTTTTGACCACAAGATAACTGAGAGATTTTTTTTTCATGAATTAGGAAAGAGGAGGGCTGCACTGGCTACATTTGCAGTGATTAAATCCTTTAGAAAGGATTGTAAAGTCTCTCCTGATTCTTTTTGTCCACCACAGGATGTACAAATGCCCCAATTGGTTAATTTTAAAATATCTGCTTTTCCCTTATTTATTCTACTGCCTTTGTGTACAAAATAAGCTAACAAGGGCTAAAAAAGCTCCCGTCGTGGCTATGGTGTAAAAAGTGAGGAAATTCCGATTAACAAAGAAATCTGCATTGATAAACTGTCTTTTATGCAGAACCTCTCCAGGCACTTACAGTGCTCTAATATGCAGAGCTCAGGGAAACCAGTCCAAAAAGCTTCAGACAGTTGTACCGGGGAAGAGGGGAGCTTGATCTAATCATAAGGCAGGGGCTTTGGGGCACAATTAACAAAGGATAGGGCACCTGCCAGCTCATGTTTTGGTATCTGGTGGAGAAAGACTTTATAATCTTGTGCCTTACTTCATCTCATTGTGCCAAGCAAAATCTATCGCTCTACCTAGGGTACAATAGCGCACATCCTATGCTTCATGGACCCTGGCAATATCTAGGGAGAACTTGGTAACATTAGCATGGTCAGAGCCTTATCTTCATGTGTCCTTTCTTGTTTTAGAGTCATGATGTTCCAGCATATATAGTGTGTGTGTGTGTGTGTGTGTGTGTGTGTGTGTGTGACACACACACACAAAACGGACAAACTCACTGGAATAGTTCATAACACCCTCGCTATTGGGGCTGTGGTAGAGTTTGCCACATTTAGATATAATTTAGTTTATTATACTATGTTCATGATACAATGGTCCCCATTAAAATGTCACTGGTGAACCTCCGACTCTTTTTCTTTTTTGAAGTGTGAGGAATACCAGACCGTCCCATTGACCACTGTATGTGTACCACTGGCAAATGCTGAGGGGATTTAGGCAACCACTGTGATACAAAGGTTAGTCAATAAAGAGAACAATATATTTTCACAACACAACACTTGAGATCTTTATAATATCACATTTTAAAGGAAAATAGAATTTACTTAGACTAGATCTCTTTATTAGTAATAGTTGCTCTTACAGGCCCTGTTGCACTAGGTGCTGTCCATATAGAGATATTTCTTGCCCCATGGTGCTAAGACACTTAGATGAATTAAACATTGGGTATGAGAAAGAAACACCATTATCCTCCTTGTACAGAAAGGAAACTGAGGCATGGGTCGTCCAAGTGACTTACCCAAGGGCCACACAGAAAATCTCTGGCACAACAGAGACTTTAATCCAAATCTTCTGAGTCTCAGACCCACGTCTTAATCATAAAACTACTTTTTCTGTCATATAAGTGATAAAATATCTATTTCAGATTCATACATTTCTTAGGTGATAATGAACATGTATTGTGCTCCCAGTAAGGAAAAATGAAATCTTTCTCTAGATGCATTTAGAACCTTATGTGTTTCATATGAAACGTAGGCGTTGCCTCCTCCTAGCTCCTTGAGACACTGTGTGTATTTGTAGTCTTTCAAAAGTCTCACTTTTTTCCATGGGATCAAATGGACATCTCAGCTGGACTCATGCTGTCACCCAGTTTTGACAGCTGGTTTGGAGTCCTCCTTTTTTGGAGTAAATCTCCACAATGTGAAAAACAAGTAAAAGAAAGCCCAGATGCAGTTGAGACAGACTGTCTGATATTAGCCAAGTTGAGCTTTGGCCGATAGCTCGAGAGAGAACCCCTTTGTGCTTCGAGCCAGGGGATTTTCTGTGGGTAGTGTTTAGAACACTGTTAAAATGGCAAGTTGTTCTTTTCCATGTGGAAGTGTCACAGCCAGGGCTTTGGGTAATCCTCACCAGTGGTCAGAGCAGTGGCACGGAGAAGCCAGGAGCTACATTGAAGATCAGAACTGGAATCAGGAACCAAGGGTAGAGTCAAGGTTCAGAGCCAGGATAAGGAGTTGTAAAGCAAACTGGGAGGCAGGTTGCTCAGACAGCTGGTGAGGGGAGTCGATTTTGTTTATGTACACTTCCTGGAACTGGGCTCAAATAGGGCACCTGGGCCAATTGGAGCCCACGAGGGAAGCTACCAGTTCTGCTTTTTGAGGTGGCATTTCCTGGTGTGTTTATCTCCAAGGGATCTATATTACAATGTGCTCAACCCTACCATGGCTTCTGGGAAGCAGCACAACAGTTTATTGTCCATCCTGCACCCTGCAGACCTTCAATTGGGGATTTCCTAAGACATGCTTGCAGGCTAGTATGCTAGGTAGGCAAGCATGCAATCTCTGTTCTCAGCGGCAGCATGGAGCAAGGTGGGTTGAGTTGTCTCTGCTTTCGGGGGCAGCCTTCTTTGTCTCCTGATTTGAATTCTTGCATGCTTAAGGTTCTGAATTCTAGGAAATAAAGTTGTATTGCATTTCAACCTTCCAACAAGAATATTTATGTTTTAGGAAATTTCTCTGTGTGTCTCCCGCAGGCTGCAGTTTTTCAAAGGAGCTCAAGGGATTTATGTATCTTAGTCCCCACAGACTCCTTTTAAAGTCCAAGCTATGGTGATGATCACATTTTCTATTTATATTTCATTTTCCTTTTAATAAGTAACTCCCCCTAAACATGTATTTTTTATTTTTATTTTTTAAATAAAGGGCACCCTTTCTTTTTGAATAATTACAAAATGCATTCCCGAGAAGGAACATAACATATATCAGTTAAACATTTCAAACCCATTGTGCTTCTTAAACTATTGCAGGGAAAGGGACAGGAATCCCACTTCTCTCTAGTGGTCAGATAATGAGCAACCCAAGGGCTTTTTCACTGAAGCACAAGGTTGGGGTATTTTTTTTTCTGTCCAGTAAACCCACAAATTGAAATGATCCACGGAATGCTTCTCTGAGTTGTTCACAAAAATAATTATGTGATTGCTTCTGATACCATGTCATTTCTTTGCTGAAGCTGATGCTATTATGGCCATAAACTACTACAGCATAACAGCTGTTTATCAAAATATTCATGGAGATTTTCTGTGACGGGAGAAATGTGCATACTTGTAATACAGTTTCCATGGAAAAAAGATGCATGTTCTTAGATTTACTCAAAATGATGTCGTACATTTCTAAAATTGACAGAACTAGTTCAGTATATTATCCATAATAAAATAAGAACTGTGGTATTTAAACACTAATTTGGTGCATATCAATTTGCATGGAAGGACTTTAAGATATTGCAAAACATGTTTTTATAACAGACTATGGCTGTTATAACAGACTATATCCCAGTCTTGAATAAAGGTCATTATCAACTTGCAGTGTGTCATAGTTTGTATCTACCCACTTTAACAAGTAGATGTTGCACAGCATTTTTGATTGATATTTAGGATGATTTGGAAATCTAAAAAAGAAAAAAACACACACGCACTAGTACAGTGCTCCCAAAACACTGGGAATTAGAGCCAGGAATGTACCTATGGTTTAGGGTAAGGAGTAATAATGAGCACACATAACAATAAACAACCATGATGTGAAGTAGACTGTAAGTCATTTGCACCTTGAGATTTTCCTAGAATCTGTGCCCGTAAAGAAATGTGGTAATACATTCTTGCGCTTTTTGCCAAAATAATTTCTGGTACACAAGATTTTGCTTTGAGGCAATCAGAATTCCATAACATATTTAGGAGATCGGAGGGCAGGGAGCAAAGTCACAAAAAACCACACTAATTTGGAGCCATAATTCACATTCAGATTACCCTCGATCATAAATTGGTCCTGTCGCTTTCACAGCTGATATTACAATAATGAAATCTTCTCTAAGTAGTTAAAATTGTTTTATTCAATAAGAAATCATCTTTGATCATTTTGGAAGCACAAAATGAGCTCTCGTGTCTGCTGGCCAATTCCTGTAAACTCTCTCTTAGCCCGTGCTTTCAACACATCAGTCAAAAAGAAAAATGTTTCCCTGCTTTGGTTTCTTTTTCCTCCTTAGGGATATGCATTATTACATGTAGGCACCTTGGGTAGCAAAATGAAGGTTAACTTTTCCCAAGTGCCCATGAAAAAAAGAGTGCTTTTGTATCTAATGTTCCATTCAAAGAATACTTTTGTGTGGCCTTACTCAGAACTCTAGCTTTAGCTTGAAGAAATCTGTTTGATAAAACTTATCTAAGAGTTAACTTTTTAAAAAAAAACATTATCTGTACTTTATCTATTTATTTATTAGTATTACAGCTACTTTGAGGCATAATTGGGTTAGGTACTCTTTAACCCTACAGTAACAGACAGTTCTTGCCCTCAATACTTACCCTCTAAATAGATAACACAGACAAATGGTAGAAAAAGGGAAGAGATGTTACTTCCATTGCAGCTGGGGAACTGAGACAGAGAGATTAAGGCATTGCCCAAGGTCACACAAGGAGTCTGTGGCGGAGACAACAATTGAATTTCTGTCTCCTGAGTCCCCACCCTGTGCCTTATTTACAAGGCCTTCCTTCCTTCCTTCCATGTCTGAAGTGCCATCTACTTGATTTATGAGTTGGCCATGTGCTTTGCATTGCATAGCAATAATTTCCACCTACTGTAGGGACTCAGGCAATTTACAAATCAATTGTTTGCTGTGCTATTTCGTAAGAAGTTTTGTACCGAAGCTGTCTCTTTCTGTCTAAATTTATGGACTTGTGCTGAAAGGAAATTTAGAAGGCAACAGATTCTTAGTAAAATGTTGTTAGCTCCGTGAAAGGTAGAATGGTCAATAACATTCTCTATGCTTCAAGTCCCCAAAACAAAAGGGAAATTTATCCTCCTCCACTGAGACATAAACTAGTCTACTTTTAGTCATTTATCTGCAAAGTTGATGCTCACCATAGTCATTCATCAAACATTTTTGTGGAGTGATTCTGGCAAGGCCTCTTGGCATCAGCCTTTGAAATTCTAAGAGCTCTTGCATCCTCCGGGAATGGGGTGACTCTCTTCTTATTGCACATCTGGAAGGAATGTTGCTGCCTTTCTCTTTCAACATGGAGACTTTTTAAGATGGTCATTTCACCTCTGAACTATCTATGTTAGTATCTTGAAATGCTAAAGACTTGATAAAAATTGAACAGAAAAAATATTAACTATTTTATGAAAAACTTCTTTTCCCATAGTCCAGTGTGTATGGCTTAAAGAGAAAGTAGCCATCATGTGTGACTGTCATAATGAAGAGAGCAGGTAAAGTGATACTAAAAATGCTGTATCAAATGTCTGCAATAATGTCATCATTGACTTTGGTACTTTGACAGAATAAGTTGATCGGGGCGGGGAAGGAAAGAAAACATGTTCTGTGATTTATTTAGGGTAATATACATTAACCCCATTGTGCCATTTGGGGTCATCACTAATATTTATTTAAGTGGAGAATAAATATCCACTCTTGTTGAGTGCCATCAATCTTTTTCATTCTCTACAAGGATTTATAACAAATACGACCAAAAAGTGTGTTAAGTGTTGGCTTAAGAATGTGTATACAAGAAAAAGGTATAAAGTTGTGTATACCGAGGACCTGATTCTGCAGTCAGACCTGATTCCAATTCCTCATTTGTAAGTTATCTTAAAAAATGAAAATTGGCAGAGTATATTCCCATAACAACCGTATCTCTGACCTGCAATAGTAACTGGAAGGATTTGAGGAACCATGAAGGTATGTAAAATCTCATGTTTCACTTTTTATGTAGTAATGTAGATACTATGAAACCGTTGAATGATACTATTATAAACGTTGAATCATTTCAGCTCTCATGCATAGTAATGTAAATCAAGAAGAAAAAAAAAGTGCAAAACGCTACAAATCAAAAGTTTCCTAGTGATCCTCCCAGTTAACATAGACCTACCACTCAAAAAGCAAGTGTGAGGTCCACACTCCCTCTCAATTGCTAAAAATATTTGTTTTTGTTATCAAACAAGCTGTAACTAGATAAAGACTATGCTCCCCATCCAGCAAAGCACTAACACTTGAACTTAATTTAAAGCATACGCTTGAATTCTGTTAGCAAATAGGAATAGACTTAAGCATGTGCTTAAAGGATTTACTCCAGCAGGGCCTATGTATGTAATAAAGGCCTATGTTGTTCGGAACTTTTCAGTTGTTGAAATCTAGCAAAGTTTGAATTTGGAGTGAGATCTCAAAGACAAATGACGAAGGGCAAAATGCCAACAGGAGATGCATTAATAATCCATAATAAAACATTGGTAGCCAACCAATTTGGGACATTAAAGGAAATAATGGCTTTAAATTATCCAATATTTCGAGCACACTCGGTTCCATCAATAAGTACAGGAACCATTAAACCAGATTTTTAATGTACAAGGAAAATAAAATCCCTAGATATCTTATTTCAGTTCAGCTACAGCTTTTTTAGTTTTAATTGTACAACACAATTCAGTCTATTATAAAATATTATTGTACTTTTGTGGCTAATTTTTAGAATTACAAATTATTAGCTACTTGCTGTGGGTTGAACAATCTTTAGATTATATATCTTTCATGACCAGGATTGTCTCTGTCTGTACAGCCCCAGTACATTCTGTATTGTGGCCTTTAGATGCTACCATAATATAAATATTACTGCCAATAATTATGGTCCAAGTAATTTTATATATATTTCTATTGTCACGCCTCCCATTTAACTCTGCAGCCTTGGAATTATGCATGCTAGGGTCCATGGAACTGAATATGAACACTCGTGGGTCTCAACTCCTCACTGCAAAAGGCCTAGGCATTCTAAGTACTTCACTGGCTTGCCAACAGGGATTTTCTGTACAAGAAGTTGTGGTGGCAATGTACATTAAATTTTGTATGTAGAGGTGGGTGGCATTGGGATAAAATTTGCATATAAAGTTTGAGATTTGAGGCTGAATCAGAGTTTGGATCAGATTTGCTGAGGTCCAGGCATATTATGTCTACCACCTTCTCCTAACTGCCCAGCCGGTTGCCAGGTCAAAGAAGGAGATCAAGCTGATTTGCATGATTTGACATAGAATATTTTTACCCAGTAGAGAGTTCCTTACCATTATATCCTTTTGGCCCAAAAGGTTTTAATGTTTTCATTTTCCTTCACTAACCTTATTCTGAAACACTTTCACCATTAGGGTTGCCAGATGGTTTAACCAAAAATACCAAACAACTCCCCTCCCCTACAAAAAAAACACATAGGAAAAAAATTTCTGGTGGGGGGTGGGAGAGGGAGACCAAAGCTGTTGAGCAATAAATAAATAAATAAATAAACCAGCATAGCTCCTTTCAGTGCATACAGTGTCAGAATAGGTATAGGAAAAAGGGAGAGGTTGAGCAGTAAGACCCAGGGAAGGCATTGCTTCCCCTTGCTTCAGGTCTTTAGGCTTTTTGCCAGTGGCCATCTTGTTTTATTGGTCGAGTCAGAAGGTAGCTTCCCTGTGGAACCAGGTAAACAGGGATCCGGGGGGGGGGGGGAGAGGCTGGGCCCAGTTGCTGAGTGTGTCGTAGGGTTGCCAGGTGTCCGGTATTTTTGCCTCCTGGCAGGAAAAAAAACCCAGAGAATACCAGACATTTTAGGTGTCCAGTATTTTCTGATTTTTTTTTACCAGACAGGAGGTGAAAATACAGGACTTGTCCAGGTCAATACCGCACATTTGGCAACCCTATTCACCATGGCAGAGCCAATTGAAAATGACTGGAAACTATTGATGGGATGATCTAAAGTTAAGATGGCCGTCCCTATTCTAGCTAATATTTATAAAAGGCAAATGACTATAGTTCACATTGAATTTTATGAATAAATATGAGCATTACTAAGTATTCAATAACCCATACAATAAGTGGTTGTTTTCTTTATTCAACCAGCTAGGGGGAAACTTTACCTTAAATGTCTATTTCAGCTCCACCAAAAACATTGTCCAAATACTTTTAGATTATTGGTTATTGCAGTGAAGAAAAACACGGTAGCAGTGGGTATTTATTTATTATTTTCCAAATAAATTATTTCATCTGATGTTTGGTAGTCTGAACTTTAACATTGTTCTCCTGTCTAGTGAATTGTATCATTTCTCAGACTTTAGACAGAGCTGTTAGAGAGATTGACTGAAGGGATCAAAAATTGGTGAAATTTTGGTAGTTATATCTGGCAGTGAATAGACAAATAACCCATATTAGCTCCAAAGAAAAGGAATTATGTAGTGTATATCACTGAGCATTTCTCCTGCTTTCCAAATGTGTTGGTCATAAAAGACCTGAATAAATTGAACATTTTGCAACTCAGTATGTGTTGCTTCAATGTCCACATAATTTAAAACCATCCCACAACCTATTTAGAGAGCTGTTTTCATAGAATTGTTTTCATAGTGTTGGCACTAAAAGTTAGTTCTGATTGGAAGTTGAAACAAATGGTGAAAAAGCCATCTTTACAACAAAAGAGCATTGATATAAACATTGGTTTCCACTCTTCTGATAGGTTAGCAATTGTTTCGGTCATGGGGAGAAAGTATCTTCCCATTTGTACTACAGATTTCAGAGGCATCCTGTAATCACTTGAAGAATGTAATGATTAAAACTTCCTTAAGAGTTATCCTATTGTAGCTTTCTGAGAGACGTTAGGCATTTACTCACATGGCATGTAACATGAAATTCAAATCAAACAATGAAAGAGATGTGATTTGTTTCTCTGATACATTCAGCTGGGTATAATTCCCATAAATACTAAAGCAAATGGAAGGAAAGAAGTAGGATAATATCATGACTAGCCTATATTTACTGTATATGTTCCATAGAGAGTCAGATATCATAGTGATAGGTATAGTAAATGAACTTGTATATGATACAGAGCAAATCACTTAGGTACCTCTGAAGCTGGATTCAAAAAAAAAAAAAAGCCCATAAAAGAATAATAAAATAATTTATCAATACTCATCAGGACGAAACACTTACTTTAGCAGTTTGATCGTTATTACTTTCCTGCATACTTCTTTCTACACTCATTCATACAATTATTTCAGGGACTGCCCTTGTTAGCATGGAATCGCTACTTAATCTTTAATCAGAATGCTTCTGGCCTAGTTCGCTCTTGTAATAGGGGATGAAAGATATCCTCATATAGTTTATGCTGTCCTTTCTCCTCTGAATCCTGTTGACCACTTATTTTAGCATTAGTGCAGGACTTAAGTGGTGCCTTCAACCTTTTGTAGAAGCCTTTTAGTCTGAGGTAAATATGACCCATGTGCTATAGATTATACTAAAATAGGTGAGATTGCGAACACTAGTGAGTTCAGAGAAATAACACAGAGGGACCTACAAGGGCTAAAAATAACAGCAGAAAATAACAATGTAATTCATCTTGGGAAAATACAGACTAATCTGTAGGGGTGGGTCAATAAACCAATACAGAGACATTCAGCGAGTGTGACAAATGTAGAAAAATAGATATGCTGAAAGAGGCCTATTGATAAGAATGATAGTGGATAAGAAATTGAGCTTGCAATATGATAGTGAAAAGGGGCTGATGTAATTGGAGGGGAGCATGTGCAGAGTATCAGTCCTCGCCACAGGAAGTATAAAGTCCTTTTGTATATGGCTTTAGTGGGTGACCATGTTTTGAATATTTTGCTCCTTTGTGGATATCGCCATACCTGAACGGTATTGACAAATTGTAAGGATATCAGTGTAAATCAACAATAATAATTAGGGCTCTAGAAGGACTGATTTATGCAGAAAAACTAAGAACTAAATGCTGCATGCTTAATATAATATGATTAAGCAACAGTGAAGTGTGTGTGTTTTGGGGAATGTCTAAATGGCAACATTATTTGGAAGTAACTAGCGTTATTTTGAAATAATTTAGTCCGCGTCTACACAACAGGCAGTTATTTTGAAATAATATTGAAATACTGTCAAACTGGAGGACTTCTTACTCTGACTCCTATAACCCTCATTGTACGAGGAGTAAGGGAAGCTGGAGGAAGAGTGCTTTATTTTGAAATAAGTGCTGTGTAGATGCTTCCAATATTGAAATAAGCTATTTAGAAATAAGCTACAGCTCAATTTGCATAGCTTATTTCGAGTTAAACCCTGCTGTACAGACGAACCCTTGGTGAGCAGTGGTCAAAGCTAAGTGCCTGTGTATTTGAAATGCATTTTATAAAGAAATGTAGAGAGATGGAAGAAGAAGGGAAATGTAGGCTTAATATTAGGACAAAAGAACTTCCTGGCAGTGAGGTCTCTATTAGACTGTGGGATAGTCCCCAATGTGAGTGGTAGAGTCCACATTGCTTAGCACATTAACAAATATACAGAACAAAATACTGGAAATAAATGTTAGGAAACAGTTGGCACTAACCAGGGGATGGACTACTGTACTTTGTACTGGGGATTTACTTTGTACTGTGTCAACTTTTTCTTAAAGATATGATCCTGGACATATATCATTCGTTTGTGAAGGTGCAACCTATAGGAACTGATCTCTCTCTTCTTTGTTATTATTTTCTCAAAATTTCTCATTCACTCTTCACTACAGATTTTATATCCTAAACTCAATGACAACAGTAAGTGTTTAATGAGGATGCTCCTTTAGTCTTTTCTGACCTTTTATGTATTTGTTTTTATTCATTATTTGGTAGTCACCTAACTATTGGCATACCAGCAGTCATGAAAATCAGCTGTTTAATGATGATAAATGTAAGCATGGAGGCTAATTAGTTCAATTTCAAGAAAGCAAATTTTAGAGAATTAAGAAACATGGTAACCACGCTGCAGTAAGACAGAGAAGTAAAATGAAGGGTGGTAAATGTCTAAAGTATTCTTGAACGCTCCATGGTTCAAGAAAGTAAACCCATCACCAGAGAGATGTCAGTAACTGTAAGGCACTAGTGAGATCATTTTGGCTTTCAGTAATAACCACCTAATTTCCAGAAAAAAATTGGGAGGAATTTAACAACAACATAATGAGGAACCAAGTGGAAAGGACTTAGGTGGAAAGATCCAAATAATTTCCTGTGTATCTGACTAGCCAATGACAAAGTGGGACTATAACTCTAGGGTGATTGTACAATGGGATTTTACAAAGCAATGGGAAGAAATTCTGGAAAGGAAAATAAGATTAAATATTGGGAGGAATTGCCCAGTATTTTGTTCTTTTAGATGTGAAAATAGCCTTTTAAGATTTTGGTCGAAACCCCCAACCTTGCACAAATAGTTTAAAACAGCATTGGGTACAGGGCCCAGGAAAGAGGATTGCACAAATTAGAACTGAGTAAAATCCAACCTAACTGAACAAGCAGCTACAGAGAAAGTTTTAAGAAAATGTTTTGAACAGCTATGTTTATTGGTAAATGAATGTTAATGGATAATTCTCCCCCTCCCCACTTCTCATCTATCAGCAATGGGCAGTGAGCATTGGTGAAAATGGTAAGAGATTTTAGAATTAGTTTCTTTTCCTCTATGGTTAATTTCCAGGTTAGAGTTAATTTTGAGGTGTAGTCAAGATGTAGGTTTTTTTTTTAGGGTTACAATGATGAATTCTATATAAACTGGAATTTGTATCAATATATAGTAATAGTTTGTATGAACAAACTGGAACCTGTCAGGATTCAAATAGTTCTGAATTCATAAACTATCGTGACTAGCAGTCTGTGTGGTTCTTCAATAAAACTAGGATTTCAAACATACATTGCTGAATCATTGATATCTCATGTAGGTTTTAATGAAATTTTGGTTTCGTTTGAGCCTTTCTTTCCATTGGATAGAATGGCCACAGCGATTTGCATTTAACATGTTCATGGCAACATACTGTTTGAGTTTTGTGCTAGGGCTTGTTCAGTGTTTGCCTATGTTTCTATTTAATGCTCTCCATCCATCTTTCACATACATGATTTATAGGGAAGTGTTTATAACTTGTAACATAAAAAGGTAAAATGATTTATGATTAAATAATTTGTTTCTGAAGCTCTGGCTGAGCATGAAAGTATACCTTCAGATGAGACGCTGTTTACGTCACTCTAGATCCATATAAATCTTATGCTAGCCTTTAGTCATTGACTTTGCCTTAACCCCACGCTACTTCCGGTTTCAATTCATCCATTCTCAGCAACAGTGAAGCTCTGGGAAAATAAGTCTCTTGGTGTGAAAGGATTATTAATCATTCTGATTATATACAGTTCAAGCTTTCTTCTTTGTCATCTGGATGAATAGAAAAGTGTGGAGGTGAAAAAAACACCATATTCTGAAGGTTTCTTAGAGGCTATCCAAAACTTCAGTTCTTCTGAAAAAATCTAATATGAACCTTTGTGTCTCTGGTAAAATATAGTAAAGAAACACTTTTTTTAAATAAAAAAACCTCTTCTCCAGAGAGAAAGTATAAGTCCAAACCTTTTTTTCTTCTTTGGTTTCCTCTAAATATATTATGCTCTGCAGGTCAAAATGATTTACTTCTAAATTTTTGGACATCTGAGTTCTATTCTACTCTTGCCAGTGTGTTTTCAGCTGTGCCAAAACTGAGCAGGTCTCTGGTTCCTTTGTAACATCAAAACGAAGACATTTATCATTGAGATTTATCATGGGACAGCCAGCCAGATGGTTTGGGTATTTTAAAGGTGAACTGTTTGGGTCTTGATTAGCTCATGTGATCTTTTAGTTAAAGACAACTAAATCAGCTGCTCAGTGGAAAACCCTTTTTCTTCCTGTTAGTAATGCAGAAAATATTAATGTAATGGCAGATGTGGCATAGATTGTCATTGCAGAAAGAAAACCAAGTCATAACCAATTCTGCTGATTGCATTCTAATTATAATGTGACCTCCTACTGCTTTACATAGAGGCAGTATTCATTTCAGATACACCGCTGAGAAACGTGCACAATATATGACCCTCAAAGGGGCAATTGAAAGATACAAGCTTGGAATTTTTTACTCGTACCAAAGGCCTTTCTTCTGCTAAGTCTGTGCTGATTGGTCTAGAAAAAATGCTCTTGATTATACATAGACCAGACTTATTGGGAACAGAGACCTATAGGCTTTGAAATATTTTCATTCAAATGATATTCAGATTTTAAGTCAGCATCAAGTGTGATATGAATTGATAATTGCAATGCACTGTGATGTCCAATGAAAGAGAGGCTAGGCTTCTGTCTGATTTCTTGTTAAGGGCAGAAGAATGTTCAACATTTGGGAAGTAACAGAGAGGTAGCTGTGTTAGTCTGAGCTTGGTAAAACAAAAAAAGCAGTCATTTAGCACTTTAATTAAAGACTAACAAGATGGTTTATTAGGTGATGAGCTTCCGTGGGGCAGACCCACTTCCTCAGATCATATTCTGAAAGTGAATTGGCATGACCATTATATAACAGAGGGATACAATGAAGAAGTAAACAAATTACACAGTAATGAATCAGCTACATAGCTTTCACAATTCACTTTCAGAATATGATCTGAAGAAGTGGGTCTGCCCCAAGAAAGCTCATCACCTAATAAACCTTCTTGTTAGTCTTTAAAGTGCTACATGACTGCTTTTTTTGTTTTAGCAAAGTTTGGGAAGTTTGTTACAAACAAGAATCCGAACATTGGCATGCTTATCTCGCCATCTATGGATGCTGAATCATTTGGGAAATATGAGAAAACCCTATTCTCAGGGTGAAATGTCTAGTACTTCCTGTTTTCAATCAAACTTGAAATATCAGGGGAATTATATTTTCTGTTATAATTCAGCCTCTGATCATTTCATAATCAGGAGGGTACAGAGAGGATATATATATATTTTTTGCATTATGTGAACCCTCCACTTTGTGTTCAAGATGTGTTGGGGATGGTGCCTTAACGTGAAGCTGGGATGAAGGTGGTATTGGTCTATTTTAAAAAAAATCATTTCTCTAATCTATTTCCCTGCGACGTAGGTCAGGACCATCCCAAGTCTGCTGGGGTTTAGTACACTTACAAGAAAAAGGTTTCTCTCAAATTGCAAAGAGTAACTAAAAGATAATGTATTTTACCTTGGTCAGACACTGGGGTGGGGAATGGGAAGAAAATCCCTACTGCCTCGATAGGAGCTTCAGGGGGTAGCCGAGTTAGCCTGTTACCATTTGTTGGTTTTTTGCCTGGACAGATGATGTGAGATGTTGTATTTTCACAGACTGTCCTTGAATGCTAGGTGCCCCACAAAATTAATATCAGTAATATTTCCATACAGATTTAAAACCTGATATGTAGTAGCACAATTCCCATGTGTAATTGCTTAACAAGTCCAGTGCTGTACAGGTCCACCTGACAATAGAAATGTATCCAGAATCAAATTCCTTATTATCCACTCTCACCGTGAAATGAAATAGCAAAAAAGTACATACCTGATGCTTTCTGCTACCAGCAACAATCTTCAGTAATTCAACATGTTTGGGTATAGATATTACTGTTGGCATATAAAACCACCAACATAAGCGTGAAATACCCAAGCAACAGTTTCTTCTACTGCTCAGTCCTTCAAGTCTGTTCAAAGTTTTCTGAACTAGTCTTTTTCTCTGCTGTGAAATAGTCTGAATCAAAGCCAAGTGAAAACTTCTCTGATTATGGTTTCTCTTTATGGAACTCCCTTCTCGAAATCATTTACCACATATCAAGGTTCAGTTTAAATATTTTCTAGTGGCCTAATCTAAAACCCATTGACGTAGTTTAATCTTTGTGCATTAGCTCTTCAAGCCAATGTCTGCACAGAGCTATTTACAAATAATCCCATTGTAGTCAATATTTTTGTGCATCGGAGGAGAGAATTTTGCCCTATATGTGAATGTAGTTGATAAGAAAACAAGAGCAACTAAACCATTATTATTTTTAGCCCACTTCTGTGAGGTGTCCCAGCTTCCTGGGAAGCCATCAGAAATTTGGTGACTCAGCATCTTGAATGATTGGTTACTTAGAGTACCAAGGACTACAGAGAAACCAGACAGGCATATAGCATCCCAACTTGCCCAGCTAATACTGGGGCAGAATATGGATGAAAGAATGTGTCTTGCAATATCTAATGGAATTTTATTGATACACAACTATAAAAGTGAATGAGAGATTCATATATGTAGATAATGAGAAAGTTCCCCACTTATAATCACTTAAGGGATAATTATATATAGTTGTTTATATTTTAATAGGGTATCAAGTAACCCTTTATTCTCAATGGGTCATTTTTTATTCTTGCCTGGTGTCTTTTTGTAATACTGGTGTATATAAATACATAAAATAAAGGAGATGGAAAACTAATGGTTCAAGAAATCACATAGCATCAGATAATTCTATTTTGAAATCACAGCAGTAGCACCCAGAGGCATAAACTCCCCAAATTACTAGTGAAAAACCCCTTTGATGTATCCAGTACTAGGAAAGCCTCAGGACATGTTTTTATTAGTGTCTAACATTTCCTCGAAAAATATATATATATATATATTTATTTATTTAATGTCAGCTAAATGTTTAACACACACACATACACACACCTCTATTTAATGTTATAATTCAGTCACTCTGACACTTATTTACTAATGCTTCATCTTACTACTGAGATTTTTCTAGTGCTGCCTCTACAGCTTCAAGTGCCTCTCTGTTTTCTGTAGCAAATTGAGGTCTTTTTTACCTTATCTTTGTGCCAGTGGCCTGTGTTCACTTTTACATATGACGTTAGAGCTTCTTACAACCCTTTTAGTGAGAGAGGGTCTTGTAAACTCTTATTTGCAGATACTGGTGTGGAAAGCTTAGGATGTATCCATTGCTCTCAAGACTGGCCATAGCTCCAATATTTCCCCTGGAATTTCTCCTCTGCTATTGCTGGTGACAAAGTAAGTCCCCTCCTCACCCCTAAATGCCAAGCCTCAAAGATGTATGACTGAGAGAATCGTTTTTGTTAGTACAGGCAGTCCCCGGGTTACGTACAAGATAGTTACTGTAGGTTTGTTCTTAAGTTGAATTTGTATGTAAGTCGGAACTGGCTCCAGATTCAGCTGCTGCTGAAACTGACTAGTGGCTGACAACAGGAAGCCTGAGGCAGAGTTGCTCTGCCCTGGGCTTCCTGGAATCAGCCGCTGATGAGTTTCAACAGCGGCTGAATTTGGACACCTGGGACAGCAGCTGGGGCACTGCGGGATAGGTCCCCGCAGCACCGCAGCTCAGCTGCTCTACCCCAGGCGTCGTCGGCGAGAAAAGCCTGGTCTGCTGGGGGGGGTGGGGGTGCACTAGCTGTGCCCCCCCCCCCCCCAGCAGACCAGGGAGACACGGGTGGCAGGACCTCCGAGACGCGCCATGGTCCCGCCTGCATCCTCCGCGGCTTTGCTCCGTGTCTCCCTGGTCTGTTGGGGGGGGCTCAGTGCGTCTGGGCTGTCCCGCTGCCCGCGTGCTCCGCGGCTTTGCTCCACGTCTCCCTGGTCTGCTGGGGGGAGCCCCCTCCCCAGCAGACGAGGGAGACGCGGAGCAGCTTTTCTCGCCCCGAAGGACGCGGGTGGCGGGACCGTGGTGCATCTGGGCGTCCCGCCGCTCACGTCCTCTGGGGCGAGAAAAGCCTCGTTCGTAACTGCGGATCTGACATAAGTCGGATCCGTGTAACTCGGGGACTGTCTGTATAAAAGACCATAGAGGTGGTGGGGTAATGTGCCTACACTGCTTAGCCACCCAGGAGGGGCTGTGGGGACACGCTACATGGCAGCCCCAGCCCTCAGCTGGTGTTGGATGGGGCTTGGCTGTGGCGGGGAGAGAGTGTTTGTTGAAGTTGCATGGTCTCAGCAGAAGGGGTGGGGTTTTGGGAGAAAGGGGTGGGGTTTTGTCTGTGTTCCTCAGCTGAGCCTTCACCTGCTGCCAATGAACCATCACTAATCTAATGTTCGCTCTGCCAAATGCTGTTCTTGCTCCTAAAATCTTATTTCTGAGGATCAGACCACAGTTTGTAACTGGTGCTCAGAAGGATATACAAAAGTCTTCATTCTTAAGCAGATAGTTTTCCAGTATCTGGATAGTCTCTCTTGATTCCTCATTGGGGACTTCTCCTCTCCTTGGTACTTTCTATGCTATTTAACCCTTCTATCCAAACCCTTTCAAAACATAATATATAATAAATGAGTGTCCTGCAACTCCTAAACAATTACTGTCACCAACCAAAGAGGGGAAGAAATCAGTTAACCAGGATGAAAATTACAAAGCTGGTCTTTGTAAAGATTTTGATTTGAATTAATATCTATAGCTTATCCAAAAATAATAATGCCAAAATATGTAAAACCCGATTCAGGAAAACTTCTCTATTAAGCATGTACCGAAATCTTACTGAAGTAAATCAGACTTACCCCCCACACATAATCTTTGGTGGACTTGATGGAGTCTTTGGCTTGGATCCTTTTTGGGGATGTAGAAACTCTGCTTAGGATAGGACAACTTTTTTGGTTGAGTGAGCGATTTCTTTATTTTTATTTGAGCCAGAGGGAGAGGCAGTTAATGAGGGTGTTGGTATTTAGGTTATCATTCTTCTTTCTTTGGAAAGGCTTCATAAAAGAGCATATTTGTAAAGTTCGTCAGAGCTGTCTTAATGTTCAGTGCCTCAGGATTCTGGGAAAAATAAATCCCGAGGGTTTGCAAATTGACATGTGTTTTCCTTTGTCTTTTTCTGCAACCAGATGAGAAACAAAGAAACATCTTAGAATATACTGGAAATATTTATCAGGTGCTTCAAATTATGTCACTGAGTGCAACTGAATTTTAATTCTATGGGGATTTTTATTTGTTTGCTTTCTTGATTGAGGGAAGGGACCTGATAATGTTTCCAAACATTGATATGGAGAAATGAAGTTGTGCTTGATAAGGATGCACAATGGTACTTTAAAATTGAAAAAAAAAATGTGTCACATGAGAGAGCATAATCCAGTTCAGTGACGCGCTCTAATCTTGGGTGCCTTAAATTGCTCTGTTCCTATAAAAACAACAACACATGGTCTGGTAGCACTTTATAGACTAGTGAAACATGTAGATGGCATCATGAGCTTTCGTGGGCACAGCCCACTGCCATCTGGATGTTCTGAGGCACCAGTCAAGCATTCGCTATATGTCTGTGCGATAAGCAGGCCAAAATCCACAACTCGGACGCCAGCTGCCTGCTTCATACACTCCAGCCACACACTCATATCCATCAGCTTGTTGGCGACAGCTGATAAGATGACCCCAATGCCACCCCCCATTCCTAAATTTTCCCAAGCCATATATTCTGCAATGACCGGCCCTTTTCTAGACCACTCGGTATAATAATAATGTTTGTTCCATCCTCTAAAGAGACCAGATCACTTTAACTGAATTTAGCAATCACTTCAATTCAAACACGGTATTGGGTTGGTTTAGATTAAAAGCAAAACAAGTTTAACAACAAAAGATGAGAGGATTTAAAGTGAGTTCAAGTATAAAGGATAAAGGTACAAACAAATAAAAGTGAAAAACACTTTCTAGAGACTCAGACATAATGCAGCTATAGTGTAAGGTAATCAAGGTAAGATTCTTATCAACCTCACATCCAGAAAGATGGCTGTCCATCCAGTGGAGACAATCTCCCACAAAGCCCAAAATGTTCCTTCGTGGTCTTATGTAAAAGACAACATGGGCTCTTTGCACCATTTGTATAGACCAGTGAACCTTTGAAATTGGAATCTTTTGAAGATTCTCTCCCAAAAACCAGTTCATTCAAGCTGTGAGGAGGGTGACATGGAGTCTAGTGATAAAGGAAGTTCCATACTGAATTCCTCCACTTCTGGTGTTTGCTAATGTTTGCATATATCTGTTCCTGCCCTCTGCAATGCACGAGTGGCCATTTTCCATGTGATTGCTGTTTGTCTCTGATGACAGCTTGCTGGAGGTGTTGGCTTATTCTTTGTTTGGGAGAAACCTACTTAGTCACTCCCCAGACTTGCCTGGGAAACATGTTTTAGTTTCATATTTCACCTTCATTTTTGATGGTCTCTTAGGTATTTACCATACCCCCAAAATGCAAGTATATTAATGATCAGTGTGTATCATTTTTCCAATGATACCTTACATCAAATACAATTTATGACATTAATAAATTGGAGGTATTCTTAACTGGTCAGGCCAGCTAAAACTTAATACCAGATACCAGTGAGCCCTTTGTCCTCTTGCATTCAGATGTAGTTAGGCTTACAATGAGGTATCATTTTAATTTGAGGGGACAACTTACTTTAGTTTAAGAACTTGATTAGCTGATGAGTTTTGACAAGCAATGTCACTTCAAGAAGATTCAGATGAGTGAACTGCAGAGGTCAGACCTTAACAGCTGATTCCAAAATACTGTTACTTTACCTAATAACGGGTTGATTTTAATTTAGGGGGAGAAGTGAAGTGATATATAATTATGTGGTTAACCCTAGCACTTAAAATATTTTCTGTCTTTGCAAAATTGGTAATTTAAGAAGGTGATCAGAACATCCAAAAAGCCTCAGATTTTTCCTTTTATCTTCCTCATAAAAACCCATCTGATTAATAATGAAACTCAATAAATTACAAAACAAAAAAAATAAATACAATTCAGCTGGTAGAGTTAGTTTACATTCACATATGTTATTTATTTAAAATTTGGAACACGTTGAAAAACTGCTGACTCTGAGAGTTAAGGAAATATTGGTACTATTTCAGAAAAGATGAAGATGCATAACTCTGTATTTGCTTATGTTAATTTGACATGCTGAAAGGGAATGAAATTCTATTTATGTTTTTACATATTCTTTATCTGATGGCAGAGGAGAGGGTAAAGTTTAAGAAGCCTGATTTATATACTTATTCCCAAAATGCTATAGAATAAAGTGCGTGTATGTGTATGCATTTATACATGAATGTATGCATAAGATGTGGTGGTAGCTTTTTATTCAAGGACATAAATTTGCATAGAAATTCTGTTAAGTAGGTGAACATAGAATCATAAGGGTAATAGGGTTGGAAGTGACTTGAAGAGGTTGAGTCCAGTCCCCTGTACTCATAGCAGGACTAAGTCCTATCTAGATGGTTCCTGACAGGTATTTGTCTAATCTGCTCTTAAAAATCTCCCATGACAGAGATTCCGCAACACCCCCAGGGAATTTATTCCAGTGTTTAGCTACCCTTACAGGAGATTTTTTTCTAATGCCCAACCCTAAACCTTCCTTGCTGCAATGTGTGGTCATTGCTTCTTGTCCTATCCTCAGAGGTTAAGAACAGTTTCCCTCCAGCTTGTAACAAGTATTTAGATGTCTGAAAACCATTTTATCATGTCCTCCCTCATAGGTCGTGTTTTCTAGACTTTTAATAATTTTTGGTGTTCTTCTCTGAACTTTCTCCAATTTGTCTGCATCTTTTTTGAAATGTGGTGCCCAGAACTGGACACGGTACTTTGCTGAGGCCTAATTGGTGACGAGTAAAGCAGAAGAATGACTCCCTGTGTCTTGCTTTTTTTTCAGTAGTGTCACACTGTTGACTCCTGTGTAGTCTGTGATCCACTCTGACCCAAAGATACCTTCCACAGTACTCCTTTGCTGTGCAGTCATTTCCAAATTTTGTCTGTGTGTAACTGATTGTTCCTTCCTAAGTGGAGTACTTTGCCTTTGTCCTTATTGACTTTCATCCTTTTTATCTCAGACCATTTCTCCAATTTGTCCAGATCATTTTGTTTTTTAATCCTATTCTCCAAAGCACTTGCACCCACTCCCACCTTGGAATCATCCACAAACTTTATTTGTTTACTCTCTCCATCATTATCTAAATAACTGAAAAAAATATTGAGCAGAACTTGAGCTAAAACTGATCCCTGTGGGATCCCACTTGTCACGCTTTTCCAGCATGACCGTGAACCATAGATAACTACTGTATGGGAATGGTTTTCCAATCTGTTTTGTAGCTCCATCTGGTTTTCCAACCTTTTTAGCAGCTCCATCTAGGTTGCTTTTCCCTAGTTTGTTTATGAGATGGTCATGCCAGACAGTATTAAAAGCTTTACTAAAGTTGAAATATATCACATCCAACGCTTCCCCCTATACACATGCCCTGTTACCCTGTCACAGACAGCTATCAGGTTGATTTGATGTGATGTTTTTGACAAATCCACGATGACTGTTACTTATCACCTTATTATTTTGCAAATTCATTGTTTAATTATTTGCTCCATTAGCTTTCTGGGTACAGAAGTTAAGCTGGCTAGTCTGTAATCACACCCGCTTACATCATTATGCATATTTTATTGCCCTAGTCTTTATTTCTGTTTCAATATGGCATTGGATCTGTTTTATTCAGCCTTGCACATGGATAATAAATATATTCTGTGTGCACCTGAAGCTCAGTTGATCCACAGTATCATAGCTTCCCTTGTGACCAATCCATGCCTCTACATTTTGGAAACTACATTCTTACAAGTTTTGTTCCCAGTATTTTCCTCTAGTATATCTTTCCTGTATTAAGAACAGCTGCCTTCTGCTACAACCTTACTTGAACTTCATTACGGCTCCTAACTGGTTTGTATATGGCAATTGGATGAAATATGCTCATGGCCCCTGAAGTCCTGTCAAGAGAGATGATTAGACTCCAGATCCTGAAAGGTTGGCAATGCTTTCTGCTGAAATTCTTAATGGAATACAGGTCACTAAAGCAATGGTCATCTTTGTTATGTATTTCTTATGGTTTCTCTTCCCCAGTTAACTGAATTGGGAAATGGGTCAGAGGCTAGACATTATTTCTGAAAGGGTTCCAGAAATTTGAACTGGTAAAACTCTTTGAAATAATCATCACAGCAGGAAGCTTATATTTTTCCTTTTCCAAATGTATTGCAGGGTTGAAACCTGCTGTCACTGAAATCAATGGTAATTTCACCATTCACTCCACTGCTGAGCAGAATCAGTCCCTGACAGTACACATTAGGGATGGCTGATGTTCTGTGACTTACATTAATAACAGAAATAGTAAAATAACTTATGTAACGAAATCTTAACTGCATGTTATCAGCCCAGTTGTAGTATATTTGTGGATATACTGTATGAGTTCTGTTTTGTTTACTTAGGATGCTTTAGGTTTTTAAGGTAACTAAGACATCATGAGTCTTTTAAGAGGTAGTTGATTGGAGGAGGAACGAGCAGGAGGTTCTTGTTGATCATTGTTCTTTTCAGATTCTAGCACTCAAAAATCTGCAGTCATAACTTCATGAAGTTAGTGTGAAAGTTCATGATATAAAAAGCTCAATGAGGTTTATTATGCAGAAGTACTGTAATCCATTGACTAGAACTCTGATCCATCCTAAACTTAGAAATGACCTTTACTTATGGGTGAGGGAAATGGTTACTCTTAAAAGGGCATGTGATTTCCTACTGGGCAAAGTTGCTTTAATTTCCAAGATGTCAGAGCTCTATCATCCTCCTCATCTGGCAATATCAATAATATTTGCAGTAGATTGGCTTCTTCTAGATTAAGGCTGGCTGAAAAATTTGTCAAACTTTTTTTTTTCAGTGCAAAATTGGGTTTTCAACCAAACCAAGGGTCACACTGTTCAGAGTAAACAATGAGAAGTCCTGTGGCACTTTACAGAATAACAGATTTATTGGAGCATAAGCTTTTTGTGGGCATGACATGCATCTGATGAAGTGGGTCTTTGCCCACAAAAGCTGATACTCCAATAAATCTGTTGGTCTATAAGATGCCGCAGGACTTCTCGTCATTTATGCAGATTCAGACTAACCTGGCTATCCCTCTGATATTGTTCAGTGTCTCTCACAGCTATGACTGCTTAGTAGAGGGCAGATTGTCAGAAAACTAGCAGATACCCCAAGCAGGGGGTAAATTTTATAATTAGATTTCACCAAGCCATTAACAAATGTGAATTCCTAAATCACTCTACCAAGCTTACTTGGGCCTGGTCTACACTAGGGGATAAGTTGTAATTAAGATAAGCAACTCCAGCTACATTAATTGCGTAGCTGGAGTTGATGGGAGTTGTAGTTTGTTTGTCTCACATCTCTGTTGTCCCAAGTGGGCTATGCTCTTTGGCCAGCTACATCTTCCATGATTCAACTCTGTTCCCTCCTCATGATGTGAGATGTACTCTGGCCAAGCAGCCCAGCCTGTAAAGGAGAATGAGAGCATGAGGCATCACAGCAGCATTTCCAGATCAAATTATTTCCTTGTTCAGATTAAAAATTTCAAATTTTTGGTGAAAAGTTGATCTTCGTCATGGAAAGCTACAACCAAAAATTCTTTCTCACATTCATCAACATTTTGTTCGGAAAAAGAAGCCCTTTTTTCCTCCCCCCCCCCCCCCGATCATCTCCTTAGTAGTTAGTAATTAAAAATACACATGTAATTTTGGCTTTCCATGGCTCTTTTTTTTCCCATCAAGATATTTCATTGTTTTTACACAAAGCTCCTATATCACTGATTCCCAAACATTTTTATAACGTGGGCCGCATTTGAATGCAGGTACTATTTCATGGAGGGGATGCTATCCCATTTACCATTTGCTAATGTAATATCCTTGTGACAACTATGGCAATTGCTTTAATGGAAAAGTAATATTTGGAAATAAATATTAATGGATTCGCTCATTATTATTATATGTATAGCTTAGCTGGCTTTTAGTGCAATTCAGGCTGCTGGAAATGAGGAGGAAGAGCCAGCCTCATGTGACTATCCAGATTAAGCTGCAGAGTTACCAAATTATGCATGGAGCATTAGTGGTCCACTGCTCCCAGATTCTTCTCTGCTGAGAAGAATGGCTGAGTCTTCTATACATGAGCTGTTGAGTTTCACTAACATCAGATGTCACATATTCTCCCACAGATAAAGAGCAGTCACTTATATGAAAGGGTGTGTGAGATACTAATTTTGTTTTTAAGGAAGGTATGATCTGTGTGCTCATTCTTTTCAGAGCTAAATGTTCTTCCATATTTGTGCTTTGCATGCTTGGTCAAACTGGAAATCCTTAATTTTTTTCCCTGTAATATTTCTTCTCCCCCTTACTTCCAAAAGTTGTTCATTCTGTCAGAAGCACATGGTGAAATGCCCCTGTTACCCATATTTCCCTCACTTAAAAAAGCTTTTCTGTCTAAAAATCCCTTGAATGGCTCATAGACCTTTTCTACTTGTCTCAAGGCCTGCATATAATGAGTCTTTCTCTTTCATGTGAGCCCCTAAGTTTGGTTCTCTGTCTACAGGATGGGGGGCTGGACCCGTTGTGGGGTTCTTGGTCTTTTCCCCTCTGGCTAGCTGTTCGTTGTTAATCATTTCTTTAATTTGTGCCAGTTTTCTAGAAACTGTCCCAGTCTCATCTCTTTTATGGGTGATATCATCTGTGTCTTGTTGTCCACATGCATCATAGCTGGGTGGAAGACACCTAAACACATGCACCTAGCATACTGTAACTTGAGTTTGGTGCCTTATGTTCCATAGCTATGAAATATAGTAAGCTGATACCATGTGCCTGGCCTTGTTAGTTTCAAAGTAACTTTGGCAGTAAAAAATATTTCATAGTTTTGGGCATGACATTAACATTTGTTTCCTCTTAGTTCTTGTTCCATTTCCTTGATAAATGTCTTTGATGCCCAATGGGGTGACCTTTTCCTTTATATTTTCATCAATAAAGTACTTGTGTAGTCGCTTAAGAAATTACATGTGTAACCCTCCTGTTCACATTCTGTCTCTTGGTCTCTGCGCTATTGCTGACTTTGGTAGGCTTTGTTGTCTCTGCATTCATGCTAACTTATGTGCTATGTCAGTTGCAAGGGGCCAGCAGGACATGGGAAACTTTAAATAAGCAACTCACTTTATGCACAGTGTTTTCCTGCTGTCACAGGAGAGGTTTTGCCCCTTACATCCTGGTTTAATGGCTCACTAGTGGACTGGTTTCTCAACCTCTCACTAGTTGCCAAACCTGCCAGTTACTGCCATGCAATTGTAAAATCTTTTCATCAGCGCTCTCTCTCCACGCTCTGCTTGTTGTTCCTGGATTCAATCCTCAACAAAACTTGTTTTCAAACACAAACCTGCAAATGTGTCATTCTTTTGACATGTGTACAGGGAAGTGAGAGAGCCAAGGAGGGTTTCGACATATTCTTTTATGCTGCAATAATTTTGTCATGCACTTGCGCCCCACCTCCATGCCAGTACGGATCCATATGTTGAACCCATTTGCTTTTAAAAAGCACGCTGCAGGCAATCTCAGACTTAAATACATGGAAATATGGAGCAGCCGTATGCAATCCAGATTCAGATGGGATTGTTTTGATAGCTGGGCACTGTGGATGGAATTAGCAAGAGAGAGACGTGTTTACAAGGGGAGCAGACAAAACTCCGTTTGAACAGATGAGTTCAGGTGATAGTTTCTGAACAGCATAACCAGGTGTATTGCATTTGGGCCAACATATTGACGATTTTAAGGGAATAAAAAGCGTTTGCCATTTCTACCCTGCTCACCCAAAGCAGCAGGTATCCCAAATATTGCAAAGAAGTCGGTGAACTCATCAAAGTTTGGAATATTTTGATTGTGCCAAAAACTGTTCTAAATAAAGAAGATTGTAATTTTTTAAATATATAGGCCCTGATCCTGCAACTTGTTCCATGCCAGCATATCCCTCAGATAGGCAATGGAACTTCACAGGAGTGCAAGGACCAGCCCATACAGAAATAATTTGCAGGCTCGGGGTGTTGGGTGGGACAGCTTCCACCCCCGGTGTTGATGCTCTGCTTAATGCAAGCCGGTGTATGGTAGAACCAGCTGTCAATCACTATCTTAATCTGCTTAGTGATTTTAAAGTATAATCTGTACTATAATTTTTTCTACAGTACTATATATTTTAGTGTTCAAATGCACCCAGCATTCCATTTCCAGCTCTGTTAGTTTGCATGTCAGTGTTGAACATGTGGTATAAGTTTAAGATCAGATCTGAATAAAGGGGAGGAGAAAAAAGATCAGCTCCTAAAAGTGGATCCTAGTCTGTGTGGAGTTTGTTTTACCTCTGGGGGAGCATCTACCATAACTCTCGTGGAAGTCCTTAGAATCCGTCTATTTCCTCTGTTTAACTTATTGATGCTCAAGGCCTTGAATTCTAATTCCATTCTTCCTGTTAAAAGGAATTTGCAGGAATCTGTTCAGTATCACTGCTGCCTGGCTACTAGATCACAAAGGTGATGCAAGAGACTTCTCCTCTTCTCACCCCTGTGAGCTACAGAATTGTTCTCAGACTCCAACCCAGGTGAACCACCAGGACCACTCACCTGCAGGGTGGGAAGTAAGCTCAGGCAAACATAGCAGAGCCTGGTCCAACATGTTTTATTGGCAGAGCTCCAAGACTTTGCTTCATGCTCTTGATTTTATGCATTGCATGGGACTGTTTCTTCCAGCACTGCCTGGGTTCTCACATTACAGCTATAGAGAGACTGCAAAGGGACATGTTTTGTGAGTGAACCATCCATTTCAATTCTCTTCCCCACAAGCAAAAGTGGGGTTAGAGTTACGGGATCGTCAATATTGACATGAGAAATATGCTGTTAAATCTGTTTGGCGCATGATTAGGCCTTCTCAAAATGACTGCGAGAAGTCAGCATTATTTTGCATTCACAGAAACTTGAAACATGGAGAGTCATGCAGAAGAACAATAAGGAGATGCATTCAATCCCTACCAACATTTTAATTCTGCATATAGGAAGACACCTTTTAACTCAGTTGAAAGGGTTTGAGCTAAGGGAAAAAATTTGGTGGGTCACAGTGGAAAATTGCTAAATAATTTCATAGGAAACTGGACTGCCTCCTAAATAGTAATAGCTGCCATGTGCCTTATAAAGACAGCTGACAGAAAACATTGTCATGTGCATGTCTCTTAGGAACAAATTGCCAGCAAAGAGCAAATCTTGTAAGTATTAACTGATTTTAAAATGGGCGTGCTTGACTCCACATATTTGAATGTGGAGCTTTTTAATATAAATTATTGAATTTTCATTATATAATAATTATTCTTGATGAGATGTGACATTCTCTATAGTACAGCGGGATGTGTGTTTCTAATATAATGTTCTGTTTTCCAAAGACTTTTCAAAACAAAGTATATAAAGGACCGAAGAACAAAAGTAATCTTGAGGTTTGGATTCCACAATCTATACAGATGTTACATTTAAAGTAACTGTCAAGTGGCGGGATTGTGGTATTTGTTCATTTTCCATATTGCGTTATTTGCCAAGGTTAATAGTAGGGGGTATTGATGGCTGAAACACAGTAGTTTATATGTGTTGCCCTAGCTGAGATGTAAGCCAGAATTTAAGCGTTTGACATATACAGTATAGCCATATGTATTTTGCATGTCAGCATGGAGATTGTAGCATGTTTTAGTAAACTGCTGCATTACTCAGTCAATAGAGTTGGTTCCTGGTCTGCAAAACCAGCTATGACTTCAGAGCTCAATGACCGCAGAAATGTATCTGGTTTTTTACCCCTTGGGCCGGCCCCGCCAACTTGGGTTTGAGATATAATTGTGGGTTGGATTGAAAAACCTGCATGATTGTTGCCTAGACTGTACCTTTTTTATGTAGCATGAACTTCTGCCAATCTGGCACCTAGACACCAGGTCCATAAAATTGAACCAAACAAAGTCTGACTAAGTGATGCACATAAAAAATCTGTCTGTCTGTCTGTCTGTCTATAGAGAAATAATGTAACTCTTTATTTATAACATCATTTTCTATGGTTGTAATGTGGCCAGCTTCTGATACTACTTTGGTCTAACAGTCGCCTCTATTATTTACAGCCCCTGCCATTCTCCTGCTTTCCTTTTGTTGTTGAGGGAGCAAATGGAAAGATGAGCCTCAGGCTGTGTCTAGACTACAAAGTTCTATTGGAAAAAGATACATAAATTGTGAACCACAATTTGAATATCTTTTCCCGCTTTTCTTCCGAAAAGAGGCTTTTCTGACAATTGGCCTGTCTACACTGGGCCAAATGTCAGGAAAAATACTCTTTTAGAACATCCCTTCTTCCTCATAGAATTGTTTTACTGGAAAGGTAAAAGGTGAACAAAATGGATGCATTTCCACACTTCAAAAAAGGTTCCAGGCTGAGGCTTAGGCTGCATTATCGAATAGCTGCAAAGAAGGGAGCTGACAGCCCCACTGGGAAAGTGTAAGGGCCCAACTCCATGCTCCCAGAAGGGGCAGAGCCTTAGGCAGAAGCAGTGAAGCAAGGGGCAGCCAACCCTCATCACTACCAGGAGTGCACCATGCCCCTTAGAGTTTCCCCGAGTGCGCCACCCACGGCTCTGGGGGCTACTTGCTGGGAGCACCAGGCCTTTTCGTATTGCTGGGCCTCAGGGAAGCTTGCCCATTTTGCCTCCTCTGTCATTGGCCTGGCTGCAGAAGGACCAGGCCTAGGCCGCAGCGACCCCAAGGGTACGTTTTTGGGCTAAAAATTAAATAATGACAAAAAAAATTACGAAGGGAGACAACTGAGCGGAGAGTGGCAATTGACCAGCATGAGGCCAGCAGCTGTATCCTGCCCCTCATCCCATGGGAGGAAATGGAAATGTGCCACTGGAGGAGTGAGTCAGCTGTGGAGTAGTAAAGGACAACGGGGAAAGAAAACGTGCTTTGGAGTAAAGACAGGTAACCTAGTTCTGTACTGCAAAAGGCTTGGAATGTTACAGTGTTCCTCAATATGTCGCTAAAGGACACGCACAAGGGGCTTTCTGTGTTGATTAGGTTGATCTGCCTCAGTAGTGCTGGGGAAAGACGAACCCTAAATTGCTTTCTGCAAATGGGTTTGATCATCCCTAGGTTTGCCTGCTTTCCTGGAATCACCATTAGCTGTGGATTTGCTTGGGTGGGCGAAAAGTATCGAACCATTTCGGGCAACCCTTGAGCTGCAGACACCGCAAACAAATATTTCCCGCTGCGGTGTCTCAATAGATTAAAGAACCTCTCGTTGCCTACCTGCCTATGTTTAGAGTATGAATTTAACGGGTATAAAACATTACATATTAAAGTGATAGCCTTGAAGGAAAGGCACATTATTTTCTTGTGAAACCATGATGTCATGGTCTTACCTCACCTTTAGTTTCAGCCAAGCAAATAATGTATACTGAGCTCTCTATCATGTACCATTATAATTAGCTCTGTCAGGTCTTAGCCCTGCAACCCTCATGCAGATAATATGATAATATGTCTTCATAACCAAGTGACCTTACATGCACAATATTTCTCTCCTTATGAAGATTGCATGTCAATAAAGTAATTGAGTCTCAGAGGCTGCAGCGAGTGGAGATTTAGATGATTGGACTTTCAGGGCAGTGATGTATGACCGTTATTATTCTACTTGTCAGGGAGCTGCGTACAAGCGAGGATGGTCAGAAGATGACAGGGATGAAAGGTTGTGTTTCATTTAAAAAAATATTGCTGTTAATCACCACTCTATTCTTTCCAAAGTCACTGAGGAAAAAAAAACCCTCCTTTTTTATATTTTAGCCCTGCTTGAGAATTTAAAAAACGAAGGCAATGCTAGTCTGTCAGAGTGAGCTGCCTAGGTTTAATCTCACTTAATGAATGAGAGAAATTATTATTTCCATTAATAAAGTGTAACAAAAATGATAGGCACCAAGACCACTGTATGTTTTTATTGCATCAGTTTAAATTAACATTATATAAATCCTACCAAGCTTTAACCAAATTTTGTCTAACTCCTTAAGCAGTTATAAGAAGTGTTGTGAAGCTGGTGTAAAAACAGACCAAACTGAACTCAACTGTTTTTGCTTGTGCTAATTTGTTTGGACAGTTGCAAGACTTGAAACATTTATATTTCCATACTTTGTAAAAGCAATATTTTTTTCCCTTCACTAAGCTGTTTTGTAACTGTAAATTTGTCTCATGATATCATAACAGCTGGAAACTTGTAGCTTGACATGATTTTGTTTCATATTTAAACCGCTTAAAAATTATGTTTGAAACACGGTATATTTATTCCTCTCTGAGCTTTTTTTCCATTTTGTTGCACGAAGCATTGGAAATGTTCACAATATATTTTAAAGCAAATTATTTATTTGACCACTTAGTTAATAATTCCTGGTGATTTATCTATATGGTAAGCTTTTAGTTGATAAAAAACTAAATGAGAAACAACCCGAAACAGTGTTTAGATAATTCGGTATAGTGAAATATAGTTGAAGATTTTGGGTGAGGAGCATGCAAAGAAGCTGTATAGTCCATTAGTGAGTGGAAAATCCTAATGAAAGAACATAGCTTGTGAAGAACTAGCTTTCAGGAGTCTTTAAATCTTCATGGTTAAGCAATTGACTGAGAGATAACAGCCTTGAAGGAGAAAAAGCTTATCATATCATTTTGGGCCATATATATGAAGGTGATAATTTATAACATAAAATTAACCACTGCATCTTTTCAAGACTGACTCTGATAAAAATGATTCTATCAGGACACACAATGGAAAGAGAGCGAGAGAGTGCTGTGTATTTAATGTATGAGAGATCAAATGCTGCTGTGATGTGTTCTCTCATCTTCTCCATTACAAGTCAATTTTGCTATGTGGCACAGAATTTAAAGGGGCGTCCTCAAGCTTGTTTAAAGTGGAAATGTGTTCTTGTTAGTATAATAACTACAATAATACCTAGTGGTTCTGTCTAAGATCAGGGCCTTGTTGTGCTTGGCTCTTTACAAACACGCACAGCAAGAGAGGACCCTAACCCTAAGGAGCTTCCTAGCTAAATAGGATGGACACTGTGGGGAGGAAAACAAAGGCACCTGAAAGGTGAAGCACGTGGTCTATATCACACAGCAGGTTAGAGGTGAAGCCAGATACAGAAGCCTGGTTTTGTCATCTCCAGTCAGATTCCTACCAATTGCTTCTCTATCTACTATATGTTTAAGTTTGTCTGTCAGTTCAAGGATTCCTCTTAAACGGCAAGAGCTAGGACCACCAAATTCGGTATACAGCTTCCTCTTAAAGCACAGTAAGGATTTGGTACTGCCAGGAAAATGGGATTGCCTGGAATGGGACTGCTTCTTAGAAAACCATGCAGAAAAGGGAGAATCACTAGGTAGGTAAAAGGGCTGAGGGCACAACCCCCACCCCCGGTCCAGGACTGCCTCAGCCCTGATCATTCCATCCCCCCCCAGGCACTATTTAGGGAGAAGGGGGGTGCAGCACCCCCCTATTCATATGGGGATATTGCTGGCTGTTCCTCTTCATCAGATAGTGAGGGGAAAGTGTCCAGTTTGCTCCATTCCTCAGTCTGGCCAGGGAATGCAGGGGGGGCAGATAAACCTGGACCTGCCCCAGCCAGGGGCCATGCACCCCTCCCCCAAGCCGCTTCAGTGAGAGAGGGGTAGCCCTTTCTCTCCAGGGCAGCCTGTAGAGTGAACCCCTCCTCCCCAGCACCATCAGAAAGCAATGATCGAAATGAAATAGGTACATTTTCATTTTATTTAAAAACAAAAAAAGCGTTAAGGACCTGAGCAGTGCTGGCTAAATGTAGTTGGATATAAAAAGACAATGGAGCTGTGGGCCTGAGGAAAAAGTGTGGTGATCTAGTCCAGTGATTCTTGGTGATACTTGCAAAAATCGTAGGGTTTAAAAAAAAAGTCTGAAGTGTGACTTTTAAATTGATGCTTCCTCTTTAATTAATCACACTAAAGAACAAATAAGGAGATAACGGCTGCCCCAAGGTTACATACAAGTTAGTTGTAGTCATTAGTGTGGCTTTAGAATGCAGCCTTTAAGCTATGGAGGAGAGGGAGAAAGAAAATCAAGAAGCTAGTCTATACAAGGGTCAGTATGGAGTGAGGGAAGTACAAAGTAAAAAAAATTAACATCCCTCCTCCCAAAAAAAGTACCTTAAACTTGAATGGTTATGCAAAATAGACCATTATATTTGTGTTGTCCTTTTAGATAAGGGAAGAAGATTGATACCTTCCAGTCAAATTGAGCCCTGACATGAATGATCTGACTCCTCTATCAATGTGACACCTGGCTCACTGTTAACAGTTATTGGTGTTGATAGGCACACCCCACATGGAAAGCCAAATGTGGTTGTTTTGATCCCTTGTTCTTTTATTTCCATCCCTTCTCCCTGTTCTCTGTCACAATGTCATGTCAAATCATCGTTTGGTGGCAGAGGCAGAACCCCTAAAGTACAGAGATTTCAGGCTTCAGAAACTACATTGAAATGAATATAACAATGGGAACCAGAAAATAGCACAAACCACTTATCAGGGAAGGAAGCAGCTAATAAATGTTGTTAGTGGTTTCTGTGGGGAAGAAACGTAAGTACATCCTGTTGACAGGCAGGTGTGTAGGTTGGCTTGGCTTGGCTCGGGGTCCAGTTACGGCAGGCTGCGAAGATTAGTATTGATGTCTGTCACTTTGTGCCTGTCAAATTGTTTGTCTGAGAAAATGGAATAGGCAGTGGTTATTTGGTAATCAACCCTGCTCTGAAGAAGAGAGCTACAGAAATACCATTTTTGGGGAGTTCTACATATGTCTAATCAGTCTTAGCTTAGTTAAGTGTATTTACTTTTAAATTTATATTTCTATCCAGGACAAATCCAAGAGTGCTCATAAAAGGATAGACGTTTTCATTGTTGCCAACATTTTTCCAGGTTCATTTCCTAGGTCTCAATTTATCTGTGTGTGAGCATTTATGTATGTAAAATATTATACACTTCTCTTTTACAAGTTTTTGCTACAAGTTCAATTAGTGGTCTTTTTCATATTTTTCTATATTAAGGAGTGGTCACAGAGGTCATTCTTTGGTTTTGCAAACTGAGCACCAGAGTTCTGGATAATCGTTCAATTTTACTTGAACCTCGAAAGTTGGTAGGAGTAAAGAAAGGCATAAAATGCTCCACTTTTGCCCATCTCTAGTATGTGTGTGTGCATGGTCATGTGTGAATAATTATAACTAGAGCAAACAGCAAAAGCTTTAACTAAGGCTTCTGAAGCGTTTCTGTTATAGCCTCATTTTCAATCACTTAAAGCGTTTTGAAATTTCAACTATACAACTGGTGTTTGCCTAGGCTGTGGCCAAAGGTGGGTTTAATTTGGAGTCTTTTTACTTTTGAAAATTTAGCAACATGGTTCCACTGTTTCTCAAATGCTTAGGACCAAAAGAGGGACCATTACGCTGTCTAGTCTGATCTCCTGTGTGGTCTCCTGGCCACTGGATGTTGTCCCTTTATCCCTGTATTGAGCTCAATAATTTGTCTTTGAGTGAAGCATAATTTGTGTTGGGCAAAAAAATATAACTTCCACAATGGCATTCAGCCTCATTTTGAAGACATCAGTAGATGAAGAATCTATTAATTCTCTTGGCATTTGTATTTGATTCATTATCCACATGATTACAAATTTAAGCCTAATTTCTAATTTAAATGTGTTCAGTTTCATCTTCCAATCATTAGTTCTTGTTATGCCTTTCTTTAGCTAGATTAAAGAGTCCATTAATACCCGCTATTTTCATCCTATGATGGTACTTATGCACTTTAATCAAGTCACCTCTCAGTCCTCTTCTAGATAAACCAAGCAGAATGAATTATATAAGTCGCTCACGAAACAGCATTTTCTTCAGCCTTTGAATCATTTTTGTGGCCCTGTTTTCACCCTTTCCAATTTTTTCAATATCCTTTTAAAAAATGTGGACACCAGAATTCTGTTTCGGTGCTGATCTCACCAGGGCTGTACCTGGAGGTAAAATCACCTCATTTCAAACCCTATTGTCACACTGGGAGCTCATGTTGATTTGTTCATTCACTATGAGCCCTAATTCTTTTCAGAGTCACTATCTTTGAGAGTGCAGGCCTCCATACCATACCACACGTATTGGCTTCGTTCCTTGTTCCAAAGTAAACAACTTTACATTTGGCTTTATCAAAACACATTTTTTGACTGGGCCCAGATTAACAAAAAGATCCGGGCTGCTCTTTATAGCTGTTCTGACCTCCTCATTATTTGTACACCTCTAGGCTACGTCTACACTGGCCCCATCTTCGGAAGAGGCATGCTAATTTCTAACTTTAGAATAGGGAAATCCGCGGGGGATTTAAATATCCCCTGCGGGATTTAAATAAACATGGCCGCCACTTTTTTTCCAGCTTGGGGAAAAGCCGGAAAAGAGCGTCCAGACTGGTGCAATCCTCCGGAATAAAGCCCTTTTCCGGAGGATCTCTTATTTACTTGAAAGTACTTGAAAGTAGGAATAAGAGATCCTCTGGAAAAGGGCTTTATTACGGAGGATCGTGCCAGTCGGGACGCTCTTTTCCGGCTTTTCCCCAAGCCGGAAAAAAGCGGTGGCCATGTTTATTTAAATCCCTCGGGGGATATTTAAATCCCCCGCGGATTTCCCTATTCCAAAGTTAGAAATTAGCATGCCTCTTCCGAAGAAGGGGCCAGTGTAGACGTAGCCCTAATGTTTGTGTGATCCTCCGTTTTTATCGGCAGTGATTTTAGAGTTGCTTCTACATCATATAGATGAAAATGTTGAATAGTGGAGACTTGGTACTGATTTCTGTGGAATCTCACTAGAAACCTCCCTATTCAATTATTATTCCCCATTGATGGCTGCTTTCTGAGATATGCCAGTTATCCAGGTCTTAACCCATTTCACATGCATTTTATTGATATTGTATGTTCATAATCAGAATGCCATATGGCCTTAAGTTACACTCCTTATAGAAGTCATTTATATCTACATGAACACATTTGTATTTTTCCTCAAAGAATTAAACTGCGCTTATTTGACAAGGCCTGTTTTCCATAAAACCATGATGGCTGGCATCTTTTCCATTATTTTGCCTAGTATTGTCATGCTAGCTGGCCTATATCTCGACTTGCTTGTCCTTTTTGAATATTGGCACAACATTAGCACACTTTATCTAGTTTTCTAAGATCAGATACTAAAAGTTTTAATCTACGGTAGAGAAACCCCCAGGCAACTCTTTTTGCATGTTTGGCTTCAAGATAGGGCTGGCTAATATAAATGTTTATCCTTATAAGACCTTGTTTAACATCCTTCTTCAAGTACTTCCCAGTTCACCAGTAATGAACAACTTCATGGGACATTACTACATAATCCTGCTTCTTAAGCAAATACAAAACAACCATATTTACTGACACTTCTGTGTCTCCATCATGAACAACTTAATCGTCTGTGTCAAATAAAGGGATTCTACCATTGCTATAATTTCTTTTGTTCCTAAATATCTAAATAAGAAAGTTGAAAATAAAATGTTCTTTTTCTATTTGTTCATTTATGTGTGCGTGTGTGCTCGCGTGCGTGCGCACACACACATCCCTTTTTTTAGAATATCTCTAGTGACAAAATCAATAGAGGCAAAACATTTTGACATTTTCAAGGGAACCTATCTTTGCAAAAAGAACATCGGTCTGTGTTGTGTATGTGAGTAATGTTTATAATTGCATGGAGTTTCAAATACTTGGTTAAAGTTCCCTTTATGCTGCTCCAGTGGTACAGAGACAGCTTGAAGTATCCTTTAAGTCTCCACATCTAATGATCTCTCCATTTACAGGAGCATTTTTGAGTAAGGCATGACTTGAACACGCAACCAAAAGAGTAGCCAAGGAACAGTTTCAGCAACAGAGGGCACTAGATTGGAGCAATTTTTTTCCTGCCCTCTCATTTGAGTATCAAGTCCACAGATTTGTGATCTTGAGATCTGTGCCAATCTATCCCAGCAACTGTGTGTTGTAGCATAGCAGTTTATAAAACACTCTCTCATCTTTGCTTTAATTAATAAAATATGAATGTATTTTCCCTTATTCATTAGCATAACGACTCTGCCATCCACGACTTTTCATTCTGTTTCTGTTACCTGGAACTGACAGACTGCCTTGTATTTTAGTCTTTCATTTAACATAATTGGTCTGTTGCAGAAATAAAAGTTGATTGGTGGTTCACCAATATTTTCCTCGGCATGCTCTGTTTTCTCCTGGGCCTTTTTAATGCTTTGAAAGGATAAATTCTTTTTCCATCTAGTGCAACAAAGATCAAATTTAATTTGGACTTTGAAAAAAACCCACACTGTGGAAAAGATAATCAGTTACTCCTGGCTGTGTCATTCAAGCAATTTCGGGAACAAAAAGTCCAGTGTGGTTTAAATGGTGGCCAAATCCATCTCTGATATAATCTTAGTCCCAGTGCTTATCTCCCTCCCTACAGTTTAAGGAATAATGCAAAGAAGATATTCTGGGCACTTTGCATGATAGTGAGGGAAATCTACTCAATGGATATTGAATCGCATTTCACAATACTAGGAATAAAGGATTTACCATGCTGGGCCAGAACACAGATATGCCAAATTGCATATTATGTCTACAGATGCCTGTTTGAGTGTCTGTACTAAAACAGAATGAAGATGTCACCAGCCTGAACATTTTTTGAATAAGATAATAGTCTTGCAATAGGATGAATCATGGGATAGGAGGAAAGAAAGAGATTATTTTAGCTTTCCAGGCATGGCTTTCCTTTCCATAAAGCTCCGTTAATGGCATAGTCATAGGTGTTTTAAAGTGCCTTCACATACAGGCATAGAGTGACCAATATTGCAGTGCCTTTCCAAACATTTTAAGAGGTACCATGCCTTTTTTTAATTGATATTCTAATGGCTCAGATACCTTGCCTGATGAACGATAACAATAGGAACAGGCATATTTTCTTCTTCACATCTATGTTTATTTCTTTGATTATCCTGCTTTGCTGCTACTTTCTTAACACATGAAAGAAAGCAGGAGGGGAAAGGATCATAGCACCCTAACCAACACCAAAGACTTGTAAGAAATTGCAGGATTTATTCCAAAACGTGTGGCTGTTTACTGAGATCCTTCAAGTTCTAACTGCACAGCACTTCTCTTCCTGAGGATGAAGATACCACCTTCACATATGCCCAGTCAAAATCATTTGGGGTGACCTACTCACCCTGAGTAATTCAGTACTTTGCTAGGACAGTGGCATCTGATATACTGTAATGAATTTAGATGCCATTATGTACCCATTATGCTCAATTGTTGACTGTTCCATCCTTCCAACTTAATCTGGTTAGCCATATGCGAAGATGATTTGTTTCTGTCTCCAAAGCAGGTGCATTTTTTTAATAGCAACTGTTGCATCAATAGCTCGAACTCATTCTTCATTACTAAATTAGTAGTTTGAATGTGATAGTGGGAATGGAAAAGATATTTCCGTTTCCTTGATAATGTCCATTTGCAAGGGCTGCATTTTTGTAGTTGTTTTGTCTTGGTTGGGTTTGGTTTTCATCCCCTTCCAAGAACACAATTATGGAATTGCATTAATAAAAGGTTCCCATCCCTTTGAAGCCTTACCTCCACTCACATCTGTCCAAATATAAGGTTTGTAAAGCTGTTTGTGACTCATCCAAGAGTGGACTGCACAAGTATCCAGTTTAATAAAGAGATATACAATGACTGAATGTCTCTTTGGCCTACCAATCATAACAGTCTCATGCTACCCTGGTTTGCATTATTGGTCAAATCCTGTGATGTTCGTGCTGTTTCCCTTGTAGAGATACGAAGGGCACCCAAAGCTGTTTGAAATGTAAGCCAATTGAAACAAAACACACCTCTGCCTGGAAAGTTGTCGTTTAGGGAGTCTGGGCCTGGAGCCAGCTCCCTCGATGGCCGGCGAAGTTTCTTGTCAGCCATGCACACAAAGACGCATTCACTCACTCGCTCCAAATGACTTTTTCTAGTTTTTGCTCTTGGGAAGGCACCCTGAGAAGGGTCGCTGGGGTAGATGTTCTCTGAAGCCTCGTACTTTGCCAGGGAGGTAAAAAAAATCTATCAATCTATAGCCTGCCTATTCCGACACACCATTGTTTGGTTTAGTAATTTCAGTGTCCTTTTTCACTGCTACTTTTGGGTGTAACTTGAAAAACTGAGCAGAAGTCATAAGACGTAAGGTGAGGGTTGCAACAGAAAGGGTATTACAATGTGTATTGGGTTAGAGCACTAATAGGGGAATTGGTCCTTCTGATTACAAAAAAATAATTAGAAAATGTGTATATACAAACAAGTAGGTGGATTACACTGATCTCTTAATGTACCATATCTTATATACCTATGTAGCATTGCTGTTTTATAATGTAACTTATTGGGCATTCATGCTACTTTCAAATGTGTGATAGGCATTTAATTATCAAATCATCACAGGAAAATGTTGGAGATTCTGGTCTTCAAAGAATGATGTTGCTTCTGGATAATTATAACTAACTGCTGTTGCAGTCAACAAATGTAGTGTTAATATTTTTACCATGAAGGGTTGTGGGGTTTTGTTTGTTTGTTTGTTTGTTTTTTATTGTAATAGTTCTACTTCCTAGTCCAGCACTTTCTAGGACCCGGACAAATAACAGTTTGGATTTGTATAGCAACTTTCATCCAAAGATCTCAAAGCCCTTTGCAAATATAATTAATTAGTCTAGAGCTGACCTGGTTGATTACTGTTGTTTCTATAAAGTTTAATTTGTAAATCATTCAGGCTAGGTCTATGCTAAAGGGGAAAGTTGACTTAACATATGCAACTCCAGCTACGTTAATTACATAGCTGGAGTCGACATATGTTAAATCATGTTTTGGCACCGTCCACACTGTGGAAGGTCAATGGGAGCACATGCTCCCATTGACTTGCCTTACTCCTCATGAGGAGCAGGACTATCGGCACTGACAGGAGTGTCCTTTCCGTTCGAATTACTGGGTCTTCATTAGACCCACTGATTCAAACCCCAGAAGATCAACTGCAACAGTGTCGATCTTCTTTGTAGTGTAGACAAGCCCTCATTGTCTACTTTTAATGTTAACACAAAGAATTACAGTATGATTTGTTATCTACTGAGCATCTCTGCCAGTGTGTACAGAGTGGTGAATCATCAAAATACCATTCATAGCCACTGCAATAGAGTAGAAAATCATTGTTTATAAACTGTGACTTGAAATCACCTCTAAATGTAGGTAAGCTGTAACCTGTGCCCATCGAAAGGTATACTTTCAATAGTGGCTTATAAAATGTCTATGGTTCTATTTCTGAACTTCAGATGAAACTCTCTCCATTGTTGTCCCATTAGCAAGTGCTCAATTTTGTTGTATTAGGACCCTTAAATCTCTTCCCCCCGAGTTATCGTCCATCTTGAAATGTGGCCAATTCCCATGTTAAATCAAAAAATGGTAGATTTGATGCCAGAAATGCTTTGTTTTGGATTTTTATAGGAAAGGGATTTGTAATGTACAGATTTACATGTGGTAGTCTCAGACATAATGTCAACCATGGTTTTAAAGTTTTTGATAACTTACTGAAGTAGCAATTGAATATAGTTTTCTGGAACCTTTTGTCAACAGCCTGAGGCTAGATGTCTCCATTCTACAATAAGGTTGTTTGCTTAATAGAAAAGGTTACATCTTGAAAACCTGAGTCATGCTATCTAGTGAAAACTTAGTGGCACAGTCAGGACTCCACTTTAGCTATAGTGACACCAGCCAAGAGCAGAAGTTTTTTAAATGCAATGCTTTGTTAGCTTGTAAAACTAAGTTTGAAATGGAGAAAAAAGGAAATGTGCCAACAAGAGTACAGAATAGAAATTAAAGTTTACACTTCTGCACTGTCTTTAATATGAAGCCAACGTTTTGAAGCTGGGGAGGGGATGGAATCTATTAATTAAGAGAAATAACTTTTAAGGCAGGTTCTTTAATTCTTGTCCCTGGTTGGCCATTGATACATTGTGTGACGTTATGTGAGTCGCTTACAAATTTTCATGTCACGGTTTACCTATTTGTAAAAAGATGTTAATACCTTCAAAGGAGAGAGCCGAGTCAGACTTAATATCTGTAAAAGAATTCAGAGATACTTGGATAAGAGCAATTAAATTCATTTCTGAAAGTTTGTTGCTGCTGGAGTGATATGGAAGAGTATGATGTATACAGCCAATGTGGTGAATTCTTATGTCATGTCTAAGGTCTGTAAAGAGTTCTGATGTTTAAAAGAAAGAGCCATAGGCTTGGAGATAACATACTTTTCTAACCAAGCACTTTTTTTAAGCTTCAGATTTCTCTGTGGTTTGAAAAACCTTGAAATAAGCTAGAAATGAAACCAAACTCAGTTCAATGTAATGCTCCTTTATTTACCATGATAAAGATAGAAAAATGTGTGTTCACATCAGCTTTAATAATTATTGTCTGACTACAATGATGCCATCCTATGAGATCTGGGGCTACAATGTCCCTTTTGGCATTTCACATTTATTCCTCTTCCATCATTCTTTTCTAGTACAATGATACTCTAAGAACGCATTACAACAATATCCAACGCAGTTATCAGCTGGCATTCTAAATTTCATCTGTTTTAGAACATTAGTCACCACAGCGACATTGAAGAGAGATTTGTGCCATGCACAACTTTCAGGTTTTTTGGATGGTTTTGTCTACTTCTGTTGGAGTCCAGGTGGAATGAAGCATCCGAAGAAATAAGCATTAAGCTTTACTATTTATAAATGTTTTGCTTTGGACAAACATATAGGCTCATATGACACATGTCCTCTGTTTGTCATGCTTTGCGGAAAGATTCCATCATGAAGGTTGTTCTTACTGGACTTCATGTCAGATGAATGTTGACATTTTGATTATTGATGTTTAAATTTTTCCTTTGGGCACGTAAATCCCGTGTTTTATTCTTTTTTCCCTCTCCTTTCACCCTCTTATTTCATTATGTTTCCAAATCACTTCAGAGTGGTTACTGTACTAGTGTATTGTTAGCCTTCTCCTTGCTATGTATTAGTCTCTGCTAAAATATTGTTCTTGGTGCCATTTGCTGCCATCACCACTCTCTTAGTGCCTAAAGGCACCCCAATTACAGAAATGAGAAAAGTGATTATTTAATTAGTCTGATCAATGACATCACTGAGAGTTCTTATTGCTGGTTGGACCTAAATGGGGGGCGGGAGGGAAGTACATGTGTTTCAGGAGTTGCTAACATCCTCATCAGCCATAAGGTTCCGATAGACAAGCTCTTCTTACAGTGTAGAATACAAGATGACTATTGGCCTGCTGAAGATCATTTTAGGTGATGATATGAGGGGATTAGCTCATATTTATAGTAGTTCACATTTTCCATTTTCTCCTCCCCCTCACCTTTTTCTCTGGATTTCAGAGTGACTTGGAAATTATATTTGTGATTCCCTGGGGACTCTCATATTGGTGTCAGTGTTCTGGTTTTACTTTATACAGCTAAATGTGGGCATAAAACATAATGGGGAGAAATTGAAAAAAGTATCTTTTGCTTGATTCTTTATTATTAAAGAGTTAAGAAAGTGATTCCTCAGGCTATTATGCAAATCTGAAACTGGGAATGAACGTTAACATGACATCAGATGCTTTTAGATTCCTTTGCCCATGCATTTTTTTTAAAATAATCTGGTGTGTGTGTGTGTGTGTGTGTGTGTATAATGTCATATTCTTTATATAAACTTTGTAAGGTAGTGGAGACGGCAGTTATTCACGCTACACTTGTATTAATTTTAGTGGTTGAAACCACAGTAGGATGTTGAGAAACCAGGTTAAACAGTTTAGTTCAAGCTGCTTCTTTTTTTTTTAAATCAAAACTAAATTAATCATATGTGCAGGATGTCTAGCAGCCTCACATTGCCTCACTTCCACATTTGTTAAATCCTTTTTATTTCTCACTGATGCTCACTGTTGGTGTGGAATGCAGAGCAAGGTATAGTTTTTTTTGTTTTTGTTTGTTTTAACTATCTGATTTCTGCTCATTTAATGGAAAAAAATTTGGCGATGTGTAGCAAGGCAGTTTGCTTTGAACTGAAACTTTTCACTACACAGAGGTTATTACTGTGTCATGTATAAATTGCAAATCGCTACATAAAAAAAACCCTGTTTCTTTGCTGTATATAAAGTACCAGATATATGATCTATACCAGGTACATGATACAAAATGTACATTCAGTGTTTTCTACACTATCTGATGCTATTTGTCTCCTGGGGATGCTGCCATTTTAAACAAAAAACAATACCCCTGATGAGCTACAGTAGCAGAAAGCCCTGAAGTGGTAAAAATGAAGATGGGTCCAAATGAAGATTCTCCAGTTGAATTTTGCTGATCTTTGGGGTATTTGAGGTCCAAACTCAGAACCAGATTTTGCAAATGGTCCTAGTCAGTCTGTTGAGCCAAACAGCTAAATGAGAACACCCCCAACTTTTGAAACGTTTGAAATACAGATCGAAATAGCACACTTGTCTACACTACAGAGAAGATTAAAGCTGCTGCAGTTGATCTTCAGGAGTTCAAATTAGTGGGTCTAGTGAAGTCAGGCTAATTCAAACTGGGAGGGGACTCTTGTCAACATCAGTAGTCCTGCTCCTACGAGGAGCAAGGGAAGTCAAAGGGAGTGTGTGCTAATATCGACCTCCTGCTGTATGGATGGCACCAATGTTTGAATCAAGGTACATCAGCTACATTAATTGCATAGCTGGAGTTGGCGTTGTGTGTCTTAATTCAAACTTATCCATAGTGTAGACCTTGCCCCAGTGATGATCCATCTCTGGGCAGCTGAAATGCCTTTTCACTACAGAAGAAAAGGGCTATAATGCAACATTTTAAAATTATAAATTGAATCATATTAAATTCAACCTGAAATACATAGTTGAAGTCCTAGCAGGGAAGGAAGGGGAGTTTGTCAGTGAGGACAGTGTTCCAGAGTATCCCTGCTGGTATAGGGAAAGCCCTGAAAATCCATGGATATCCACTTTATCTACATCAGGGTAGGCAGAGGAGATTTTGCTGTGTATGGTAACTCCTTAAATTCACAGCAGGTGCTATCTAAATGGAGGTCGAGGTCATCAACTGATATCAACTGGGAGGGGAGGCACTGGAGCTATGACAATTTACACAAGCTGAGAACTGGCCTATAGCTACACTCTTATTGGCACTGTTTCATTGTGCCTTGAGCTGCTGTTTGCTCACTATGTAGGTGCACAGGGTTATTCCCTGTATCGTCCCTGTCCACCCCCCACAGCGGCATTCCTAGAGAGACCATAATTTGGCCCACAATATTTATGCACTCCTTTTTCATTGGCTGTTCTTTTGTGTTAAATTGTGCTGCCTGATTGTGCTTGAGGAATGCCTATGTGAACAGTATGAATGGACAACTCAAGCCCCTGTTTGTCAGCTGTACCTTGAAGAAGAAGCAGTCTTTGTTGGGTAGTGTCACAACTTTAAGTGTGGCCTTTAATTTTTAAAAAAAGGCGGTTACTAATGGAAGACACTTCAAGTTCCACTAAATCTGCTGCACAACATTGTGATTAGAAGCATAGAGGTTTGCTTACTTTCTTGTTCTTACTTATGTATTGTGACAGACCCAGGGCAACTGACTACAGTAGTTTGGTAGAAGGCAGACATCCCGGGAGCTGGGTGAATGGTTTTCAGTTTTCTGAATAAACTGCCAGAGACTGCTGCCATGTAATCAAGGCAGGCAGGCACCTGAGGCTATTTTAGCCTGCTGCTACAGGTAAGCTCATATCAGGCACCTGCAGCCAATTAAGGCCTACTCAGGTATTTTAAAAGGTCTCCCCTCAGGAAAGGAAGGAGAAAGACTGAGAGGAGGAAGTGTGTTGCTGGAGGGCTGAGGACTACAAAAAGGAAAGAGTGTTTGTGCTGAAGGAGGAAAGATTTGCTCAGGTGCCAGGGAGAAGGTACTAGGGGAGTGTTTGGGAACGTGTCCTGGGGAAAAAGACTAAATGTATTGGGGCTAGAGGAAAATCCCCCCCCATCGGTTGTCACTATCTCAGGTCCCTGGGCTGGAACCCCAAGTAGTGGGTGGACAAGGGTTCCCCCCATTCCCTTCCACACCACTAAAATGTCTGCTCCTGGAAAGGGAGGTCAGGATTATAGAGGGGTTGAACCCTAATTCTTTGACTTTGTCAGGGATGGGGATGGTTCAGTAAGCTGTGATCCTGGCCTCTAAAAAAGGTAAGAGACAACATGGACAGTCACAGCGAGCCTCTGAAGCATACAATAACCACCTAGAAACACAGGACCCATGTGCACGGCCAGAGCTTTGCCACAGTTCATTAGTGGTCGCCTTTCATCACGTCAGACTTGAAGAATATGTCACGCATTAAACCTGAACACTAGACGGGTGTGTATTATTTACAGTAATGTTCAATCGTGGCGATTATAATTGACTAGTCTCTTAAGCCTCTTCATTCTTTTACATTGAAATGTGCCCACCTCTCTTAAACTTAGTAGACTTTTCTTGTTTTCAAATCTCACGTAAGGTTTTGAAAATTACTAGCAGTGGCATTACGTAAACATGCTGGCATTACATGTGGATTTCTCAGTTCCTGCACCAGTGATCTGTCTCTTGTGGCAATATGTAATATAATCTGTGAGTGTGTTATTTACATCAGTGTGAACTAAAGCATTGGGAATATTTATGGTTCAGAATTGGTGAGCTTTTCTATTTTAACTTCCTGATTTCTATCACTCATAACTTGATGAAACTTTAACATTTCGGTCTGAAATTTTCTAGGCTCAGTCTTCGCTGAGAGATTGGTGGGCAGTTTATTTTGTTTTGGTTTTTAAAAGCTTAAGCAAACATACTTAGCCACATTGCGTTACAAAGAGAGCAGGGAAAAAACCATTGTAAAAATATTGTGACACTTTCCAATATCTCTCCCACAAATGTATTTTGGGATAGAATCTAGAATTGTCAAATGGAGTTAATCATTGAGGATAAGTGTCTACGAGCATTCTGAAATTGGTTTGCATTTGACGCAGAACAGATTGAAAATTATTCTGGGCATGAAATAAGGTCCTTCTGTGCACTCTATCTCCGATACTGCAAAGTCCTAGAGCAGCGTTTCCCAAGCTATGGGCCATGGCCCGGTATCGGGCAGCAGGAAAAAAATGCAGGGCTCAGCATGGCTGCCAGGGTGTTCCGGGCTCCCAGACTGCCCGTGCAGCGCCGGGTTCCCCAAGCCCTCAGCTGGGCTGGGCGGATGCAGCCGTATGTTTCAGGCTCCCGGCAGAGGCATAGTGAGGGTTACCAGGTGAGCTCTTATTGCTGGCTGTGGAGTGGGGAGGAGGGGTTGGATATGGGCCACAGGGAAGCAGGGGCGGGGCAGTGGAGGTGCCCAGGGGAGAGAGGGTGGGGAACTGGCTGGCAGAAGCAGGGCTGGCTGGGGGGGCAGGAGCAGTGGGGCTGGGCCAGGGGGGATGGGGGGAGGACCATCTCACGGGGGCAGCAGGGCTTGCCATCAGAGATTGGAAGAGAATAGGCTGGTGGGGCGGAAGAATCGGCCAGCGGTGAGCAGGACAGTTCAGGGCGCATGCAGATCCTAAATAAAAATGTAAAAGCGGTGCCTTTTAAATATCCCCACTGCTGACAGTGAGGTTTAAATGCACTACAGTGTTTCAGAATGGAAAGAACCTGGGGCATTCACCATCCGGAATGAGAATATGGATAAAAAATTCCAAAGATGGTGTCAGATTTCTGAAAATAAATGAGCCCCTTTTCAATAGATGATGTGGTGGTGCAGGGTTTTATTGGATTACAGTCCATTTTTCCAACCCATATTCCCTTAACTTGCTGGTAAGAATATTGTGGGTTGCTGTATCAAAAGCTTTGCTAAAGCTGGCTCGGGGGGAGGACCAAAACCACCATATTTTCATATTTGTAATTTGCTTAATGAATATGCAAATATGCAAATGAATGATACAGGTCCTCCGAAAGCTCATAAATGGATTTACTGGTCCCAGTGTCAAAAAGTTTGGGAACCCCTGTCCTAGAGGGTAAAATCCTGCAGCACTATCCTTCTGGTAAATTCAGTGAAGCCAGTATTTCACCTCTGAAGTCAACTGGACTAGTACAATCCTTAAAGTTAATCATGTGGTTGAGTGTTTTGCGGGATCAGGGATAGAATACTCAGTACCTTTCAGAATTAAGCTTCCTCTGTGCAGTCATCTACGCTTGGCAGAATTGAAAAAAAAATGAACACACGGTGTCAAATATTCAAAAGGGCTGTAAAATTGCTTTTTACAAATGGTGTATGTATCTGTTTGTGCATCAGAAAGCTGTAATTTGTGCACACAAATTACATGACTCAGTGTGCAACTGGACAGTAGCTGTGTAGCTTGGTAATCAAGATCCACAAAGAAATGTGTTTTCTTGCACAGATGCCATTGTAAATACCCCAAGTGCATGTTCTAGAAACCCTTTGCAAATTTAGCTCCTGGAAAAGGGATGTTTAACCTACATATGTATGATTGGCCTTGTAATGGAAAGCATGCTTTAAATCCACATGGGCTAGGGCTTCTCACTACAGTTCCTAATCTTTTTGAGAGACAGTCTTTATCTTGCTACCCTCCTGATATACTATGTATGAAAAAGGGTGTCCAGTTGACATTAAACCAAGTATTTCCAAATTATGAAATTTACATGAAATTTATTACATTTACCAAAACAAACAAAAGCTAAAATTGAAAGTGAAAATCAATTACTCTAAGGAGGTCCCTACTAAAAACATGTTAAAAATGTTATAGTTGCACTTTTAGGTAATGCAGTTATTATAATTGCAACATAGGTCTTTTCACTAGTGTAAATTCATTATAATGCAGCCTTTAAGTATGTGATCAAATACAACATAATATGAGTTTAAGATCTTGCAGGTGTGCACGTAAGATTCTAGAACAAAGTGCTATGGGCTAGTCAGTCTTGCCAATCAAAATATAATTATTCACTGATGAATTTACTCCAAAAGATTTGTTGAATTGGGGACTGATTCAGGAAAATATGTAAGCATAATGCTTAAGTCCATCTCTCTTCAGGAGCACAGTTAAAAACCTTCTTAATTTCAAATCCTTTGGGCTTTAGGTTAAGCACATACTGAATCACGTTCCCAAGGGGAATGTTTTCCTGAATTGGAGCATTATTTGGTTGAATGAAGTATTTGATTAGTACTTTTAAGCAGCTCTATGCAAATCAGACTACAGTTCAGTTCGTATAACCTAATAATAAGGAAATTTTGTGGCTGAGAAAGGCCCCCTTTACTGTTACAAGTTAACAGCATGGTTAATTTCTTTATTCCTATATTTGCACATAAGGACGATTGTACTACGCATGCACTTTCTCTTTCTCATATGCCTCTCCATTTCATGTGCAGCATTGGGCCTTCACTGCCTATCGTCTCTGCCACTTCTTAGCATCTTCCCATATCATTTTGTTAGCTTATAATTCCGCTTCAGTTGTCTATTTCCATGCTATTCTACATTTACCTTGTCAATGACATAAGTAGATTATGAATGCATGCATATCCAAAATACCCTCGCTGTACCCTGAACAGTACATCTCAAGATTCCTAGTGCAAGCTGGGAAGAAATATGTGGCAGGCAGGTCCTGATAAAATAAGTAAAAACATAAGAACGGCCGTACTGGGTCAGACCAAAGGTCCATCTAGCCCAGTAGCCTGTCTGCCGACAGTGGCCAGCACCAGGTGCCCCAGAGACGGAAGACAATGATCAAGCGATTTGTCTCCTGCCATCCTTCTCCAGCCTCTGACAAACAGAGGCCAGGGACACCATTTCTATCCCCTGGCTAATAGCCTTTTATGGACCTAACCTCCATGAAATCATCTAGCTTCTCTTTAAACTCTGTTATAGTCCTAGCCTTCACATCCTCCTCTGGCAAGGAGTTCCACAGGTTGACTATACGCTGTGTGAAGTAGAACTTTCTTTTATTAGTTTTAAACCTGCTACCCATTAATTTTATTTGGTGTCCTCTAGTTCTTCTATTATGGGAATTAATAAATAACTTTTCTTTATCCGCCTTCTCCACACCACTCATGATTTTATAGACCTCTATCATATTCCCCCCTTCAGTCTCCTCTTTTCTAACTGAAGAGTCCCAGTCGCTTTAAGCTCTCCTCATATGGGACCCGTTCCAAACTCCTAATCATTTTAGTTGCCCTTTTCTGAACCCTTTCCAAGGCCAAAATATCTTTTTTTCAAGTGACGAGAACACATCTGTACACAGTATTCAAGATGTGGGCATAGCATAGTTTTATACAGGTGCAGTAAGATATTCTGTGTCTTATTTTCTATCCCTTTCTTAATAATTCCTAACATCCTATTTGCCTTTTTGACCGCCGCTGCACACTGTGTGGAAGTTTTCAGCTATCCATGATAACTCCAAGATCTCTTTCTTGATTTGTCAAATTAGCCAAATTAGCCCCCATCATACTGTATGTATAGTTGGGGTTATTTTTCCCGATCTGCATTACTTTATACTTATCCACATTAAATTTCATTTGCCATTTTGTTGCCCAATCACTCAGTTTGGTGAGATCTTCTTGGAGTCCCTCACAGTCTGCTTCTGTCTCGACTATCCTAAACAGTTTGGTATCATCTGCAAACTTTACTACCTCACTGCTTACCCCTTTCTCCAGATCATTTATGAATAAGTTGAAAAGGACTGGTCCCAGGACTGACCCTTGGGGGACACCACTGGTTACCCCTCTCCATTCTGAAAATTTACCATTTATTCCTACTCTTGGTTTCCTGTCTTTTAACCAGTTCTCAATCCAAGAAAGGACCTTCCCTCTTATCCCATGGCCATGTAATTTACACAAGAGCCTTTGGTGAGGAACCTTGTCAAAGGCTTTCTGAAAATCTAAGTATACTGTATCTACTGGATCCCCCTTGTCTGTATGTTTGTTAACCCCCTCAAAGAACTCTAATAGATTAGTAAGACATGATTTCCCTTAACAGAACCCATGATGACTTTTGTCCAACAAATTATGTTCTTCTACATGCCTCACAATTTTATTCTTTACTATTGTTTCAACAATTTGAATTTTAATTTGCCCGGTACTGAAGTTAGATTTACCGGTCTGTAATTGCCAGGATCACCTCTAGAGCCCTTTTTGAATATTGGTGTCACGTTGGCTACCTTCCAGTCATTAGGTACGGAAGCCGATTTAAAGGATAGGTTACAAACCACAGATAATAGTTCCACAATTTCCCATTTGAGTTCTTTTAGAACCCTTGGATGAATGCCATCCAGTCCCGGAGATTTGTTAACATTAAGTTTTTCTATTTGTTCCAAAATCTCCTCTAATGACACTTCAATCCGGGACAGTTCCTCAGATTCATCACCCACAAAGGACGGTGCAGATTTGGGAATCTCCCTCACGTCCTCAGCCGTGAAGACTGAAGCAAAGAAATCATTTAGTTTCTCCGCAATGGCTTTATCATCCTTGATTGCTCCTTTTATATCTCAATCTTCTAGGAGACTCACAGGTTTTTTAGCAGGCTTCCTGCTTCTAATATACTTAAAAAACATGTTGTTATTTCTTTGATAGTTTTTGGCTAGCTGTTCCTCAAAATCTTTTTTTGCTTTTCTTATTACATTTTTACACTTGATTTGACAGTGTTTATGTTCCTTTCTATTTATCTCACTAGGATTGGACTTCCACTTCTTAAAAGATGCCTTTTTTTCCCTCCCTGCTTCTTTTACATGGTGGTTAAGCCACGGTGACTCTTTTTTTAGGTCTCTTGCTATGTTTTTTAATTTGGGGTATACATTTAAGTTGAGCCTCTATTATGGTGTCTTTAAAAAGCTTCCATGCAGCTTGCAGGGATTTGGCTCTAGTCATTGTGCCTTTTAATTTCTGTTTAACTAACCTCCTCATTTTTGCGTAATTCCCCTTTTTGAAATTAAATGCCAGAGTGCTGGACTGTTGAGGTGTTCTTCCGAACACAGGAATGTTAAATGTTGTTATATTATGGTCATGATTCCCAAGCAGTCCTGCAACTGTTATCTCCTGGTCCTGGTCCTGTGCTCCACTCAGGACTAAATCAAAAATTGCCTCTCCCCTTGTGGGTTCCTGTACCAGCTGCTCCAAGAAGCAATCATTTAAGCCATTGAGAAATTTTATCTCTGCTTCTCTTCCTGAGGTGACATGTATCCAGTCAATATGGGGATAATTAAAATCCCCCATTATTATAGAGTTCTTTATTTTGGTAGCCTCTCTAATCTCCCTCAGCATTTCAATGTCAGTATCACTGTCCTGTTCAGGTGGTCGGTAATATATCCCTACTGCTAATTTCTTATTATTGGAGCATGGATTTACTATCCATAGTGATTCTATTGAACTGGTTGATTCAATTAATATTTTTATTTCATTTGATTCTACATTCTTTTATATACAGTGCCACTCCGCCACCCACCCGGCCTGCTCTATCCTTTCGATATATTTTATATCACGGTATGATTGTGTCCCACAGATTTTCCTCGTTCCACCAGGTTTCAGTGATGCCTATTATGTCAATCTCCTCATTTAATACGAGGTACTCTAGTTCACCCATCTTATTAATCAGACTCCTAGCATTTGTGTAGAAGCACTTTAAAAATTTGCCACTGCTTAGTTGTCTGCCCTTCCCTGATGCATTGGATTCCTTTGTATGCAGTTGTTTGTCTGCTCTGGCCCATGGTTTGTCCTCTCCCCTCCTCTCTTTCTGACTACTGCTTTGAGACTCTCTATCAATGGATTCTCCTCTAAGAGAAGTCTCCATCCGATTTATGTGCATCTCCACACCAATCAGCTTTCCTCCATCTCTTAGTTTAAAAACTGCTTTACGGCCTTTTTAATGTTTAATGCCAGCAGTCTGGTTCCACCCTGGTTTAGGTGGAGCCCATCCTTCCTATATAGGCTCCCCCTCTCCCAAAAGTGTCCCAGTTCCTAATAAATCCAAACCCCTCTTCTCTATACCATCATCTCATCTACGCATTGAGACTCTGAAGCTCTGCCTGCCTGGCTGGCCCTGCGCATGGAACTGGAAGCATTTCTGAGAATGCCACCATAGAGGTCCTGGATTTCAATCTCTTTCCTAGCAACCTAAATTTGGCCTCCAGGACATCTCTCCTACCCTTCCCTACATCATTGGTACCTACATGTACCACTACCGCCGGCTCCTCCGCAGCACTACACATAAGTCTATCTAGATGCCTCGAGAGATCCGCAACCATCACACCAGGCAGGCAAGTGACCATACAGTTCTCCCGGTCATCACAAACCCAGCTATCTATGTTTCTAACGATCGAATCACCCACTACTAACACCTGCCTCTTCTTAACTGGCATTCCCTCTCCCTCAGAGGTATCCTCAGTGTGAGAGGATACCGCAACATCCTCTGGGAGGAGGGTCCCAACTACGGGATGGTTTCCCTCTGTTCCCATTGAATGCTCTGTTCCCTTGAGACTTTCATCCTCTTTAAGAGCCATGGGGCTCTCAGACTGGAGATGGGACAGTACTACAGTGTCCTGGAAAGTCTCATCAACATAGCTCTCTACCTCCCTTAGCTCCTCCAGTTCAGCCACCCTCGCCTCCAAAGCCCGAACTCGGTCTCTGAGGGCCAGGAGCTCCTTGCAACGGGTGCACACATACGCCACCTGCCCACAGGGCAGATAATCATACATGTTACACTCGACACAATAAACAGGATAGCCCCCACTCTGCTGCTGGGCTTCTGTCTCCATTTTTCTAATGAATACATTTAAGTATAAACTTAAAGGTCCTGTATTTACTCCTCTTTTACCTGGAGAACTCCCTCTCCAAACTCCCTGTTAGCTGCTCCTGTTCGCATAGTAAAATAATTAACATTAGAGAAAAAAGTGCTGATTAAAAAAGTCTGTCAATAAATATGTAAAACAATGAAAGTAGTGTAAGTAAACTAGTGAAAAAATACAAGGTATATCTAAAAGAGAATTTAAAAGAAAATGCATATTATATTGTATTATCAGAAATAGTCTGATCATGTAAGCAAATTTTATTGTAATGAATGCACACGGAGTAGTCAGATTGGAGGTTTGGACCGCCTTAATTTTGAGTTCACGACTTATGAGCACTTATATGTTTCAATCTTAAGGTTTTTCTGTTTAATATGTATACATATATGTCTAAAATGAGCATATCATTCATGCGGACAAAATCTCTGCATAATATAAAAAACAGAATTTCAAAACCTCAGTATTATTGGGATTTGACCTCAGTTTTCTTTGCATGGTAGTGCTACTCAGTACTTTTAGCCAGGAGATGAGAAAAATACAGCGCTTGTCTGGAAAGCTGGTGGTATATAGGTCTTTTTGTTACCCAAGTTTTCAAGTGCAACGTTTAAATACATATTTTGCTACGTGATCAACATTTAATATGACACTCAGTGATGGGTGGCCCTTGACAGGCTTAGATTTCTAATTTGAATAACGATTCAGAATTTCTAGCAGAGATAACAAGAATTGTATGTTAATATTATCCTCCATAGTCTACTTACTGTTGTTATACCTTCACATATTAAATATAAAAAAATATTGTTTTTCATGTAGTCTTTAAGGTTTCTTTGTATCATTTGCATAACTTTACAAGGATTGCAACTTCGCTTTATACAGAGTTTGGAATATAGACTTTGATACATGCTTTGATTACCTCAAGAATTGACTATTTTAATGCTCTTTTTACTGGCTTTCACCTGAGAGCTTTTCAGCTAGGACTGCTGTCTGCAGAATATAGCTGGCTCGGTTATTGAGAAAAACCTAAGAAAACTGAACACAGTACATCACCTTTAATATCACTTCTCTAGATGTCAGCTCATTGTAAGATTGAGTTTAGAGCATTATTACTCGTGTTTATTCCAATAAGGACTTTGCCTCTTCCTATTTGGCTGAGTTGTGATAATCCTTTCCTTTCCAGCTCACATTTTAGCTCGTGTTGTGCTAGATGTGCACAAGGGGGCTGAATCTCTTGGCATTTAGGGCACTATTTTGAAGCACCTAATGCAAACACTTAACTTTAAGTGCAAGAATGCCCATTAACTGTAGTGGGACACTTTGTGTACTTAAAGATAAGCACATGCATTAGTATTGGCTGGATCAGGGCCTTAGGATATAATTGAGTATAATTACACATGAGCAGCTCCCATTAAATGGGAATTACAATGAAGTAACTGGGCACAGAATTGTTTTTTACCTATCCCTGCGATATTCATATCTTATCTCCAGTATGATATTTCTCTCTCTCAACCTGTTGTTTACTGAAATTTTTTTAGCAAGGTATTATTCTTATGGCTGACCTGTGGGTTTGTATTCATCACTGTAGGCAACAGCACTTCCTATTCCCCCATCCCATTACTTATCCACCCTCCAGAAATCTTTTCCACTAAGGTCAGTGGTGTCCCAATAAGGAGCCACAATAACCAGTGGGTCTGGGGGAGCCATTTTATTTTGTGTAAATGACTTTTATCATTGGGCAGTGCTTCATTCCAAGTGTCACTACGGGGCTATGGTCCTCACCCTCTCCCCTTGGTCTCTTTGTGTCTTCTCTTTGTAAGCCTTGTGAGGCGAGGTTCGTCTCTTTTTCTCTGATTGTGCGGGCCTCAGCGCAATGGTGACCCAATCCCAGTTAGGTCCTTTGGGTGCTGCCATACTAGTATTTCCATCTATTACTAACTTCTCTTGGGGGACCCTGAATGTGCACTGCATGGTGTGCTTTATGGCTACTTTGAAAACAAAGGAAATGCTTCTGTATGCCCAATGTCCTTAGCAAAGCTCAGACTGATGGGGCAATGGAGGAAGCACTGTTCTAGTTCTTAAAATAAATGAATTGGTTTAATATATAATGTATACTAGAACAAGAAGATGGCTACCTTAATTAAATATTTATCCTTAGACCCTCGCTTCTTTGGGCTCCACCTGGGTTAGTCATACTCTTACAGCAGCACTTGCTTTTTGTTCCCTTTTGTGTATTTAGGAGTTATGGAAGACTGGATGAAAGAACGTTCCCCATCCTTGTCAGGTTATCTTCATCTACTGGGGTCAACTTAAAAAGCTTTGGTTGTCTCTAAGGACAATTACTTCTGTTCTCTTTATATCAAGGCCTTCTCCATCCCTGACTTAAATTAGTACGAAGCGCTTACTCAGAACAAAACTGGAATGATGTGATATTATTAAATGGGGTTTGCAAAGGCTACAGTAACAATGAGGAATGACTTTGGTTACTCTTTCTGGACTGTGTTCAAGTTTGCAGCCCAGAGACAATCCACATGTGCTACAAACACCAATAGTATTTTTAATGCTTTAATTGCTATTTGTAATGCTACCAAACTAACCTTTTCTTGATCAGTTTTAATCAAGGTTTTTGCAAAACTCAGAATTTACATGTCAGTTGCAATTCTGAAAGGTTTTTCTAATGTGCACATTAATGTCTACTGATGTTTTCAGGTCTATCATCAGTTTTCATTTAGAAAAAAATGAATGTGAATATGCAAATGTTGGCCCCCAAAAGATATTTTTCACTGATGCATTAGATGATCAGAATAAATAATTTTCAGTGTTTTTTGTTGTTGGTTGAATCAAAGTATCATGCCAAAGATGTATATAAATACCCAAAATATAACACTTGATATACACTGTAAGCTGTATTTTTAATGTATATTCCTAGTATTTCAACTGTGGAACATCTGTTTTATTTTGGGGGAACTATGATAAGCATCTGTTTGCATGGGAGTTATGAATGAAACCAGACCACATTTGTTTGCAATGTTACGGATTATCTGGTCTTACATTGTTTATGAATAAATCATACAGGATGGATAGCACTGGTAACCACAACAGCATGTTTTATACTGGATTTAAAGCATCAATTTATGTACATGTGATTTTTCCTGTAGACACTCAAAAATTTATGTTTTAAATAAAGAAGGATTCTGTTGTAGTCGTAGGCCAGCATTTAGACTCGTGGATACCAGAAATTCTTTCAAACTAAACTTGAGAACACACTGAAATTAGTCCATTCGTATTTAATAGAACCTATAGGAAGAGTTAAAAATTTTCCCCACATTTATACAAAAGAGTATGATATATTTTATTACTTGAAAAATAGTATGTGATCGTGTAAATAATAATTTTATCAAAGAATACATGAAGGCGGAATTAAGGTTGTGAATGTAGCCTGAAAGACTAATCCAGCTGGCGCTAATTTTTAAATGCAGTACTTGCGGTATGTCGATAGGGCGGTATGTCGATAGGACTACACATTAAAGAATATTCTGTTCAGGGTATTATGATGGTTGAACTAGAGTTCCTGTCATTAAATTAAGATGATGCAATGGGCATTGAGGAAACTTGGTGAAATGAGGACAATCAATGTAACATAGTAAAATTGGGGTTCAAAATATACAGAAATGACAGAATAGGTGATGCTGGTTGCAGAGCAGTACTGCGTATAAGGGAAAGCATACATTCAAAGTAAAATCTTATAGATTTTTCTTATAGAATCTCTTTAGATAGAAATTCCTTGGTTGAACATTAAGCGTATCACAATAGGAATATACTGCAGAGCACCTGACTAGAATAGTGGTGAAATCTGAGGGAGATGAGAGAGAGCACACAAGATAGATAAATGGAATAGAAATGGGGGGGATTTTAACTATCCTTATATTGGCTGGTATATATCACCTTAGGACACGTCATTTCTAGTCACCATTAATGAATTCGTTTTGGAACAATATGTCCTGGGACACAAAGGGGAAGGCTGTTCTTGATTTAGTTTGAAGGGTCTGCTCCAAGATGTGAATATAGCTAAACTGCTCAGTGATAACATCCATCACTGGATTAAATTTTATATCCTTATAAGGGGAAATACCAAAAAAACCCATCACCATAGCTTGTAACTTCAGAAAAGCATCTCACACAAAAATGAGGAAACTAGTTAAACAGTAACTAAAAGGAGCAATCACAAAGGTGATATGCCTGCAAACTGCCTGGTGACTATTTAAAAATACTGTAAGTGAGTCTCAAAATAAGTTAACCCCCCAAATGTAAAATATAACCGTCAGAGGACCGAAAACAGTGATGTCTACACAGCACAGCAGAAGAGGCTATTAGAGGCAAAATGGCATCCTTTAAAATTGGGTAAGCGTAAGCTAGTGAGGAAAATAGGAGGAAGCATAAACGTCTAATAAGTCGAGTGTAAAGGTATTAGAAAGCAAGCCAAGAAAGAGATTTTGAAGACCATCAAGCTAAGGGCAAAAACACTAACAGCAATTTTTTGAAATGATCAGAAGCAGAAAACCTACCAAATGTTCAGAGGGCATCAACTGAATGATCAAGATGCTGAAGGAGCTTTCTCTAAAGACAAGGCCCTTGCAGAAAAGTCAAATGAATGTCTTGCATCTGTCTGCCCTGCAGAGGATGTGGGGAGATCCCCACATGTGAGTCATTCTTTTTAGGTGACACATCTGAGGAACTGTCCCAGTCTGAAGTGTCCATAAAGGAAAGTTGAGATTCTTATATTATCACAGGAGAATAGGAGTTGAGACTTGAGTTTAAACATGAGATTCCATAAGAATTGGCAACTCTGGGAATATTTCCTTCCATGAGCAATGTGCACAATTGATTGGATACGTTGCCAAGCCTTTGTCATGACAGAGGGGTTGGGGGTTATTGCTTGCTGCTGAACTCTGGACACAATGACCCGGTCACCAGCAAATCCCTCATTTCTAGCAAGTTCAAAGACTGCATTTCCACATATGTTCCATTGTGATCATTTCAAAAAATGTGGTCCCATAAAAAATGTGTGTGCTGATGACTTTTCCAATCTGATTATTTAAGCCAAAAAAGCCTATGTCCTGTAACAGAAGCCTCCTAACATACTCTCTGTGGGGAGTGATATTTCATGGATACCAAAGCATGCCGTCAGCAGACCTAATCTTCAGAAGTATGGTGCTTTGAAGTAACAGAGATGATGCCATAGGTTCTTACACTGCAGCTGCTACTGTGATTATAGAGCAGTGGTAACACGATGAAAAATAAAGATCTATTCCCATACAGGCATGTTCTGGGAACTTTATTAGGGTAAGCCAATGACAAAACTCCCATAGTAGTGGTGGTGATAAACCTTATTTAAGGTTTGATGATGTCTGTGACTTAGCTATCTATCTACTTTAAAAATTATTTTCATTTATTTGTTCAGTTATCATGATGATAAAACTAGGCTCAGTGTAAAGACTCGATTGTAAATGGACATTTTTGATGACATTCATGTTACAGGTTGTTTGTGGCCTGAAACCCAGGTAAAAATTTGAGATCGATAAATAAAAACATGCAAATCAAATATCCTTTGAGACAAATCACTTGATCATTGTCTTCAGTCCACCCCTTCTGGGGCACCTGGCTCTGGCCACTGTTGACAGACAGGCTATTGGGCTAGATGGACCTTTTTTGGTTCTTCTGTTCTTTGCAATGGCACTTTGTTGTTGTTCCAAGGGATTATTACCCAGGAATTTTATGTTTCTTTCTATCCTCTTGGACTTGCAGGATTAGAGCTAGATTGTAGCGAGTTATGTCCCAGGTAATCACCGTCATCAGTGTCTCATTTATTTTCCTGTTCCCCCACTGGCTCCCAGAAGAAAACCGCTTATTTCAGCCCTTTATTGGGTACAAGCTACTTTCCCCCATATGAGTAAGCTGGTGTGAGAGAGGAGGAGGCAGAGTCATTGCTCTGCCTACTTCCTATCTCCCTGCCCAAAGTAGCAAAGTTTTCTGTTTCTACCACTGATTTAAATAAATATGAATGACCATTCTCCCACTCAGCACCAGCCACCAAACAGGGATTTGGCATATTTGTTTGTTATACGTACCCAAGAATTAGCTGAAGTTAGGTTCTTTCCATTTTTAAGTAGCACAAGAGCATCAACTCTTCTCTTATAGCAATGGAGCAATAACTCCTTCAGGTGCCTACCCTTCCTGTGGAGTGACAGGGAGCTGGATATTATTAGTATACCACATAATATAGTGATAGAAATGTAGCCGTGTTAGTCTGGGGTAGTTGAAGCAAAATGCAGGACAATGTAGCACTTTAAAGACTAATAAACCATCTTGTTAGTCTTTAAAGTGCTACATTGTCCTGCATTTTGCTTCCACATAATATAGATTCTGATGCGGTTTCCTTCCGTTTGAAGAGTGTCTTGGCAAATTGTGCTGGCAGTTCAGGGAGAAGCACATTGTCCCTGGTAGGGAGGGGGAGCCAAGGCAAACTCAGAGTCTGCCCGGCAACCAATAGGGAGTGAGAGCCCCTCCCGGGTGTCAGCCGACGGTCAGGGCTACCTATATCTGTCCCTTAAGACCGGCTGAAGTTCTTTTAAATTGTGCTTGGTTCTGTTACAGCAACTGAAGGAGTCAGGTTAAAACTTAAACAGTTACAGGTTTATTTGAGGAAGCTTATAAATCATATGGTTGCAATGGCTATTGTTCTATTTCTTAACTACTAGCAAAATATAGATCTTAAAAATGGTTACAAAGAAGATAAAGATAGAAAAATAGAAATAATGGTACCAAGTAACAGCTTACTCTATGTGTACACTTAAGACAGAGGACCACATCCAGGTACAATTTTTACCCCCTTCTGTGCCTCTCGACTCCAGCATGTCAGGCCAGGGCCGGTCCCTCAATTCCTAGGAAAGACGAAAATACGAGGTGGGCGTCCCCATAGAACCTCGGGAGGTCAAACACCTAACCCGACCAGCAGGTAGAGGGTAGAATGACACTCAAAGTGAGTGTGTGCTGGGCCCATCTTATATACCCATGGGGTCACGTATTTCTCTTTCTTGTCTGTCATGCCAAATGGGGCTGGTCTGTCTTTTGTGAGACCAGTTCTTACAAGGGAGTTGTGAACTTAATTTACCCTTGTAAGAGAGAATTGAGATGATTAAATTTGAAGTACTGGACATTCTTTTCTCAGTGGGAAATTCCTCTTCCAGGGACTGTGTGTGTTCCAATCAACATAGGTGCCAGCCTGACACTTCTTGTAGCCTTGAGCTTAGCTTATTTCCTTAATCGTTACTCAGAGTCAGAAACTCGCATATCCTGGTCAAAGCAGATCAAAGCTTAATGGCTATGCTGATCTTCTTATTGTTCCTTCTCTGCTCTGTATACAGATATCTCAGAGGGCAAGCAAGATTGTTTGAGATGGGGGGGGGGGGGCTGCCTGGCTACACCGGGGAGTTCAGGAGAGGGGAGAAGCCATTTTTTTGGGAGTAAGTTTGGAGCCAGACACGGCAAAAGCTGGGCTGGCTGTGTGGGGAGCTGGTAAGCCCCAGGCCTGCTGGGCTCTAGGGACTCGAGAGCAAGATCCCTCCACTGGGCTTTTCCTTTCTCCACTCCTGATGCCCAGTTTGTAAACTTTGCTGGGAAACTTCCCCAGCCAGGCTGAGTTAGCCCTCCAGCTCCCTAGGTGAGACCAGTCACCACATGGTCAGCTCTGGGCTAGGAGACTACAATTTGGATTTTAGTACAGTTGTGTAATCTGCACCTTGAGCCTTGTACCCCTTTGTGGTGAGGGGAAATCCTGGGATGGAAGCAGCCGGATTCCTGCCTGAAGAGGATCCTCGCTAGCAGAGATCTTGCTAGCCTTCTGCAGTGACTAAGAAGTCCAGAATCATCTCTGAACCAGAGGCTCATTCATGGAGTTTGTGAGTGTACCATCGTTTAGTTAGTCAGGGAATTTGTTTTGGGGACTCCCTACTCCCTGAATGGTGTCCTCAAGCCAGGGAGTAAGGGTTTGGGGATTTTATAACCTGCTGCATATTAAACCTGTGGAGGGATTTACTACCTTATCCCACTTGTGAGTCCTTTGGGCTGTGCTGAACCCCGTCAGCCACACTGCTAAACCACTGCAGAGAAGAATTTCGTGGTCATAGGTCATCAAGGGCCCCAACAAAGTACGTGTACCAGCGGGACACTAATCTTACATTTGCTACATCGAGTCGCGTGACTGGAGCAAGTCACAGGTATTAACAGCGTGGGCACCGGTGAACCTAAAAATAGTGTTTTACCTAGTTATGTTATATTTCTCCTGTTTAATATAATTATTGTGCTGAATACATTGTATGTGTTTGTATTATTTCTTGGAAGTCTCCAACTATCTGGCAAGTAAGTGGGGATTACCCGTGGTTAGAATTTTCCTCCCAAGCTGCCCTAGTGACCCTGCCAGGAAGGAGTGAGCGTGGTGGAGGCACCGCCAAATAAATTCATAGGGAAAAATAAAGAGGATACACCCTGCTAAGTGGGTGGCGGGATCCAGAAGAACCCAGACCTGTCCATCAAAACCTGTAAGCAGATTGGCATTAAAGAAGGTAACCGGGTGGAGAGGGGGCTCTAGACCAGTTATCTAAGAAGGAAGGGTCAGAGGACTCCGGTTCCTCCCCGAGTACCTGCAAGTCTTAATAATCAAACTTGTGTTTGTTTTACATTTCATCCCTCTCTGAAAGAAACATTCTACTCTCTCTAATTAGATTGACGACAGCATCAGACCGATATGAGGTTGCTGATGACTTCATAGTCATGACTTGATTTGATTTTATGACAGTGTTCCTCAGCTCCTTCACTCTAGATTTCATGATTGTTGTTGTAAATTGTCTATTCTAAATTGTTGTTGTAAATTGTCTATAAGATCCTGGTGTCTTAGAAATGTAGGGTTGTGGGGTTTTTTTTTTTTTGGTAGTAGTTTACCTCAGATCCAATAACTAAGGGTATATCTATACAACCGGGCTTAACTTGAAAAAAGCTATGCAAATTGTGCTAAGTCAATTGCATGGCTTATTTCAAAATATTTTATTTTGAAATTGGGAGCGTCTAAACAGCACTTATTTTGAAATAAAGCACTCTTCCTCTCAGTTCCCTTACTCCTCATACTGTGGGGGCTACAGAAGTTGGAGTACAAGTGGCCCCCAACTTGAGACTTGATCGGTTCCTAGGGAAGTGTCGTAAGTTGGGGGCATCGAAACTCGAACCCTCATTGACGATAGGTGCCGTGTGCCATCATAAATGCGGGCCGAGAATGTAAGTCAAGGGTTTTCAACCCATTCCGCATTTACAAAAATGGTCGTGTGTGTGGGGGATCGCAAGTCAGGCTTGCATAATGCGGGAGTTTCCAGTAAACAGTCCTCCATCTTGACAGTATTTCAACATTATTTCAAAATCACTGACTGCTGTGTAGACACGGACTAAGTTATTTCGAAATAACGTTGCTGTGTAGATGTACCCTAAGGGTGTGTCTAGACTACAGGGTTTTTTCAAAAAAAGTGGCCTTTTTTTTTTTGAAAAAACTTTCCCTGCATCTAGACTGCTGCCATGTTCTTTCGAAAGTAAATTGAAAGAAAGCAGCAATTTTTCCAACTGTGGAAAACCTCATTTTACGAGGAAGAATGCCTTTTTTTTGAAAGTGCTCTTTTGAAAAAAGGCGCTATGTAATGCAAACTGTGCTTTTTCAAAAGAGAGCATCAAGACTACCTGGGTGCTCTCTTCTGAAAAAGCGGCTCACTTTTTCGAAAGTACTGGCTGTAGTCTAGACACTCTCTTTCAAAAGAGGCTTGTAGTCTAGACATACCCAAAGTTACTTTTAGTGTTCCAGGAACTAGGAAGGCTGCCATATGCATTTGCCTGCTCTATAAAAAATTATGCTTTTTCTTGCAAGTTGGAGGCACTATCAGCACCAGAAAGATCAAGCTGGGGGAAATGGGTTTACCACACTCAGGCTACGTCTACATTGCAGGGTTTTATCAGAAAAAGATCCATTAAATGTGAACCTCAATTTGCATACCTTTTTTTATTGTTCTTTTGGAAGGGGCTTTTCTGACATTAGGCCCATGTATGTTTCCTTTTTGGGAGCTGGGTGGGATGGAAGATGTTGATGAGAGGGTGGGAAGCTTACTTGTTTTTCCACCTTCCAAACCAGGTTACTTGTATATCATGTTCCCAACCCAAATTTCCTCTGGTCTTATCAGGGAAAGCAGTGGATCTGTAAGCCAGACACTAGATTGGTAGTTACAAATGAAGTGAACAAGCTAGCTCAATCTCTTTTCCACAGAGGCTTCCTAATAGCAGATCATGGAAGTAACGTGAGATTAGTGTACACTTTTAGGTTTCTCTTACAAAAGCCTTTTGTATAAGCCCAGAAGAGACCATTTCATCTCTACTTTTCTTTAAGTATTGTGCAGTTTCCAAAAAAGATGGTTGGTCAGATAATATACTTAGATCATATTTAGTATGCATTTGAAATCCAGTGCTAGGAAGGGGTTGCAAAAAAGATAGTATGGATTTTATTGAGTTCCAGGTTAAAGTTCTGACTGCTAGAATAAATCTTTGGAGTATGAGCCAAAGGATCGGACATTTAATATTGTTTGCGTTTCCAATATAAATCAGTCTTGAGACTCCTCTCTGTGTTTAGTTACATGTAAACATTTAGATGAGCATAAAAGAACTTATTGATAGTCCCCACACAGAACGGTTTATTGATACTTTTGTCAGATTTCATAATATTCATCCTGCTGATAGCTCCATTGTTTTGGTTTGGAGCCAAAAATACAGCTTAGGAAACTGAAGGAAAAAATGAGAGATTTCTAGTCTTGCACAATCTTGGGTGCTTGTAAAACCACATTTTTAGAAGCAATAGGTATATCTAATAACTTTGCCTCCTGCAGAATGCTCTTGCATGAGAGTGGTGTTCCACAGTCTCTGCTAGGTGCATCCCTGCAAGGAAGCGCTAAGAAGTGTCACCTGTCGATTGTAACAACTAGTGCAGCAGTACTTCACACAGATATGATTAAACCATGCAGTCCTCAAAGCAGTTTAGCATCACTCCTTTCAACTCCTCTGAAAGATCTCAGCCTTGGTGTGTTGTGCAAGGCCTGGTCCTGCAAGCTGCTCCGCGTGGGCCCATTAGAATCCTAGACCGATGTGAATCCATGCTGAAGAAATTGCAGCTGTGTGTAGGTGCAGGCATCAGCTAGTATCTAAGAGTTTGCATTTTATCCTGACAAACATGCCCTCCCAAATACATGCCTGGACCTTGCGATACATATGGAAGTCGCAATCATCCAGTCCTGTTAGTTTCACTTGAAAACTCACTTTGAGAAGGTTTTCGCCTAGAGAAATGTAAAATTGTTAGTTGCACCTGCAGCAAAAAAAAGGAGAAATTACAGGTGGCTGACAAGCTTTATCGTCCCTGTGTTGAGCAGGTAGCAATCACTATGGCGTTCTGAGAGGATAATTTTAGCAAGTAAATATACTTGGATTCAGTGAAGAAATGAACAACGTTCTCTCAACTCTGTTTGGCTCTCAATGCAGCATTTGAACGGGAGTTTGGATCTCACAAAATTTCACTGGCATAGCAATAAATCTCTGACCTTGCAAATGCTTATACATCTCTTTAGTTTTAGGCTCGTGAACAGGTATCCTATACAACTCTCCAGGACTGCGTGTATGCATAGAGTTAAGCATTTAGCGTATGTGCTTTCAAGACCAGAGCCTAATTTCATAAAGGAGCAGAATTCCCCTCTACTGGTAAATCACATTAAAAAGGGAGATCCCTGTTCTTGCTGACATTTCCTGTAATTAGGTGCTCTGACCTGTGTATTTGCATATATGTATTTTCCAAAAATATCCTATTACTGTCTCATTCAGGGTGTATTGGCCACACTAGAATCACACTGTATAAGCAGTAGTAGCAGTAGCATGAAATGTTAATAAACGCAGTATTTTGCCCTCAGTACTATATTGTTCTGCCCCAATATACAAAACCTCTAATTAGTGCATCCAGAGAAGCGTTAAATGGATTTCATGCTGTTTAATAAATGCAGTACATGTGTTCATGCTATTGCAAAACGATGGAGACGATGTTCCCAGTGTGTCTTTCCACTGTTTTTGTTGCAATTAAGGTGCAGTTTGCCTTGTGTGTGTCTTCCTTGAGAAGGCTCAGTAACTTTTTGCTCATCAAATCTTCCTATTCATTGTTATGCTCTATTTGTTTTGGTGCTATTGCATAATGGTATTGAAATAGTCGCTTAATGCTTGCCTTTACTAGTTACTTCACAATTGGTGGGTGGGGGCGATATTTGCTCTAGGCTATGCCATGGTATGAATGCTCAATGACTCTGGGCTTCCACAAACCTTCCTCCTTAGCTTCCGTCTCATAGCTAATGGCTAAGAAGAAAATGTTGAACTGTGACATCCACACCCCTGAACTTTTCATTCTTTTGCGCTCTTATTAAACTGCAAGGCTTTTTTTTTCTCATGGCTGCCATTAGAGTCAGATTTCCACAGCCATAATGGTGTTTTGTTCCTGATAGCCTCCCTCTCATGTGCTTGACTTGGATGAAAGTATATGCAATGCAGACCTTGTAGATTTCATACCCTTGAGACCAAGGGGAAGAATACTCAGGGAAAGATAAGGAGGCTCTCATTTTGCCAGCTCTTGTCTTGACCAATAGGAACCCTCAAGACTTCCTGGTGAATTAAGGAGAGTTCTGCAGTGTCGAGTTGATTGGTGGTCAGTGTGGGACTGAAGATGGTTTCCGTACACCGACAAGGGCTTCTCTTTAGCTTTCACTAAATGCATTCCATATGTTTAAATGATCTGATTAAGTTTTTAGGGAAACAACACGTTATAGGCAACCATATAATTTTACATAATATTTTACACTTCTGTAACATCTTCAGCGATAACTAAGGGTTTTACAAGTATTAGTGCATTAATCTTCACGGTACGCCTAGCGCTTACTTAAGTATCACTATCATCTCTCTTTAGGAGTGGTATAAATTGAAGCACAGAGGAGGTGTGAAGTAGTCAGTCACAGATCCTGATTTCCACTGCCCTTCTCTGACCATTGCACAGGACTTCTCAATCATTGGCACCCCAGCAGCTAATGGGGAAGTGGAGGGTGGAGAGGAGAGTCATACAGTCACTACTGCGCATAGTGATCTTTTTGGAATAGGCACTCATCTGCTTTACAATCTCTCTAAAGGTCACTAACAAAGAATGTACCTAAAAGAAGCATAAGAACAACTTGAGATTGTGGGCACAGTACTGTCATTGTACTTTCAGGTACAATGTGTGTAGTGTGGAAACCTTCTTGGGTAGCATTCACCAGCATCTTGTAGAGTAGTTCGCCTTCTTATGACAGTATACATCTGTGTTTTGTAGTCTATGTCTTTAATTATAGTGTGCAAAATTCCCAGCCTCAAAACTCACTGACTCCTTATGTTTGCATTACTTCAGAAATGCTGAAATGAAGAAACGCTCCTACCGGAACCAAAAGCTTAACATTTTAAAAAAAAGCCCAGGCAATGTGAGAAAACACTTAATCAAGTCTGGAGCCAGATTGTGTCCTTACATTTATTATTATATCCTAGCCCACCAAACCGCACAAATGGGAATGTGAATCTGACGGTTACTGAGTTACTTAGTGAGTTTTCCAAATGTTATATAATTAAAGAAACACCTGTGCTCCATCCAAATAATTTCATGCTGATCTTCTGTGAAAATGTTGTGCTCAATAACCTTAAAAATGTCTCATTTCTTAAGCCCGTTGGAGGTTGCACACAGAGCGGCAGTATATAACGCATGAGAGATCTTACTTCAAGACCTCTTAAAGGTCCCTTAAGATTGATTTACTAGTGTTCCACTCTGTCTCTTAGTCTCTGCACTTATGCTTAGCCCATTTCAAATGGGGCAAAATAGGTTTTAGGGCTGCTTTTGATTTCTGAAGACTTGTGGACTTAGCCTTTAATTTCTTCAGCCAACAGAGGTTTTGAAAGGGGCCAGAGGTCATATATTCATTCCCAGGAAGAGGCAAAATGTTCTGATTGGTCAAGATTGGCCACCAAATTAAAAGGTGTAAACCTCTTACTTTAAAGACAGTACTGTTTATACTACATCTGGAAGTTGTAGTCTCTTATCAGGAATTTGGTGTCAATCTTCAGTGTTCCCCGGAGGGCATGAAAAACCTCCTTACCGGAGGTTAGGGAGAAAGGAAAAAATGACATTAATATAATTTTGTTAAGACTACAAAGAAGCTGTGAAAGTTTGAAGGGGGGGAAAACCCCACATGATAGAAATAAGATCCAAGTGGGGATTGGAACATGCTCAAAAAGCAGGAAAGAGGGATTGAGATAAATCAAAAAAGTAAAGCTGTTTGTTTGAATGGGACTTTTCCTGTTTCTAAATTATATGAAGTTCTTAAATTGCAGTTCTGAACTCGCAAGCTTCTCCCATTGGAACCAAATGCCCTGCCGTCAAGTCCCAGGTAACACCACATGAGAGGGTAGAAGTATAACAGCAAGGGGTATGATGGCAGTTCTTTATTTATCATGCATTCATCCCACTGTGCACAGAGTGGTGCATTTGTTATAGATTTTTAATTTTACCAGCAGCTTTCTAAGTATTTAAGCAGGTGAGTAGTTGTATGTAAGGTGACATATGAAAGGATAAATTAGAAAAGGACACCGAGGTTTCATAGCAACTAAGGAGGTCTCTCCATGGTTGATGAAAGTGCTAGCTATGGAGGGTGGGGGATGGGATGAAGTTATGGCCCCCATATCACAATACACACAGTTTCTCTGTGTCATCTGGAATGAATCATAGTTTCAATGTAGTCCTTTCTGTTACCAAAAAAAAAAAAAAATAGCCACAGAATCAGCATTGTTGTTACTAGATAGTTAGTAAACGTGCAGACATGCTAAGACTACATCTCCACTTGCAGAAAGATTGATGCTGTAGTGGTCAATCTTCTGTCATTTGATTTAGCGGGTCTAGTAAAGACCCACTAAATCAAACGCTGAAAGTGCCCCTGTTGCAAAGAGTAGGATTTCTGATGTCAAGTAGGAAGGGAAGTCAGTGAGAATATTTCTTCCATCGACCTCCCACTGTGAGGACAGGACCAAAGCTTGACTTAAGGTACATCTACATTATGTAGCTGGAATTGCATATCTTAAGCTGAACTTCCCCAGTAGTGTGAGCCTGGCCTGAGGGACTGAAATAACGGGAATATGAGCAGATCATTTAATTTCTCAGTCACTAATTTAGTCCCAACTTAGTCTTGGTACTGACTGAATATCACCATCATCAAATGTTGTTGAACTGTCACATATGATATGAGTAGGGGTATTGGTCCAGTTCCCAGTAGATAGGTATTGACATCAAGATATCCTCACCACAAAAAATCCCCCTACTAGAAAAGTTTGATCATGAGCATAGCAATAAGCCAAGGATTGAATAGCTCAGAAAACGATTCTATAGTCCTTCCTGCTAAAGGGAATACCTTCCAGTTCAAAATGGAAGTCTGTTGGAAAACAGCCCTCATGTATGTAGGTTTGGTTTGTAAAATATGAATCCAGCAAAAATTTCTGGGCATATTTACATTATCCCAAATCTGCCAGGAATAAAAAATGACAAAACTCAGTTTAAAAAAGCTCTCTCAAGCCCTGACAGTAAGTTCACCCTACTCCTCCTTCTTGCTTAGGAAAGGTCTTGCAACATGTAACACCCTGAAAGGTAAAAAACATGGACTTTGCTGGATCAAAATGTGGAAGTGAGTTCCCCGAGAGTCGCCTGCTTCTTAGATTTCAGCTCGAGGGATGTTTTGCTTGATTTTTGCAGCCGATCTCAGTTGTTGGAAAAGAGCCTATGAAGAGAGAGACCGAGAGAAAATCCTCAGTCCTATATTGAAATTTGCACATTTCCATGGGTGTCACTGAGGGCTGTGCACAGGTGTAGCAGTCTGCTCTCATAGACTACTGAACAGGATCAGGCCCCCTCAAAGCCAGTGCCCAAATCACATGTAGTTTTATAGATTCAATCAGTGCATTTAAGAGAACCCGGAACCAAATGAGCAACCAATGAAATCTACGAAGTGCACGTGCTGTCTATTCCATGTGATCAAGTGCACAGCTACGTGCCATACTAGCTCAAGTTTCTGAGTGGTCTTCAAGGATAGTCTCATGTAGAGCATGCTGAAGTAGTGCTGTCCTGAAGTAATAACAGCATGAAGTGTACAAGGATAACATCTTCTAGCCTGACATAGATGGAGGGTGGGGAGAAGAATCCATCCGCAAGCAAAGATCCAGAAAGAAATTTAGAATTCACATCTCATTAGCAGTAGGCAAACTATAACCACTCAACAGTGGGGAAAAGTCAGTACATCCACCATTTTCTTTAGATGACTCTCCAATACCATCAACCTTCCTCCACCTATAATGTACTTTGCCTGCAGGGGTAGACAACCGTATTATCCAAGGCTATTGAAGTCTGGTACTTTTTACCAGCTCTACATTTCCCTAAGAGAATTCAGTGTCTTCCCAGACCATGGGTCGCTGACTGTTCCTGGTTTTTTCATGTCTTTCTTGGCTCTCTCTAATTTAGCTTGATTCATGGGAAAATATCAAGAGCGAGCCCAGGTCTTGCATTACAGACCATCTCAAAGGTCTCAGTGTGAATGTTAGCTTTTAAAATCAGCGTGACACTAATTGTATTTAGTGAGGAAGAACATTTTAACTGTCGACTTACAATTTCCTTCTCCTTAATTTTGAAACGGCTCGGCAATGTTTGCCTGAGTCGCTCTGCCTTATTTAAGTGAAGGAATGTGTGACCGGTCAGCTTTTCTACTTCTGTCATCGCAATCTTTTTTTTGGCAACGCACTTTAATATCATACATGCTGAGGCTGTGAGGTCACAAGAGATATCCATAACTTGGTTGTGTTATAAAAATATCTTATACACTTCATATGGCTTCCTCCTGTGACTTGACCCTCAAAATGGGACATCTTTTAGGCTTGCCCTGCCTAATCAAGAAACAAGGATTTTTAGGCCTAACCTAAGGCTTTAACTTTCCTGATTTCACTTCATTTCCTTTTAATTCTCTTCCCTCCCAATGGATAGGCAACAAGTTAGGATTGCTTGCCTTATTGTTCACTAGTGCCATATCAACCTCCCTCAGTATCATTATTAATTCGGTTACTGAAGTCAGCCGAGCTCAGGGTTATGCCATTGTGTGTTCATGTGGTAAAACGCAGCCACTGTCCCAAAAGAGCTTATGTCCTAAAAATGCAAGATAGAAGGAAGGGAGAAAAGAAGGGATAATATCCTTATTAAGTGTGAGAGGTGAGGCCATTGAAAACTCCCTTTTTGCTTTTGAAAACCTCTCTCCTAGGGATAAAGTGGTTTACTCAAGGTCTCTCAAAATCTGTGACAGGCATGGCATCAAGCCAAAATCTCCTGTAGTCTAGTACAGCTACAGACCCACATATAGCTTATTTCACACATACATTGAGGAATACGATACACAGTTACAGAGGCAACATCATGCTTCCCTATTGTAGCTGAAAGCATCACTTCATTGATGCATTGCTTCTCTTGCCATGCTGCATGGGAAAAGGCTGAGACTAAAATCTGAAACTCAGATCATCCCCATAGTGGCTCAATTCTCTAATGCTTTATAGCAGTTTAAAGACATACATTTGGATTTACAGCTTGTGTAAATTGGCATAGGTCAAGTGAAGTCAATGAAATTGTGTTTGCTTACACCACTTTACTTACTTGCTCATTTATGTCAAAGATCTGGTGCATAACATCCATGAGTGCCAACACACTATCACCATTTTCAAAAATGGATGGCGACACTTGAACTCCTGTTATAGGCGAGCTCTCTCTTTCTCTCTCAATACAAATGGTAGAGCAGGATAAGTGGAACTATTTTCTGTGGGCGACTGCCATTTCAAAGTGACATTCTCCATGCAATAATATCAATTTCACTGACATTTTTATTTGGGAGAAAACAAGAAAAAATGGTAGTTTTCAAAGTATCAAGTTTTGAGTTCCCATTTTGGAAATGCTTTTTCCATTTGAATATTTTTATATTTTAGTTTCTATTATAATGCAGTGTATAAAATAATTTAAAAAGTGAAATCGGGATGAAAGGTGCCACAGGATATTATTTTCAGAAGTTTCCTTTTGCAGAGAATGTCACAATATATGGGTTCCATTCCTAATTGGAACAAAGACAAATTTCAGAATCTTGAAAGTCTTCTAAAAAAGGCATGTGCATTCTCTGTGCAGCCACAGCAACTAATTGGTGCGCAAGAATACGTGGCATAGTTATGGGGTTTTGTAGGACCAATGAAACTTGTCTACAGTAAATGGCTCCCTCAACTAGCTCTTAATATCAGCTGTCAGCCATACATGATTGGGAACTGGAGGATATAGCGTTTTTGAAAGTCATTTGGGTGACCAAATAAAGATTTAGGAAGGTCTAAGTCAATGAAAGCTGCTGGATGTCAAGCAAAGAATGTAATGACCAAGTTTTAAGCAGACATTTTTTAAACTGTTGGGTTAAGTATTTATATCCTCTGCACTAATGGTGAATAAAGAAAATACTATGTTGGATTATTTAATGAGTAGCTTGTCAAAGAACTGATTTTGAGAGCATCAGAATAATAGAGAGATGGACACTTCCACAAAATTAATATCCTGTAAGGGTCACCATTAAATAATCAACATTTGAAAACACTTATCTCAAAGTGGTATCTGTGAAAACTGTTTCTTCTATGGTTGTAATAAGAACTTCATTTTGTCTTACATACCATTTCTCTGATAACTGTAGGTGAATGTTGACTTTTCAGTGGTGACTGTTATAGTCCAGTCTACCAACACCGTTTAATAAAAATAATGGAACCTGTGAAAGGAATTGGCCTTTTTTGTGGAGTGAGTTCATGTATCTGACATACATTTTACTCTGTTCAAAAATACAGACTGGATCCCAGGTGTTGACAATGTTATGCAGAGTGCATTTCTTAGACAATGCACTTGTTATTTGGAGGACAGATATGATTTATGGCTCCCAGAGTCTTGGTCTATTGTAACTTCCATGTAGAAAGAAAAGGGCACTGATGTAAGTATCAGAGAGAGAGTGAGAAAAGACTGGAATAAAAAAGGGGAAAAATTTGAAGTGCAAAAGGTGAGAATTATTATTTAAACGTAAGGCTGTAACAAATGGATTTTTAAAGTGAAACCAAACTGTCCCTTTAAGAGAACAGTTAGCAAAGATTGAGACAGTAAAACATTTGTGAATTCCTTTACACCTTTGGCTGAGAGGTTGTTCATTGGCCTATGAAATGTGAACATGTTTTCAACGGACCTGACAAAAATGTGTTTTTCCAAATAAGCCAGATTTATCTAATGTTCAGAGTTACACACAAGACCATTATATGTATATGTACTTCACTATTCTGGAAACCACAAAGTTTAAACCAGGTGGAAAGCAGTTGTGGCACAAAAAAATGCCCTGTAAATTTCAAATGGCTGTTGGTTTTCAATTCCTTTTTTGTTTCTGGAATTAAAATTAAACTCTTCTAATTAAAAATCCATATAATAATATAAATGACAGTTTTATTTTTTGTTTTGGCCATGAGATTCTGACACATATTCAATAGTTTCCAGTCTTAGGACTGAGATGCAAGTGTACATTTTAAAGGTGTGCTTCATGCGTGTTGCAACAGAGGTGTTTTAGTGTAGTTCAGATATAGCCTATTTCCCTTTTCTCAAAGATAACGTTTGTTATCGTATTTTATTGAACATAAAGAAAATATTTCTGTAATCTTGCACTTTTTGCATTTAGTTGCAGAAGATAGTGATAGGTTTTTTTATCCAGCTAAGTAAATTGATAAATACAGCTGATTCAGAACATTTACATAATCTTTCCAATGTCAACAGTCAATTTAAATTATCCTAACTTTATACTGAATCTCCAAAATCCAATTACCAGCTAATAATAATTGTCAGTTTTACTCTAAACCTTTAATGATAGGTCACAAGGGATGTTGTACCAGAAGGATTAAATCGTTGTAGACTATAGCTATGCCCAGCCTTAAATTACCAGCCTCTTATCTCATGGTAACAGAGCTACTATATGTTTTGTCGCCATTTTTGCTAAATAGAATAAATGTCATCAAAATTAATTTCATCTCTGTTAAATTAGCTGCTTAGTGTGATTTCTCACTTCAGTCAAAATTTATTTCTTCATGAATTTAATTTCCTCCTTAATCTGTTTTGTTTGAGAGAGGGGAAAAGAACATTCAGGAACAAATGCCTTTTAAATCATTCTGTGGCTACTTTAGAAGATTACTCTTCATTAATAATTGCTGATCCCTTTCAGGATAGGTTTACCGTTTTAAACCATTGTGTTTTATAAACCATCATGTATGTCCATTTATAGACAAACTATTTCGTGGTACCTGATATATAGTTGGGACAAAGTAACAAGAACCAAAGTTGTGAAAATTGTGCCTGTAAAGAAAGATAAAGTTCAGCCATGCAGATTCAAAATTTCCCATGTGATGGATGATTCAGAAGGGAGCGAGGTAATTAGACAATGTAATTGCCTTTGCTAGTTTTTAATCATATTAAAGATACATGCCCATGACAGAAAATATACTAGTTTAAGGCATAATATGACTGAAAGGAATACTCTTCAGATAGGAAAAAAAATTACACTTTCGTGATATTGAAAGAGCATATTATTATATTAACATCATGCTAGCAAATTCTGATGATATTATAATCACCTTAACAAATGCCTCTTATGGAATGAGATTCGTGCAACAAATTATCTAAAATTCAGCTATTTCTCTTCTGCATGTTCCTTTCTGTTACCTTTGAGCTGTTTGGTGAGATCAATGACACGCCTGCTCCAAAATCAGAATGTAAAAGCTTTCTAAAAGTAGAAAAATCCCAGGAAAAGATATCAAAGAAAAGAGCCTTAGAGGGGTAGCTGTGTTAGTCTGTAACTTAAAAAACAAGTAGTCCTTTGGCACCTTAGAGACTAACAAAAGTAAAATAAAAATAAATACATAAATGAAAAGATAATATTTTTTATTTTACATTTATTTTTATTTTATTTTTGTTAGTGTCTGTGGTGCCACAGGACTCTTTGTTTCAAAGAAAAGAGGAGAGTCTAAATAACAATTTGGGATTACAGGTCTTGTCTTAGAGCATCACTGATCTGGGATTAAATAGGAAGTAGTGAACAAAGGGAAAATTAAATTAATATGTAATGCTGATAAATAAAATGTGAATGCATGAGAAGTGAAATCTGTGTATGCTGTACATCGGGCAATGCTGTATCTACTGGAATGGTGAGAGGTTAGGGCAATCCTTTCCTTTCCAAAATACTTTTCCCCCTCTTTAAGTATCTCTGATGGGGAACTCTACCTACTTTTGGGTGTCATCTCCTCCAGATACAGCCTGGGCAGTTGATGGTTAACTCCCTTAACCTCTTCCAGTCTTGTGCACGGTGGACACCCCATCACATTCCCACATGTCCCTTGGAGGTATGGGCATGTCTTGCTCTGCATCTTTTGTAAATGGGACTGCAGGTCACCCCTCTCTTGTTCCAGGCCCCCCTCCATGAAGAGCAATCTGCCTTTCTCCACGTTGGTGTCCTGGTGCTCATTTTACTGCAATTCTCATAAAGGCTGCTCCGTCATTCCTAATTTCTCCTGCAGTGTCTTTACTTGTGCCACAGAATCCCGTGTCTCCCTTTCCTCGGGGTCTGAGTTCCTGTCTCTGTCTGGGCATTTTCTGTCCCAAGTAATTTAACTTCTCAAGCCCCATTTTCCTATCTCATTGGTATCCATGTTTTCTGCCTCGCTGCCCAGCCTTTCTGAAGAGGGTAATGCCTTTTTATATGACACACTTCATAGGACCTCGTCTATAAACAAACCCTTGTCTATTTTTTCAGCAGGCCTTCTTGGTCACCACTCCTAGTCTGATCTTCTTCACCCTTATCTTCAGTTCTTATCAAGGCACTGTCTTTTTAGATGTCCCCTTCACCCATGAGCCTAACACACCACTGGCAAGACCTCCTAGCTCTTAGACTTCCTTTCCAATTTAGCTGTGCTATGTTTCTCTGAATAATCTCGAATAAATACAGCTGCTGTTTGACCAGCTGTGTCAAATAATTTTGCAGGTACAAGTGTGTCTCCAATTGTTTCTGGTGACTCTCCAGCACCAGCCTCATCAGGAGATGGCTCTGTCTGTGTTGCTTCAGTGTCCTTCAGAGGGCTGACAGCTCTGGAGTCCAGCCTGGGAGGGTGCATGTGCCTTCTGCACTCTGGCTCCGTTGTCTCTATCCCTTTCTTTTTTCCTGCTATTGCCTTCCACACTGCCCTTGTGTCCAGGACACCACCTTATACAATCCTTTGCCATCCACCATAGACTCTTACATTCCCCTTTTATGTCAGTGACAACCGGCATGGAGAGCCCTTTCATCCTCCCCTTGTATTAGGCCCATGATCTCCATCCATTTGTGACTGGAGGCTTTACTCTGCACCAGATTGTGCCTTTTCCGGGTGCAAACTAGACAGTTAATGGGCCTACCTGACCACCTTAACGCCTTCCAGTTTTGTGTGGGGTGGACACTTTATTACAGCCTCCAAGAAGTGCATACTGAATGTGTAAATAAACAATGGCGGCTGAATATTTGCAGTAAGATGATGATACATTCTTACCTTCCCTGGTATACTAGGTGATAGGATCTGCAGGTGTCCACAGGAAGTCGAAGAGACAGGCTGTGGAAGTTTGTTAGACCTTTGTTCTCATGTGTCGCTATGGCTCCAGATGCTATCTTGAAGCATTCATTGGCAATGGAAAAAAGAAAGTGAGAACAGGCTCCAAATGAACATTTCCTTAATATCCCCAAATCCTTACATAAAATATGCATCAATTTCAGGGAGTTAAAAAAAATCATTCCACAGAGGAGCTGCAGAGGTGTTTAACTGTGCAACTATGAATATCAGGTTTCTTCTCTAATCATTTTCTGACCTGTCCCAAAAGTAAAACCATTCCAGCCCTTCTTTGGAAGTTAACATTCATGTGCCAACCTTTAAGAAAACCATATAAGTAGGGATTGGACTCTATGAGAAATCTGGCAGTGTGGTAGATTTAGGCTCCCCAAGATGAATAATTACTTTTCAAAGCAGAGTAGACCAAAGCACAATGAGGAATTTTTAGAGAGTATTGGCTGTGTCCACATGGAGAGTTAGTGCATGGTCACTTAATGCAGGCTAGTTTAACACATCATCTTGACACACACACACACACAGCTTACCCACAGAAAGCTAGGTCTATCCTGGAGCTAGGCTCCCATTTATATAGATGTAGAGATTAGCACCTCCGCTTGTTCTGTAGACAAGCCTTTCATGTGTGATCTTGGGCAAGTCACTGTCTGATGTGTTTTCCCATCTGGAAAATAGAGATAATGTTACTTTGTTATGTTCATCTCACTCATTTAAATCTTTAAGCTTTGTCGGGCAGGGCAGTCTCTTGCTGGGTGGATATACAGGAGGTTCAGGCACCGCCTCGATACAAATTAATAAATGGACCACAAAATTCTCCCTTCTGATGGCAATGCATAAAATAAGAAGGTTGGCCTTCTTTCTACATATGTACCATCCTCCTTCCACGCTCTACTTCCTTCCCATTCAACCCAAACCATCCCTCCCTGTGACGGCATGTCGGGGTTCCCCCGATCCTGCAGCCCCATAGCAGCAAGAATAGGATTCCTCAGGCCGCTTGAGTTAGGGGGTCCATAGCTCCTCCTCAAACCTCAACTTAGTCTGTTCCCTTCATGTTTTCTCACCAAAAACTGCCTCGCTCCCAGACCCTGCCCCCCAGCCAGGTGTTTATCTCCGCCTCCCTTCCTTTGTCTCTCCCCCTGGGAAGAGCAGTGTTATCTGCTCATGCTGGGACAAGGTGTCTGGGCCAATACACATGTGGGTGAATCAGTGGGAATCACACATCACAGCGCAGGGGAAGCCCTGGTTACAGAGAAGACAGCACCCTCACTACGTCACACTCCCTAAAAACCCAATCCATCTCTCAAGATCCTCAGGATAAATACTCCATACAAAGGGAAAAGTTTTCTGCTTTGGCTAGGGTCCCTTCTTTCTTTTGAAGTTCCTCTGGGACAAAGTTGATTTTCTTATATTTCTATTTAAGGTTTTTAGGGGTTATTTTTCTTTATATATAAAAATGGAAAGAGACAGTTTAATTTTGGACAATTAAATGATGTCTGTAACATTTATCAAACCACAAAAACCAAGCCACAAATGTTTGGGACCGAAACACCATGTTGGCCTTCTGACTTTTCTTCAAGATAAGTTATTGCAGAAGTCTGCAAGCGGTCATGATCACTGATTCTGCATCTCATGTATGCTTTAATGCCTACTCTAAAGGGCAATTTCTCTCCATATATTTTTGGTCTAATCTAATAATACATTCTGGTGGCTAGAAACTGAACTCATTCCCTGTTTACTGTGCTTTCAGAGTTGTAAATAATCATTCTAATTTGGGCACTGCTAAATGTTTCCTTTCAAATTCTAATCAGGTCTGGTTTTAGTTATAGCAACCTCCAGTTAAATGATAAAAAAAATCAGTTTGGTAACATTTAAATATCTATTCATAACCTAAGAAATGTTCTGGATTGAGTCGCTGAATTATAAGGCATGATTTCTAAGAATAGCTGTTTCAGTGACCGTAAGTAATCCTTATGATGTTAGTCATCTTTTTTTCATTCTTTTTAGTCCTCCTTTCAAGTTGTTTTTTTCTATTTATCATTATTCAGAATGGATTAAACGTATAGAAGCAAAACGATTATTCTGTTTTGGCTGAAAAATCAAAGTTTAAGAATTTTTCTCTTTTTTTCCACTAGCAGGCCTGCCCTTTACAATACGAGTGGCATACGTCCAAGATTCCATGTTGTATAACGAACTGAAATTAGGATTAAAAAATGTCCCTTTAATTCAGAAAAGCTATGCTAGGCAATACTGGCTATCTACTACAGCTATACGGGCTTGAAAAGTTTTGCTAAACATTCACAGAGTTCAATTCAAGCATGGGAAGCTCCACATTGGCCAAAATTGTTCCTCGTTCTGGAAGGCCTCTAAGTGACGAGTTGAGAGGTTGGTGTGCGGTGTGGTGGTAGCAGCAGTTTGAGAGTTGGCCGGAAAGGAATTTCTGGGGTTTGAGAACATGTAAAACTTGAGACTTAGAGGTTTCTTCCAAAAAAAGGTACTAAGGTGTGACTTCCCTTTCTTAAGGAGGGGAACGTGTATGATTTAGTCAGATTTAAATGCACATTCATAACCTTAGAAAGTACAGTTAATATAATAGCCATTGAGCCAATGTCTTTCTCTCATCTCCCTCTGTGGATATAAGATATACAACAGATTTCTAAAGATGACTGAATCAATTTTTTGGCCAGATTTTCTTTTTTTTTGTGGGGGTGGGGGGAGAGGGAGAATGGAAGTGGGGAATGCCATGTTTTTCTGGATGAATACAATTATGTGATGCAAAATTGAGATTGCATAAACAGGACCTGACACAAATCTTGTACCACACAACGATCTATAATGTAACATTATATGCAAAGATTTTATGTTAGTCAATGAAGTAAACAGATTGGCTTTATAATGTATCTTAGTTATGATTCCCTGTTCTGGTTACACTTTAATGCACTGAGTTACTTTTTTGCTTGCTATTTCTACTCTGGGGTTGTTTGATTACTTCATTTTATTTGTTTGGTTTTTATTTATCTTCCTGATGTCTTTGTGGCAAACTCACAAGTAAACCAGCAGGTTACATTGCTATTGTGCCCACAGTATTGATAGATCTAAAGCAGTGGTCCCCAACCTTTTTGGGTGGGGGGCACTGCATGGGGCTAATGGGCCATCCGGGGGCGGGCCCGTGCATGCGCCACACTCCTGGGGGCGGCGCTAGGCAGGCGCACATAAATGCCCTGGTGGGCACCATGGCACCCACGGGCACCACATTGGGGACCACTGATCTAAAGTATACTTTCAAAGGTGTCCTCACTAAAGAAGAATGGTGAATGGTCTGCTTTTATCTTGGGCACTTATTTCTACCTTGGTGGTGGCCTGTTCCTTGTTCTTCTTGGCCTTCTCCTCTTTTTCCTTCTTTCTCTTTGCCTGTTCCTTTGTGCTAATAACTGAGAATTTCATCTTTCTTAAGTGTGTGGTTTCATTTTATCACCCTAAAAGTCAAACCTAAATACAAAGTAGAATTTCATGCCTGGTGATGCCTCTGTGTAATGGAAGGAGCCCATAATACCACATGCTGATCATGAAGGAAGTCCACATCCGTTTCTCCTGCAAAGATTGTAAGCTTGTACAGTTGCAATAGTACATATTGTCATTATGCCTTTCATTGAACTGTACAGGGCAATCAGGAGAACTGACAATTGCCAGGCCTCTTGGAGAGGGTGGAATGAGGGCAGCTGTGCTCTCCTAGAAGGGGCAGAGCCTCAATGGAAGGGTGGGCCTGTGACAGCCCTGCCCTGGCCACACCGCCCCCTCCAGCCAGGCCTCAGCCCCACCCAGACCACGCTACCTGGGGCTCCGGCGGCAATTTAAAGGGCTTCGGGCTCCAGCTGAGGCACTCAGGAGCCCCAGCAGGCCCTTTTGAATCACCAGTCCCTAGGGCAGTTGCCAACTTCGTGTAACGGTGACAGAGGATACAAAGTGTGTTGCCCTCAGGCAAACGGACGTGCTGTTTATGAGCAGAGATGTCTTCCTTTCCCTAACATACCAGTAGGGAATTACTCAGCTGCTGCTAAGAGCTAGAGGGAGACTATTTCTCCCAGGAGGAATGGGTCAACAGGGAAGAAAGACGCCCCTCTTGGAGTGATGCATCTACATACTACCTGTTCCACAGGCCCAGGCCTGAAAGAAGAGTCTAGCCTTCAGATTGCAAACCATCTGGATTGCTGTGAAGCCTTCCATAAAAAAATCCTTCTGAAGAGTCGAGTCCACAGATCCACTTATGCTAGCACCCCAGGCAGATTATACCATTCCATTCCAATTCTAAGCCAGTTCCAATTCTGGAAGGTGCCCCAAATCCACCCACAGTTCCCCCCCCACAGAGCCACAGCGCTGTACGCAGCCATGAATTTCACCCTGTGTGGCGATCACCCTGCGTCCACCGTTTTCTTTTTTATTCTTTTCCCTCTGTCACGGTGCAAGATTTTATTTGGCTTTTCCAAATGAGCCTGTTGTATTTTAACTAAAAGTCAAACGGACTGAGTAGTGGCTGTGTGTGTTGCTTCACTAGATACAGTAATTAACCATAACGCAGGCTGGCTGCTGAATGTGAAGAGGCTTAGATAATGCGAGGATGACTTTTTCATTTCTCACATAGAAAAGATTTACTGTGCATATATTATAATTCTGTAATTTATAGCTCCACAGTCCTAGGGGACTTTTCTTGCTAGCCCTGGAAATGCCTGTTGTATCAGCTGCCTATAAGAAGTTGAAGTACCTTTTCAGCTTGGCCCATAGACCAGTCCAAAAGTTCGTCTCAGGCTCTGTTACAACTCTTGAATCGCATTACAACTACTTATTTTACTTTGATCTCTCTTCCTTTCAGTTGTTGAGGCAATAGTTCATAAACGCACACAAAAAGAGTTCAGACACATGGAAGATACATATTGTAAATTTCTTTGGAGCAAGGGTGAGATGCTTTAAAGCTTTAGGAAAATGCTGAAAATATAAATAACAGTTGGGATTCCAAAGACTGTGAATGCCAAGTGCGTTTAGGTTTCATGCCATTCTACTGTTTAAAACAAAAAAACAAAAAACAAACCAAGAGTGGGAAGATGAGCTTCATTTTCACAGTTCTTAAAGTACTGTAGTTAATCTGAAGAGCATCTCATAAAAGTTGCCTTAGGTAAAGCGGAAAAATGGCTCCACTAAAGTTGTCAAATTCACCTTAATGAGTGTCTTTTTTTAAAAAAAAAGAGCGAGCTCCATTATTCAAATTCAAAACAATCTTGAGATTATTGCCAGTTTGTGGCAGCTCACACAAATTGCCGGGAGGTTCATTTGCTCTTTGTGGCAGCTTTCAACCCCCCCCCCCTTCTTTTATTTTTAATTTTAAAACCCCAGTAACTAATCTTTTAAGCCAACCCCCAAACAGTTTTATTTATGGTTGCCAAAAGTAAGCTCCTAATGTCGTCTTAATTAGAAACATGTGGGGAAATAGAGGCAACTCTTCAGCTGACACTATTTTTGAGTTAAAATCTGGCGTTCCCCTGACTACTGACAAGTCTGACAACTGCAGCAGCAATCACCTCATCAAATCTTTCTCTCTCTCTCCTGGTTTTTGGCATCCTTCCTGTCTAAATTTTTATCAGATGAGTGCTTTTTTTCCTTTTGGCAAGTATTTTGAATACCTTTTTGTTGCTTTATCTCTGCACCATGGCCCTTTGCCCCTTCATGCCATTTCTCACATGTAGGACTAGCAGATTTTGAAACAAATTAGTTAAGAATGCCGATTGAAAGAACTGCTCTTTTTGCCTTCTCCCCCCCACCGATTTCCAAAGGGCTGTTGTGTCACAAATGCAACAGGAAGTATTGCGCCTACAATCTTTGAGCTGCTAAAATGCATTTATGAAGTGTTAGGTCTTTTCTACTGCACCTACCTTCTCTTTGCTACAGTTTATTCCACCTTGTTTTCCTCTGTCTTGCTTCTTCCTGCCCCTGAAGGACTCTGTATTAGGACTAGTGATAGATGGACCGTAAAAGATTCAGAAGGTTTCATTAGACTAGGAAGGTTGGATGCTTGTCTAAACTATATCCAAACTAACCAGTCTTTTTCCGTGTGTGAAGTTGGGCAGAAATACATTTTTTTTTGCAAGAGTATTGGTATTGCTTCCTACTGCAATTGCTTGCACAGTTAGAGGAACAGCTGAAAGTCCAGAGGACAAAAACCGAAAACTTTAAATATGTGGTTTAAAAATTATCCCAATTAGTTTCACTCTCCAAAGCAGAGGGGAAAAAAAACAAGGTTGGGTTAGGGGGAGGGTTTCAGGTGGAGTTTTTTATGCCTGTTGGCTATGCTTAGACAAATAATTTTAACACATATCTAAAGGAAATTCATATTTATCATGGGAGTCCCAAGTAACATGCCCTTCACCTAAGAACAATACTGTGCTAAAGCCCAGCAGAAATTTTAAGCAAATATAATAGATAAGTAAAATTGTTCCATCTCCTTCTTCCCAAGTAGTCTTTAAAAAAGAAGAGTTAGTCTCATGAAAGCTGAATGCTATTTGCCCTTTATTGCTTGGTTGCTAAAATTTATGGATCAACCTAAGTGGAGACTGTTTTTTGTACCTCAGTTTAAGAAGAAGGAAGAGAAGAGGAGTAAGACCGATTTCCTGCACTAAACAAAGCCCAAGGGTCTGTAAACACTGTTACATAGCCAGCAGCATCCCATGAGAACATTGTTTAAGAATATTATGAATAGACCTTACAGCAAAATAGATCATGGGTATCAGAAAAGTTGACAAATAATATGGGCTTGTGTGCTTTTAACCTCAGATTCCAGCTTGCAAGTGAAAAGTGACCTGTGGACACAGCTCAAAATCCTTATCCACGTTACTGTCTGGCAGGACTTTTCAGGGAAGAAAGGAACTTTACTTCTGGGTACAGTTGGCTATTTTACTCCAAAGAGTGCTGAAGGAGCATTTTTTGACACCTTATTCTATCTTTTACCATGTCAGTGACAGAAAGACTCTTTTCTTTCACTGCTTGATAAACAACCCAAATGTTCAATTCCTATTGAGGTTCAAGTAGCTAGCACCCCAAGAGTTATAGATGCACACTGTTTTTTAATTAATACACTCTCTACAAAAGTGGTTGGATGAGACAGACTTGGAGAAATCAGGTTTACCTACAAAGCACATGATGTTAGCCGTGACCTCTCCAAGCCTCAATTTTGACTTGGGAGTATCTAGTTCTATGCCTGAGATTCCATGCTCAGTCACTTCTTGCTGAATTTAATTAAGTACCAGTTACGATAGTAATTTTCATTCAGTTCCTGAGGGATAGTGGAGCTCCTCATAAAGATGCTAAGTCTTGTTCTATAAATCAGCGAACCCACATTTGGTGGTACTTTAATAACAGTCACCACTAAATTGGACTGGATTTGAACTGATGAACAAAAAAGGTTCCATGTCCCATTCTCAACCAGTCCAAGATAGCTCAGATCAACTTAGTCCCTATAGTGGGAAGGGGGGAAAGGGGAGGGAGTAACTCTCCAGTTGAAAATATTTCAGTGGTCTTAAACTTTTTAATACAAAGGAAAAATGTATTTTACCAAATTCCATTTTGTTTGATATTGGCATCTTCATCCTCTAGGATTATGGAAAAAATAGGGAAATGTTGATGTTTTAGCTACTCTTTTCGGCTCACGTTGAGAAGTACATTTTGCAAGATGCTATGGTAGAACATGGGTTCATCCTCTGTGCTTTAAAATATATAAAATCAGATGTTTAAATTGGAAAAATGGCATTAAGCCTACTCAGTCGGTTTTTTTTAGTACTTTATCACAAATCCATAAATACAAATCTTACCATTTTAAATCTTCTTTCAGCGGGTGTAGAACATCATGACATCTTTGTGTGCTGTGATTCTGTGTTGAAAAGCTGTTGTTTTATGTATTATGGCCCTATATTTAAAAAATTAATAAAAATTGTAGGACTTGAAACCTATACTACGCCCAAAAAATGGATAAGAAATCCTGATTATGCTTTGACATAACAGACTTCTTGGCTTTATTGTATTTATGATCTCTGTAAGTATGTATGGGCAATTTCTTCAAATGCATGAGCCTAAAGTCAAACTTTTTCGGCAATTTTTCCCCAAAGATCTCAGTTCTCAGTAGCACTCCTGAGAATACTGTGTGCTGCTGATTTTTTTAGCACACTTGAGAATATGACCCTTTTGTTTAGGCATCTAAATGGGAGTTGAGCTCTTATACATACCCTGCCCCCGTTGCAGGGCTTCAGTGTTTTTGAAAATACCAGCCCTACATTTCTGATGTAGGCTCCTTAAAGAAGTGGTTTCATTTTCCGCTGCGGAGTGCTCGAACTGGCTGGAAAATGGAAATCCTGTCCCATTTGTTTTGTTTTTTTAAATAAACGTTCATCCCAAATCCATATGAAATGAGAAAAATGGGCAATTGTTGATGGGCAGCAATTTTCAGAAACATCCTGTTTTGGGAGAACGGAAATGGAATTTTTCATCTCCCCAGCTACCAGTCTGGAAGGCTCTAGTTAATTACATTTCTTCCCAGCAGGCAGAAAGTGAAATTTTGCAGAAAGGGCATTTTCTGCCAGTCAGCTGTACTAAGCACTCAGCAGCCCCATTATAGTCAGTGGGAACAGGTAAGCACTTAGCACTTCGTAAACTCAGTCTGTTTTTGTTAGGAGTCTGTATCCAGAATTAGGACTGGGATTTTGGGAGGCGCTTAGGGACCGTGATTTTAAAGGTATTTAGGAACTGGTGTGTTCAGCGTTGCTAAACCTAACTGATTCAGGAACATACATTTCATTTTCATGGTGAGTTGAAGGGATTTAGGTTCCTAAGTGGCTAAAAATCCTTTTGAAAATATTTAGTCTCCTAAATCAGTTTGGTATTGACACTGAGGGTAGCAATACCTAACTACCTTTGGAACATTTCCTGTTGCAACCAGATTTTAAAGTGCCTAATCCTATTTCCAAAGGTGACTTAAGAGCATACATCTCATTGATATGGATCTTAGGCAGTGTTCCCTCTAATTTTTCCATCCATGTGCAGAATAAGTTTTGTTGTGTGCACCAAGACATGTGCAGATGTGCACCCACCAATAGAAACACATGCTACTGACTGTGGGAACTCTGTTAATCAGCTGGGTGGCATGTGAATCTCACCTGGATGGCCATCTAAGCACTCAGTTTATAGGAAATACCAGTCTTGGGTTCTGAAATGCATATGTCACTTTTTGAAAATGAAATTTCGCCTTCAAGTTGCTTGGAGGCTTTTGAAAGTGTTATCCTAAGTTCCTTGTAAGCTAATTTGAAAATGTCAGACTATAAATCTAACTTTAGACTCCTATTTTTTGCAAATTTTGGCTGAAGATCTTAAGATTTGGTTCACTGGTTACATGTAATATGTCATTAGTTGAATGGATCCCAGTGAATAAGTATACACACCACTGCTTTCCAATACCAGGCCATCTTGTTGCAAAACATTGTTGTCAAATTGCATAGTAAACACATTTTAAATCATGGTCTGATGCTTCCACTTAAGTATCAAAAGTATTTTTGAACAATTTCAGGATATAACCAAGGCAGCAATTGGTCAGTCCCATGAAAATGAGGATGAATGACAGGTCTCCTGTCCACTCCCAATATTGTTCCCACTAATTTTACAGTGTCCTGTAGCATGCAAAACATAGGTGCGATGGAACAAGCAAAGGATTAGAATATCCTACCCCTGACATATTGAGGCACAACCCTGATGTAACTTCAAAACAGAGTGACCAAATGGGAAAGGGGAGGTTACAGCTGTATGTGTTAATAGAAAAAAGTATTAGGAATCGAGACAGTGATTTATTAAAAGATTTTGTGGGATAGCGAACTTAATCTTTCAAAACCTTTGTTCAAAGGGGATACTTCATACCGGGAAATTTGACCAAATGCACTCCTTAGATGCTATAATTTAATGCTGATTTGTAGAAACATTGCATGGAAAAAATATGATAACAATAATTTTGTTGGAAGAAGGTTAAGCACATCTTTATGAAAAGCCAACATTGTACAAACAGTCCCATGGCTAGCGAGTTGTTCCCTTATTGCATTGTAGCGTGTGCAGCCTGCAGGTCACTGCCAGTGCAAACCAGACAGGCTTAAGCTGCGATGAGTGATACTGGAGGAGGGGGGTGTAGGGATCTGGATTGTCTCAAACTCAGACCCCAGCAGAGAACCAGGGCTGGCAAATACACTGTGGGTCTGAGGGGAAACTGCAACTGAAGTCTGCAGGGAATGTGAAAGAGTAGTTCCAGACGAGGCCACCTTGACAAAGGTATTAGGTGTAGCAAGACATGCTGGTGTTCCAAACACATTGACAGTTATGAGCTTTTAAAGCAAATGTTTCTCATTTTTCCCTCCCCCCCCCCCCCCACTTTGTTAGTTAAGCTGGATTGGGTGGCTAGTGCTGAAACAATTTAATCCCTGTCTACAAAGCAAAGGAGAGCGCTCGTTATTGCATCCTTTTGCAATTTGATGGCTTTATTGTTGTTGGCGCAGTTTGCACTTTTTTTCCACTTAGAAATTTCATTTTGCAAATGTAGTAATAATACTTTACATGTGTATAGTGCCTTTCATCATGCAGCACTTCCCAGACGAGATAGAGGCACAAGGATAAGGCTCTGTGGTGAGCTGGTCTTACGTTCCGTGGCAAGGGCCCCAGAAATTTCGTGGCAACCTTATTGAAAAGGAACAAAGCAAAGAAAAAAACCCAACTTGTTTAAGGAATTAACTGAGACAGTGGATAAATCAATCTGTGTTACTTGTTTTATATAACATTCAATTTATTTTACACTATCCTTATATTTTAAATAGGCTACAGAGTTTTGTACAAGGGGGGGGCCGGATGATGTCGTGGTTAAGACAGGAGTCTGGCGCTCAAATACCTGAGGGTATGTCTACACTACCCCGCTAGTTCGAACTAGCGGGGTAATGTAGGCATACCGCACTTGCAAATGAAGCCCGGGATTTGAATTTCCCGGGCTTCATTTGCATAAGCGGGGCGCCGCCATTTTTAAAACCCCGCTAGTTCGAACCCCGTGCAGCGCGGCTACACGGGGCATGAACTAGGTAGTTCGAACTAGGCTTCCTAGTTCGAACTACCGTTACTCCTCATTTCACGAGGAGTAACGGTAGTTCGAACTAGGAAGCCTAGTTCGAACTACCTAGTTCATGCCCCGTGTAGCCGCGCTGCACGGGGTTCGAACTAGCGGGGTTTTAAAAATGGCGGCGCCCCGCTTATGCAAATGAAGCCCAGGAAATTCAAATCCCGGGCTTCATTTGCAAGTGCGGTATGCCTACATTACCCTCCTAGTTCGAACTAGGAGCGTAGTGTAGACATACCCTGAGATCTGGATTCATGTTCCTACTTTGCCAGTTTTTGGTGTGCTTTTGGGCAAGTTGCTTCGTTTCTATGGGGGTTGTTTACACTACAGAGAAGATCAAAGCTGCCACAGTCAATCTTCTAGGGTTCAAATTAGTGGGTCTAGTGAAGACACACAAATTTGAACTGAGGGGGTGCTTCCATCAGTGTCTGTAGTCCTGCTCCTCACGAGGAGTAAGGGAGCACATTGTGGATGGCACCAAAACACTATTTACAATACTTAAATACCAGCTACATAGTTAACGTAGCTGGAGTTGTGTATCTTAAGTCTACTTTCTTCTTTAGGGTGTGTCTAGACTACATGGCTCCGTCGACAGAGCCATGTAGTGTAGTTTATTTGGCATAGTCAACGAAGCGGGGATTTAACAAGACATACCACAGCAGTCGACAGAGGCTTCCCTTGTCGACTGCGCTGTGTCTAGACTGCCGCGCTGTGCCGGATCAGCTGATTGTCAGCACAGCGCGGCACCCATTTTTATTTTAATGAAGCAGGGGTTATTTAAATAAATAATTATTTAAATAAATAATAAATATTTAAATACATAATAATAAATGCCTCCATATCCTTAGTGTAGACCAGGCCTATGTGTCTTAGTGTCCTATCTGTGAAATGGAGATCAGAGCATTTATTTGCCTCACAATGAGACTCTGAGGACTGACATGTTAATAATTGCCTCCTGGAGTAAAAAAAGGTAACTACGTAAATAGAACAAAGCTGGAAGAATTGGTGGCTGGGCCATTTTGGCACCGGGGAAATGTGGAGAGAGAAATGACTTGGCTGTCTTGTTTTAAATACTCAGTGGTGAAACCGCTATCAAGGTTGGCATTTAAGTGTAATCTGGAGTTTTCAGAATTGAAGTGAATGGGTGTTGTTTAAATTCTGCACCATTATTTTGGGATGTCTGCAGACTCAGCAAGACATTACTGCATCAGTTTACACATAGTTGGAGTTCACAAGGGTTTGTGCCCAAACATAAGATGTCATTCATTTAAAACGAACACGTAAAGCTAAGTCTTGAGCTCCAGCTCCCACCTTTGAGTGAGGCCCGTTATGTCAACGGGGATAAAAGCCACCTAATCCTAAAAGGGGAAGGTTTTGCCATGACAAATCCCTGCTCTCGTGAAAAGTGATACGAGTTCTTTAATATCCATACAAGAAAGGAAAAACTGAGCCTCAGCATTTATGCCAACTGTTTATATAGTGATGAACAGCACAGCACTGAGTATATTTTGCTGAGATTTGGCCCATTGGTTCAAGGTATTTCAGGTGGCAAATTAATAATCTAACCAAGCGGATTGTACAGCATCATAGTTTACTTGGAATTTAATTAGTTCAGAAACCGAACAAAAAATCTTAACAAAAGTTATTCACCTTAAAGCATCAAAGCATAGACATAGAGAGGTTCTGTGCGGGAACTTAGATCGAAAGCTGTTGCTACCTCTTCCCTGCATTGTGCTGTGATTCAGTGCTTAACAAATGGGATAATTAAGATTCACACATTGCATGAAAGAATTTCTGATGGTTTATCTTGAGTCCCATAACCTAGGCTCTGTTATCAATGGAAATAGTGTTAAAACTCTTCCATTAAATGTGTGTCTGTTGGCTCTGTTTTGGAATGCTTGTTTCACGGTGTGTCTGAGAGTCTTCCAGCTATGATTAAAAACTCAGTGGAACAGTCAGTGTTGTATTGCAATTTCCCCCATTTTTTCTAAATTTAATTTACAGTTTTAACGTGGGTACTTCTTTCAGGAAAATAAGGTAAATTATGCAATATTTCCAAAGCACCACTTAGGAGAATGTTATCAGTGTTGAAGCTTCATGGTAGGTGTGCTGTCACAGTAGATAAATAATTCAGTACCAACAAAAAAAGTTTAAATGATTTTAAAGGTCTGACTTGAACTGCCAAAAGCCAAGAAATTTAAAGTTGATGCTAAAATGCAATCTTTTGCTCATAGAGTTGTCTAAAAAAGAACTGAAGGATAATGACTTGAATTCCACAGTGAGTACTTTAGGACTTATCAGAGTTTTGGAAATAGAATCTTGTTTTCATCCCTGTGATTTCATAACTGACCGAGCTCCCAGGATTCACTTGGAGTTTCAGTTTGAAACAAAATCCAAATTTCCAAGCCAAACTTGCCTAAAATCACTTCATTTCTCCTAATTTTTTTTTTACTCAATCAGGAAGTTTTTTATTCAATGAAAAGTCCTAAACCAGCTTAAGTGTGCTTGTAGACGTGATGAAATGCAGGGAAACTTTCAGCAAACTTGATTTCCATTTCAAGCATATCCCACTCACTCATGGCCTCCATATGTCTCGAAAGACGGTGGGATGCAGCATTAAACTGATCGCTTTTTGCAATGTGTGGTTCAATAGACCAATGCAAGAAAGGCATGTTCGGCTGCAGTAGGTACAGCTCCATGCTATAGTAGTGTTAGCTGTTATCATCTGTTCTTTCCTCTTCATTCTTTTCTTGTTTTGGTTTTCTGCCAAAGTCTTGTCATAGTGCTTTTGTCCCTGGCGGAGGTGTTGATGCCAGGTATTTCTATCCATTGCCAGGTTTTCCCAACTATCAATGTCTATCTGAAACTTTACTAAAGCAGCTTTGCAGTGGTCCTTGAAACGGAGTTCTGGGCATTCTTTTGGTTTTGTTCCCTCTGCCAGTTCTCCGTACAAAATGTTCTTTGGGATGCGGTTATCATCCATTCTCTTCACATGACCCAACCACCGTAGCTTTCTGTTATGCAGAATGGCTCCCATGCTTGACCTTCCAGCTCTTTCTAATACTTCCTCATTCGGAACTTTATCTTGTCATTTGATATTCAAAATTTTGTGTAAGCAATGGAGATTTAAAGAGCTAAGTTGTTTTCTTGGCTTGCATAGGTGGTCCACATTTCTGATCCATAGAGAAGAAAGCTCCACGCACACGCCTGGTAGATAATGCACGTCATGCACGTTTTGTTAGCTTACTGAAAGTCGTTGCTGCCTTTCTAATACAAATGTTAATTTCTGCATCTAATGACAAGTTGCTAGTTATGGTGGAACCTAAGTAGCAGAACTTCAGAACTACTTCCAGAGGGCTGTTGTTCAGCAAAATACATGGAGTTGTGTTACCTTGTGCAAGGACCACAGTTTTCTTAACGCAGATGGTAAGAACAAATTGTTGACAGGTTCTTGACAGTTGGGCCATAAGATCCTGGAGTTGCTTCATTATGAGCTACAATAGCAGCATCCTCAGTGAAGAGCAGTTCTCTGATAAGCACTTTCTTTATCTTGCTTTTGACCCGCAGTCTAGCTAAATTGAAAAGTGATCCATCAGATCTTGTGTGGAGGTAGATGCCGCCATGTGAGTTCTTGAATGCACAGCTTAGGAGGACTGAGAAGAATATTCCAAATAGGGTTGGGGCAAGAACACAGCCATGCTTTACTCTTGTGTTCACCTGAAGGCTATCTGATATTTATCCATCAAACTAATAGTAGCTCTCATACCCTCATGAAAAGCTGTGATCAGCTGCAAGCACATAACGCACAAAAGTACATTCAGGTTGCACTTTTAAATATTTTCATATCATTCTGGTAACTTGTTCTTAGGTGATTTTGTTGGTAAACTTCTAGCATAGCCAAGGAATTATTCCTTAGAAGTGCTCCTTCAGGCTGTGCCTAGCTATGCAGGAGGATGCGGAACACAGATGCACACATGCCTGTGTAAATCCTTAGCTTTGTGGAGTTCACTGGAGCTATGCCAGCTCTCACCAGATGAGGTTCTGGCCTAAAACTGCACACTGCTATGCACGTTCAATACACAGACTGGTCAACAGTTGCATTGACTGTCACACCTTGAACTCTACATGGGTGTAATCAGAGCACCACTCCTTGCTGTGTCTAAATAGGGAAACTCCCATAACTGGTACATGGCTTATCATGCGTGAGTGTAGCAAATGCCAGAGAGCCCCCTACCTCAATCACATTGCATGGGCAGCACTGTGCAATCAGACTGAGCAACATTAGACCCCCGAAGGAGGGCAAAACAAATAAATAATTAGCTAGAGTACAAAGAGCCGCCGCCACCACATAGTAGTCTACTGTCTCTCAGGTACGAGAAAGAGAGGCAGAGAGAGAACTGTGTTCTCTCCCTCTCAGCAGCTATTTAGAAGAGAGAGATGTTTTGATAGTACATCCGTGGAACAAATCGTGCTATTTATTTCCTTTGGCTAACAGCAAGAGACTCCCTGGTGTCCACAACGACAGTACACCCAGTCTTGGGGCTTTATGTGGCCATCCACTAATGCTCCATATGTTCTTGGTCCGTAATGGTTCTGCTTCTAGGAAAATGCGTAGGTGTATTTTCTAAGTAGAGTAAGGGGATTTAGCAGCATGGATGCTGAGGACACGAAAGGAAATCACGCAACTATGTTCACTGTAAAGCTCTGAGGCAAATCGGTATTTAGGCTTTTTGTTTTGTTTTGATTTTAACGACCAAGTATCTACATGGATCAGGTTTTTCATAGTCAATTGATAAATCCCTGAAAATAATCATCTATGGGAAACTGTGGGGGAATGTACAGGATCCTTCAGCAGCTACATATGGTTTATTTTTACACTTCCTGGGGAAGGGTAGGAATTCACTTGGGCTTGTTTCGCTGTCCCTTCCTACAGAAGAGCCTCCACCAGGCCTGCAGACAGGAGTGGTGGAGGTGGGGCAAAAAAGGGTCAGTTGCCCTGGGACCAGCACTTCAAAGAGCAGCAGTGGCGGGAGACCTGGACCCTTTAAATTATAGTGTGCTCCAGGCAGTTCTGAGGGCTAGGCAGGGAGCAGTGCGGTGTGTTCCAGAGGCACTGAGGGCCCTTTCTGCCTGAGGTCATGCTCCTTCAGGGAGCAGACAGCCAGCCCCCCTCCACCTTGGCCAGGGGCTCAGCAAGTCTGTCAGCCCCCTAGCCTCCATCATTCGACTTCCCATGCCACATTCTCCAATCCTTCCCCTTATAGGTTGGGGGGGGGCCCTGTCTGCCACTTTCGTGGGACCTCCAGGACTGGCACTGCCGCCCACAACTCTTTACAGGGTTTTCTGGGGTTACCAGATATACAGCCTGTGCTTAGTAAGAGTGTGGAAACCACTCTGAGTGCCAGCAAGGCCTGAGAGAACTCCACGGGCCTTAGTGAAGTAGCTAAGGAGGCCTTGCTTGTATTTATACTCTAAAAGGATTTACAATGACCCCGGGCATGCAACTGGCAGGGCACTATGCAAAAGGCTGTAAGCTCTCTGTCCCAGCTCAATAGAGACAATTGGCCATGACTTCTGGACATATGATTTCCACTGCTGCTGTACTATTGGTGGCAGAAGTGGGGGGGAGTTTGGACTCCGAAGTTTGGGGGATGCTTCTGCCCATAACTGACAACCACTTAGGGAGCAGTTGGTTATAAACACCCAAAGACAAAGGAAAGACAAAGGCTCCACCCCCTTCAGGGTCCAGAAAGAAGTGGATGGAGGATACAAGCCACTGCCTTCAACTAAAAGCCATATCGGGTACATATGATGTCCCAGGGTTGCTTACTGATAAGGGAGACTAGATGGAGTGAGGGAAGTGAAGACTGTTGGGAGCAGCAAAGGAAGCTTGGCCGAGTGGGAAGCTAGTCACAGGTTTCATAGTTATGCAAACAGCTTTCAGCCAGGTTCACTCACTGCTTGAACCTGTGACTCCCTGGAGTGAAGCTCAGAACTGACTTCAAGAGTCTAGCATAGGAGCGAAGAATGTGTGAAGGAAACAGATTGCACTGCCCGGAATCTATGGAGGTTTTATCCGAAATGGGGGAAGGGAGGGAGAGAAGATGGTAACAATTCTGTGAAGTGCGCTGCGTTCACTTTGCAGCCCTGACATGATGTGGCATGCTCTGTTTAACATCCATTTGTATTCTCTGAGTTTAATCACATTAGAAGATGTGACATCAAATAGTACAATCCACTCGCAAAATGTGCTGTTGTTCTAATCCAGAGGAACATTTACCTTTCCTAAACCTTTGCAGAAAGTCTACAAGCCCTGGGTATGTCAGAGCTCCACGGCTGTATTTTTCATAATCCCTTCCTAGCCCACAAAGCTTCTGAAGAGATGTCGCTGAATTGCTGACTGTACTGGTTTTTGTGCACTCCTGCTAGGATTAGGATTACACCAGGTTCAATCCCATTTAGAAGCTCCCGTTATCCACTTTTATATTCAAGAATAAGCAGCCTGATTAGTGATATTACAAGTAAATCATTTCACCCCTTTCCACTAACCAATATAAAGATGAGCTCCCTGGTTTTTGGCACCTTTCTGCATCAAAAGTAGAAGAAGAGCGGCTCTAACAAAGCTTCCTTGCATATTGCAGAAATCAACAGTGTAGGCTGAGGTGGAGAATTCTAAGTTTGGTTGCAGTGCCCTGATGTACTTTGGCCCTGCAACAGAAACCTGCCTTTGTCATGTTCTAGAGCAGGGCTACTCAACTTTGGAAGCCCCGGGGGCCACAATGATACTCACAGCACATGCAGAGGGCCGCAATTTAAGTGTGATTGCATATACATGCAAATGTATGCAAATATATGAAGATAGCATCTTTCACACTGACGGGCATGAATACAAAGTTTAAGGCAAGACTACACAACACGCAGGTCCCATGTAAGTCCGTTCTGCTGATATTAATAAAATGCAATAGTTACCTGATTGCCACCCATATGACAGCACTTTTAATGAGCAATGACAGTCCAGGAATTTAACTACTAAAATGCATATCAACAGAAGACCATTCTATTGACTACTTTTTCATTTTGGCTCCCACCCGTGGGCCATGTGTTGAGCCCCATGTAAATCCAAACCGCACCACCGGGCCGCTGTTGAGTAGCCCTGATCTAGAGCGTTTTCTGTTTTGGTGTCAAGATTAGAATTGTTAGGCAGAAGGAGTCGCATGCCCCTAGAACTCTGGGCTGTGTTATTACAGTGACACCATTAATTTATAGGTATTTAGAAAGGGGAAAAGAAAACCAGGATGCATTTCATTGATCTTTCCATGTTGTAAATGTACAATTCATGTGCATTTCTTGTTTGTTTTATAGCGGCACTCTTTCCTTTCCCTTATTTAATATGCACTCCATACTGTGCCAAAGGGTCAGTAGGGCAAATCAGGGAGCCAGATGGCTTACCTCTACCCTAAGGAAACATAACGATATTTAGCTGGGCATTTTCCCAAATAAAGGCAGAACAGGAATCTACAATAAATGTGAGAGACCGTTTAAAACCGTAGCCTTTCTTTGGGGTTTCAGTTTCAGCCTCCTTGAGGCATGAGGTTTTTATACTTCCCCGTCACTCTCTGCAGCTTTCTCTGAGTTAACTGCGTCTAAGGAGATGGTGGGGAGGGCAACTCATTTTATTTATGGCCTATGCTCAGAAACAAGTTTCAGTTATTTTAATCTGACTGAAATAAGAAACCATAATCCATGGATGAAAAGACAGTGGACAAACTCAGTTAAATCTCTGATACCCTGAGGACGTATATTTTGTCCATTTCTGCTTTTTTATGTTCCTTTTTTTTCCCTCCTCGTATTCCCAACTTCAACTTTTGAAAAGCCGAGTAGTTTAAGTGGCTGGGCCTGGGGAGCTTATTTGTATGCAGCACAAATTTCAGGACCTGTTCCCAAGCCTGTGCAGAGTGAAAAATGGCCTGCATTTTCTTGATAGCCCATGTGGTTGTAAAGAATAAATGGCTAATGAATTACAGATGAACATTGACGCAAATTAATCTTCCTGATGTCCCTGGGTTATATGGCAGCCATTTAAAAGTTTAATCAATACACTAAAGTTGAAAACATGCAGGCACTGCAGTTGTTTGGATGTAATAAACATCAGAGGGAAACGGGAGGCTTGTACCCAGTCCATGTATCATAATGACAGGTATTTATGTTTAATGGACTAAATATTTTTTATTGGAAGAGAGCAAATGTCAGCTTAACTTTGTAAGCCCTGCATTCAACTTTCCTTTGAGGTTGGTGAGAGACGGCTGACATGTCATTGAAAATGAAATGTAAAAAAACCAATTGAGACAAAGTGAGGATAAGGAGCTGTTTCACCCACAAGATGCTGCTTTAATGCTCTGCAACTATTCATTAAATAAAATGTAAACTCTTCCATTTCTAATGTTGTAGTAAAAAGGTTTACTGGGGAAGACTTTTAATGGTTCTTAGGGAAAACAAAACCAAGTGCTGCCAAATATTCTTTTCTGGGAAGCATTTTATTTGAAAATTCTTTTCCTCAGTTAGTTTTGGAAGATATGTAATTACGGAGGGCCCCCCCTTTTTTTTTCTTTGAGACAAACACAAAAAGAGGACAATAACTTTTAGATTTAGTATTTCATGTGCCTTTCCCTTTGAACAGAGTAATACCCTTATATAAGCTTGGCAAGTGCTTAGATATTAATTACAGTTGAAGTCAATAAATTTTAGAGCCATGTACGTCTAGGAGTCTGCCCATCGTTGCTATAAAGAGTGGGAAGAAGGAAATTTCAAGGCTGCCAGATCCCCTGGTGCTATAAAGATGTCAGGGTCTGTGACAAACCCATACTGGTAGCAAGCCTACCTTTACTTACTTATTTCTTCTTTAAGGAAAAATGTTGCAGTCCCCCATGTTAGGAGATTGCCTAGTGGTTTTGCAAGGCCTATCAGCCAATGTTAACAATAATTAAAGAAAACTGAAAAATGTTGTTAGCAGCTCTTCTATGATCTGGTGTTTGAGTGTGGTTCATTAATGGGTCATTTTTCTTACCTAACTTATCCCTGCTGCTCTATAGTCACCATGTGGAGCTTCTAGATAGTGCTAACCATGCAAGGGAAGGACATTATGGATCCTTTGACTTGTTAGATTCTTTGGAGATTGGACTATTTTGTAGACATGGAGAAGCTACAAAAGAGTCATTATTCAACCATTCTGTTAAACATGTATCTTAAAGTATTTTCCCGAAAGGGAAGCTGTGTGATTGCAGCATGAAAGTATGCAATGAACTGTTAAATATAGTGCTGCTGGGTACATGGCAGCAACAAACTTTGCTGTCTCTTCCAACTCCAAAATACCTCCCAGAATCTTCCTATTGGGTCCATGACTGATTTCTTCAGAAGGATGGATCTAGATTGTATGAAGAGTTAAAGGATTTGATTGGAACAGTGATCTTATTCCATATCCCCAAAGGTCACCCCTTAATATTTTGTTTGACAAACTATTTTTATTATAAAAAAGTAGTATCTCTCTTTGTCACCATAGATGTGAGGCCCATATGTTGGTTTTATATAGGGTGCCATTAGGTAGGTAGTCATTTATAGAACTTGTGAATAAAAACATCTGTAGCAAAGTCATGGTACAGGATCATAGAATCATAGAATAATAGGACTGGAAGGGACCTCAAGAGGTCATCGAGTCCAGCCCCCCACCCTCAAGGCAGGACCAAGCTCCATCTACACCATCCCTGACAGATGTCTATCTAACCTGTTCTTAAATATCTCCAGAGAGGGAGATTCCACCACCTCCCTTGGCAATTTATTCCAATATTTGACCACCCTGACAGTTAGGAATTTTTTCCTAATGTCCAATCTAAACCTCCCCTGCTGCACTTTAAGCCCATTACTCCTTGTCCTGTCCTCAGAAACCAAGAGGAACAAATTTTCTCCTTCCTCCTTGTGACACCCTTTTAGATATTTGAAAACCGCTATCATGTCCCCCCTTAATCTTCTTTTTTCCAAACTAAACAAGCCCAGTTCATGAAGCCTGGCTTCATAGGTCATGTTCTCTAGACCTTTAATCATTCTTGTCGCTCTTCTCTGTACCCTTTCCAATTTCTCCACATCTTTCTTGAAATGTGGCGCCCAGAACTGGACACAGTACTCCAGCTGAGGCCTAACTAGTGCAGAGTAGAGCGGCAGAATGACTTCACGAGTTTTGCTTACAACACACCTGTTGATACAACCTAGAATCATATTTGCTTTTTTGGCAACAGCATCACACTGTTGACTCATATTCAACTTGTGGTCCACTATGACCCCTAGATCCCTTTCTGCCATGCTCCTTCCTAGACAGTTGCTTCCCATCTTGTATGTATGGAACTGATTGTTCCTTCCTAAGTGGAGCACTTTGCATTTCTCTTTATTAAACCTCATCCTGTTTACCTCTGACCATTTCTCTAACTTGCTAAGGTCATTTTGAATTATGTCCCTATCCTCCAAAGAAGTCGCAACCCCACCCAGTTTGGTATCATCCGCAAACTTAATAAGCGTACTCTCTATCCCAATATCTACATCATTGATGAAGATATTGAACAGTACGGGTCCCAAAACAGACCCTTGAGGAACTCCACTTGTTATCCCTTTCCAGCAGGATTTAGAACCGTTAACAACAACTCTCTGACTACGGTTATCCAGCCAATTATGCATCCACCTTATCGTGGCCCTATCTAAGTTATATTTGCCTAGTTTATCAATAAGAATATCATGCGAGACCGTATCAAATGCCTTACTAAAGTCTAGGTATATGACATCCACCGCTTCTCCCTTATCCACAAGGCTCGTTATCTTATCAAAGAAAGCTATCAGATTAGTTTGGCATGACTTGTTCTTCACAAACCCATGCTGGCTATTCCCTATCACTTTATTACCTTCCAAGTGTTTGCATAGGATTTTCTTAATTACCTGCTCCATTATCCTCCCTGGGACAGACGTTAAACTGACCGGTCTATAGTTTCCTGGGTGGTTCTTATTCCCCTTTTTATAGATGGGCACAATATTTGCCCTTTTCCATCATATTGCTCTGTCTCTAAGATGTGAGGTGCAACTTCTCGGTATCAGTAGAAATTGCTTAACAAGCATTTGAAAGTGATCCTTTCTCCACTATTCACATGACAAACTATTTTTAAAATTCCTGGAGCCTGAGCATGTAAGTCCTGACTTAAATGCATTTTACCAGTCCCAATTACATTAGGACAATGGCCAGATTGTCTATGACCAACAATCATAGAAGAGGTCTGTGCAAAGAGAACTTTCCCTTTCCTCTAGTCATGGATGGGCTGTGGGCCAGTCTATTCCCACAATGTAATTTAGGAGCAGCCTCCCGGGGCTAATTTGGCAAGTGGGGATAAGTGTGGTATAAGGAATTCCCAATTTTATCTTCAAACCCTAGTTACGCATCCAATAACTAAAGATTGGATGGGCTACTGGTTTTTTCTCGGACGATGTTCCCAGGGCTAGCTCAATGGGTATAATTTACCAGCAGAGCAATGCAAATGTGCCGCACCATATGCCAGGATCTGGGCCAATATGTTATTAACATATCTTCTATAACAGAACCAGCCTTATATTGGGTTGACCTTGTAGCCTCCATACTGATACTGTCTGAAAGATATGTGAGTGGCTTATCAGCTTCAGAATGAGGATGTCCTACTGAAGATGTCAAAATGGAGCTGTAGTGTCCAACTGAACCGTGTTGAATTATGGTTTTTACTTCCAGTCACTCTTCTGACACTGCTTCATTACCCCCCCCCCCCCCAAAAATTCTTTCTACTGTTGCAGGATAGTAGAATGTGGAGTGAAACAACTGACAGAGGGTATGTTTACACTAGCCCCCTAGTTCGAACTAGGGACGCTAATCCGGGCAACTGAAATTGCAAATGAAGCATGGGATTTAAACATCCCGTACTTCATTAGCATGTTCCCAGGTGGTTGCCATTTTGGAAATTGACTAGCCCGGAATAACTGCCCACATCTACACGTGGCAGTGAAATGGGAGTTCGAAGTAAAGCCCTTAATTCAAATTAGCTGTTAAACCTCATTCCAGGAGGAATAACAGCTAATTCGAGTTAGGGCTTTACTTCAAACTCCCATTTCAATGCCATGTGTAGACGCGGGCAGTTTTTCCAGGCTAGTCAATTTCCAAAATGGCAACCACCCGGGAACATTCTAATGAAGTGCGGGATATTTAAATCCTGCACTTCATTTGCAATTTTGGTCGCCCTCATTAGCCTCCCTAGTTCGAACTACGGGGCTAGTGTAGACATATCCTGAATGAATCGTGTTGAATTTACCTCAGAAACAGGTGGCTTCTGGTAGAAAGCTGGGCATGGAGCAAGGTTAATGTGGCTTTGGATCTCCATATATATCAGACAGTGTCTTGTTAATGGATATTGAAAATGCAGCATTCTGTGCAGCATTCTGTGGTAAAATGTAACACTGGAGAGTTCAACCAGTCAGCACACAGTATCCAACTCCTTTCAAAAGATATAACAATTATTTTGTTGTTCTCATCTCCTTGCCACTTGGCTAAATGATTTCCAAGTTAGATTTTTTTAAACAAAAATAAATCTGAATTCTGATATCAATATTCCTTTTCCATGTGTATTTAAATTATATAGCGAGAATGTTGATGTACATATTATAGGCTTAGTAGGTTTTGAGTTATCTCAGTGGGTTACAAAATGTACCTTAACTTTGTTAGATAAGCCTTTTTCAGATGGGGGCAAATTGTAAAGGTTCACATTTGACATGTGGTGAAAACTTCACTGAGGAAGAGTAACTATGTATATGAAAAAAAAGTTTTCACATTACAAATGTATTAGTGATTAAACATAAGTTGTTTAGCCTGGCATTTCTATCAGTCTGAAGTTGCACGAGTGTGCAAAAATGCACTTGTCTACACTAGTCTTACATAATCATCATGATTTACCTGCCCACACATCTACCTACTTACCCTTTCCCATAATGACTGATAATGATCAATCCATCAAAAAAAAATTACTCCGGGCAATGGCTGAGTAGTGTTTTGCACAGTTAATGTGTAGTGTGCATATATGCATCTATATCGCTGTCTTAATTTTTTATAGCGTCATATTACCAAAGCCTTGAATATGTGTGTATATAGGAAGTCAAATCTGGCTGTAATATTATTTCATTATCTAAACAATGAAAAGAATTTTGTGGAAATGTTAACTATTAATCTAAAATTGTTTGGATACAATTTAAAATAGAGATAGCAGATTGATTCACCATGATCTGGCAAGGTAACTTTCCCTTTGCCGTGTTCATGTTGAATTTCTGAGAAATATGAATAGGATAGTAAGAAGTGAAAGCAGGTTCAACATTGTGTCAGTCACAGGCTTCGGAGACTGGGACCTACATCCCTGACAGCTAATAAAAAATCAAGTAACTTTTGGTTCTGAATCTGTATAATGAGCATATGACAAAGAAGAGGGTTTCTTGTACATTACCCTGCAGATGTAACTTTGCTGTCTGCCAACTTATCCTGCATTTTAGTTTGAGGAAGAGAGAGTATTAGGAAATGAAAAATCTCTTAATCAAAAAGTGTAACAGAAAAAAGAAGTCTAAAGAGGTTGTCGTGTATTGCTGATTATTTGGGATGGTTAAACGAATTATTTAAAAATGAAGAAGCCATTGGCAAAGAAACCATAATACAAAAGCTTTAATAACATTTATGTCTGTGTATCATCCAAGTCTCCAAAGGCGAGTCATGAATAACACATAAACTAGAGCATATAAAGAGCAGAAGAGCGCGCACCTCATTCAAAATCCAGCACACCCCATCGTCATTGGAATCAAATACACAGCAGGAAAGGTTCCAGTTGATAGACACACAAAGCAGTCATTGAAAATGGAAACATATTAATTATATTCCTTAAGGTTAAGATAGTAATGGTTGAATTCACTAAGCCTGGCATCACATTAATGCTCAAAACCCATGGAGAAAAAAATGTGTAATGTTTCAAAAATTGTGGAAATGGCATCGTTTCAAATTTACTTAATCCTGCCTTTGTAGCTCATTCGTGACTGACTCCACACCATGGGGGGTGGAGGGGGATGGTGGTGGCACAGGATAAAAACAGGGAGTATTACTAACAAAAAAGATGTTCTTGGTCCAAACAAGCGACTTGCGCTACATGAGCTAATTGTAAAAATAGACCATTTCTAAAATGCAGCTGTTATGTGCTTAGGCAAACCCTGCGGGGAGAAGTGCCTTGTAGAACACCTCTGCTAGCAGATGCAGAGAACACTTCAATAAAGGAATCTAAAGGGGAGCGTTGAAGAGAAAGCTTTTGTTTCTCCGACTTTGGTACTGAGCTGCTTGCTGGACGCGAGCTTAGCTTGTCATGGTGGTAGAGAGATCTCCTTTCTTAAGTGTTTTTTCTATTTCACTTTCTTTTTTGCCTTTGCTAATGGTGGAGTCAAGCTCAGGTTATGTGCTGGAAAATGATAGGTGTCAGAAAATTCCTGTTGCTTGCTCTGTTGTGGTGGTCATTTGTTTTATAGAACATTTTTTGTCTGTCCTTGGAAGTTGGGAGTTCATTCCCCTATCGTCTTCCTCTCTCAAATCCGCATCCATATACTTCTGGCACAAGACCTGGGCCTCTAATTGTATTAACTCCATTGTGTTGAAGTCTCAGAGGGATAGCCATATTGGCCTGTAACTTTAAAAAAACAGCAAGTACATTGTGTTGGCGTGTTTTGAGTCAACCTTTCCTCCGTGATTTTTGGTGCTAAATCCTAAATCCTCCCAATAGCAAGGGGTTAATGATTGTCTTTTGATGCCCATGACATCTCTCAGCTCTTGGGAAGGATGTTTCAGTGAGAGTTGAGTGTTGTCGCTAAATAATTTAGGCACTCTGTCTTATTTTAAAATGAGTTGTACTTAAATTGTTACCGATGCTCCCACTTGTGTGTAAACTGGGGTTATTCCTTCACTGTCCTTGGTGGTGCCTTGGATGTAGATGGTTGCAAATGTAAGCCCTTGGGTTTTAAATGTTGTGCCACATCTTCTGTTCCTTATGCATTCCAGATTATGTATAATTGATGGCCTGCATTTACAGACAAGGGTGGTATACAGATGTAAATGTTATTATAGCTTTTATATTTTATGTTCTCTCTGAAAGATCATTTTGTCTTTGAATAATATTCCTGTTCAGATTTCAGGGGGTTTATCTGTAAAAGAGAATATGAAATGGCTATTGCAGATCATATATTTCTTAAAAGTAATTTGGAATTTTAGGGTATGGGATTGGTGGTGACTGATACACTGGCTGGATGAGCTATATCCCTTTGAAAATAACAGCGCCAGTACATGCCTGCATCTGTCTAACCTCATAATTCACTTTCACATTGGGTTATGGATGTCTGCATTCAGTGAGTCTATCTTCCCTTTAGGTATTATTTCAGCCCTTTGAGATAATAAGGAAAGTTTAATTGCGTTGTTAATTGATTTTTTGCACAACATTATTACCTTGATTGATTGCAGAGTTGATGAAAATGTTAGACACAGGCAGTGTAAAGTATCAGCCCAGTAAGGAGTGGGAGCCATGTGGAGAATAGATAACCTTGATGTTAAGAGCTATATCCTTCAGATATGTCTTCCCTTGACATATTGATGGCCCTTGAAAAGGGAAAAGCTGATTGTATGCAGAATGCAATCATTAAACCCACTTCAGCTGGCTCTTGATTAATTTGTTTTTTCCTGGAGGATCTAGTTAAAGAGAAGGCCCCACTAGTATCAACAGCAGCCATTTTCCAGGCTTCAAATTATTCTTAACCCTCTCCTGGAAGAAAGAAAAAGATGCATCTGTCCTAGTTTAGACAAGAAAAAGGTCTGAAAACCTTCAATCCAGGTGCAATATGGAAATGACAAGACACACACTTTACCCTCTGCTTTTCCCCCCTCCCCCCCCCCCCCGATATTTGGCTTCTCTGCAGCCACAACATCCATGAAGTCCCACTTGATATTCCATTAGAAAGACAGGCGCACATGTTCTCAGCAGAAATGCCACGCATGTTGTCAAACTAGTTTAACCCTTTTTCTCCAGGAAACCGAAAGACTTTGAATAGCGGGGTTTCTCCGAAAGGACTAGTCCAGAGGTTGTGTGTGCAAGTTTAATTTCTTAAACGCTCTGTTCCCACAGACCTCTGTGCAGAGCCCTGTGGTGTCAGCAAGGGCTGCTGTGCGCTGCTCCTGATGGAGTGCAGGGAGGGTCCTTTGGAGGTCAACGTGGATACGCTGCTAGTGCTTGCACCTGCGAGAAAGTCTGCTCCAAGGTTGCTCAAGCGCAGTAAAACCGTGCAGTATGCTCTTAGATGTTCCATCGAGCCAGAAGAGTGCATCTGACCACTAGTCTCCTTGCTGCTTGGTACAACTGTGACCTGAGAGTGCAGGATTGGGGGGTTTCACTAAACCTTAGCTACCGTCTAGCTCTTTTCTACTTTCCACTGGTACTCCGGCTCAGTGATACCTGCTTTTAGACAAAGGGCTGTGATCTGTAATCTTCACTGCAAAGATGGCCTTCCACTGGCATTCAGTGGGCTGAGATACAGCTTCCTCCTTCAGTACTACTACTTTATATGCAAATAACCCAGGGCATGTAAATATGTATGCCCCTTTAACCATGCAGGAGAGTGCTTCGAAACAGAGAGCTTTGGGGAGGCTCTCTTTCAATTAACCATTGAATAGCTATTTGGTAAAGTAGCAGGTTATTACTTCCTGTTCGACTTGGTAATCTCTGAGACAAGTCACTCTTAATTTGTGTTTGTGAGTGATTCTGCAATCAGTGTTGTTTGATTGTTTGGCCAGATGTGTTTTATTATGTCCAATGTGCACATTTGCCAGTTGGCTCCTTTTAAATATGGGAACATGTTAACTTATGACATAGTCAAGTCTGACAAATTTGAACCAGCCAAATAAGTGAGTAATATTTCAAGCTGTCAAGGCGAGCGAATGCTGATTAACTGACACCGCTCCAAAAGCTCTCCTCAGTATCTGTGCTCCAGTGGAAAATGTTTATTAGGCATAATGTTTGTTAGGAAGTCTTGGGTGCTTTGACTAAATTGTAACGAGTCGGACCATAATAGAGGGGTTTTATTGCCCCTCTCTTGAGTTGTTTCATTAGCTTCCTATCTTTAGTTGTCAGTACAAGCTTCCATAGAGGCTAGAAGTGCTCTTGTAAACAACATTCTGCTGTCCTTTGTGATTTAATCTGTTCAGCCTCTCCCTCATTAGCATGTTTTTAAAAGGAGGCTGAGGGAGGGGAAAAGAGTTGAAGACAGAAAGCAGTGACAATGTTTTGGCACACTCTACTGTAGTCAGTCAGTGTTGGAGAATTAGGCTATGAATCCTTCGCAGTAGCAAATCATCGTGCGTATTCTATATAATGCAGGGCTTGTTTCAGCTAGACAGGCCCTGACTAAAACCAGGGAACTGGATGCCTGCAGAACTTTCTGGAAGTTTGGCTCCAGAGCTGAGCTTTATGGCTCGGGTGTATTTCTGATTTCAGCGGAGCCACATGTCAATTGGGCTGAAAGAATGGGGAGCCCCTTTGACACCCAACCCTGTAAGATCCGGATGCCTGCTGCAAGATGTTACATATTTGCAGCTCCCAGAGAGTCAAGGGAATCCAGCATTTGCAGCAGCAGTCCCTTAAAAATTATTATATATAAAGATGACTCCTATTAAGCCTATCATTGGCAATTAGTTAAAGTCTCCTTTGTTTCTGACAAATGGCTTATGGAAGGGAATGAGTAACAGGATACAAAGAACATTCCCCTAACTGATTGCCACGGTATCATAATATGACAGCAGAACTATTTGACTGTGCTCTTTAATTTTGAGAGACTTGGGTTTTTTTTTATTTTTAAAGCTGGGAAAGAAACTTAGTCTTTATTTCAAATGGCTCTCTTGAGAAATTTCAAATCAGTTGAGCCAGACTGAAGGCTGAATGGCTTTTTTTTTTAAATGTGAACTCCTCCAACAGAACACTTCTGAGATCCAAAAGCAAATTTTACTCATGAGATGAGCCAAATTCACTTCTACATTCTCCAGAAGGGTTCTGCTGCTCATTTAAGAATTTGTAGTTTTGCTGGAATACTTGCAGTCTTTCCGAACAATTATTCCAAAAGTTTACTTTCTACCCCATAAATCACGGTACATTTATTTAATCCTATCACAGTTACTGAAAAAAAACCCTTACTTTTCCTTCCCCCCCTTTCCTGTGAATGCAATCTACACATTCCTAAACTTTGAGAAGTACAATATAATTATATTCATCCTCGATTTCCTTAATGGCTCTAGCATTCTTTGTGGTTTAATTCTGTTGCTGATAAATGGAGGTATTATTAGTAGAGTGTAACCCAAAGTGGAGAGCAGCCTACAGAAATGTCACTTTTGCATATGTTAGTCAAATGAACTGAGAGTCTTCTAAGATAATATGGGAGGTGTTGACAGAGCAGCTGAACTTTAATATGCAATAAGGATCGGGTTTTAAAACCTCCTTGCCCACTATTCTGAATACATTAGAAGTATTGCTTGCATCAATGCGGTGATAATGTAACAACATTAGTAAAAATAAAAGAAACATAATTCAAAACAATCGATTTAATTCATATATATGTGTATATATATAGATAGCTATATAGATATATATTTAATTCCCTCTGTGAAACACAGTAAGCCTTTAGTTAAACAAAATAGAGGCCTCTTTTTGTAGCCACCCGTACACCGAAAATGTTTGCATGTTGGGGTTAGTCTACCAGAAATCAGGCTTCCAGGTAAAAGATTGAAAGCATGGATTGTAGAAATATAAGCTTTGATCATTATAGAACATAAAATTGACTGAAAAACTAATGAACAGTATAGTTTAATTGTCACAGAGCAATATTTAGTTGGCTGGTTGAGACAATTTATTAGATAAATGGATGCTGCCCTCTAGTGGGGCTGACCTCACTTTTAAATTGACTAAAAAGAAATCACCCTTAGATTTTGTGTATGTCTGCGCGCTTTTTGTCGTTGTTATTGATTTGGGGGGTAGACAGAGGAAGGAGAACAACTTCTGGGTTTTGACTACAAAGCGGTAGTAGTTCAGATGGGAGTACGTGGCTATTAATAAATAGCTTTAGTTTTTGTGATTAGAGATGGAGAATGAAAGGCATTTAAAAAAAAATTACCTGATTTGCATCTGAGTCTTGCATGCTCTTTGGAAACAGTCCCATCTTGTCGCCACTAGTCTCTACAAGTCTCGTTCTTTATATGTAGACATACTAACGTACAAACATATATTGTAAATTCATAGATATTTCCCTTTGAAGGTATCCAATATGTATACATTTGAGCCTTAGTTGATAGTAAATGTAAACTAATAAAAGTAGCTGTATAGCTAGTGCTTTCTGGTGCACAATAACTCCAGTAAATACAAATACAAGTAGGTTCTTGATTTATTTTTTAAATTTTACTCCGCTCTTTAAAAATTCAAAATATTCAAGAAGAAACATTGTGTACTGACCTCTGGGCTCATTCCATCCACGCCATCATTTGAAACTACAACAAGGGGGAAGAGACACTTCTGGGAAATGGGTGGAGTAGGAGTTTTGTTTTTAATAGGAAAAATCCATCATATTTCAATCATCCATCTGAGACGTTGAAGGACTGCTACAAAGTCCCAACGCAGAAATGTGTGGCCTTACTGAATCACCCTGGATGGTAAGGAACTGGTTAATGATTTAAAGGGTTATGCCCTCAATGCTCTTGGTTTAGCCAGCAGTTAATGATCTGTAGATAGCACATGCCCAGATCAAAGCTGATCATATCAATGTCATTGAAGGAGGGAAAGCTACCCTCCTTTCCTTTGCCAAAGAAGCAATGCCCACAAAACAGATATTAGACAGGATCACAAAGAAAAAACAGTTTCTTGCCATTTCAACCAGAAAGGACATTGTCTCAACGACTTCATTACCTGCATCCTGCTTCAAAGACCTTTTCAGACCACACTTGAAAGAGAATCCTCTGAACTGTCATTCATGCTTAAATTCGACACTTTACGCCTAAGTGTAAACAAAGACATTAATTATGTTACCCATTACAAAGATAGCTTCCCCAATTATCACCTCTAATATCATTAGCTCACAGACATTTACCTTTCCCCCACCCCCATCCCTCTTCTGTTCTGAAATTTGATTTGTCCTTTTCATATGTGTTCATTTTTTTTAATTGTATCCTTTGGTATATATGGTTGTGACAATTTTCTTCCACGATTTGAGCTGAGGAAGTGGGTCTGGCCCACGAAAGCTCATCACCTAATAAACCATCTTGTTAGTCTTTAAAGTGCTACATAGTCCTGTTTTTTATTTCTCCTTTCCTTTGTGTGTGTGTGTGGGGGGGGGGAGGGTTTGGTTTGGTTTGTTTTGTTTGTTTGTTTGTTTGTTTTTAAGCAAAGCATGACATCTGAAGAACAGTGTGTTGATTGTTCCACTGCCAGGGCACGCATCATGGAAACATTAGCTCCAAAGATAACTTTTAATGTGTCAGCCTAATGGCTCCTTAATGTGTAGAGGGCTTAAAATGTATGTCAGCCAGGGCTGTATAAAGTAATATAGTTTGTGGCCTGAATGGATCTAGATGACTCTGCACCATGACACAATATGGTTTATTATTAAGTATCAGCTCATCAGCTTATTCCCACGGACTTGGACAAGCTGCTCAATTTTCCAGTAACAGATTATGTGAGAAAAAGCTAGCAGTGCATTTTTTTTTTGCCTTTTTTTTTTTTTTACCACAAGTTTCATCCCCAGCTGCACTGGGAGCCCTGAAGTGTATTTACAGCAGGCTGCACTTTATCACACATCAGCTCAAGTGCTAGTTTACACCGAACGTTCATGCCGCCTCCCCTGGCCTGGGATGCAAACTTCACATCTTTGTATTCCTAGCACCTTCATTGCAAATTTTTCCAACATTCTCTCCCTGTTGATTGTTTTCTTTACTCTTTCTCTGCCCCCTTCCTGCAACTCTCAGGCCAGTGAGACTTGACACGACACAGTACTTGTCTGCGCAGGAGAGTTGCTATTATTTCATGGCTTTGCTTGTTCTGATTCTTCCCTGTTTGATAATGTTAGGTGCATAATGCCGGTGTTATTGCATTGGACTACATAGAGGTTTCACTTGGTGCCTGGAAATAATCTGGTCAATCTGAAGGGCCTGGATGTTCAGGGGAGAATGAATCATCACTTTCTTGGCACCCTTGCAAAGAAAGTCAGCACATTTGTAGCCATCGGAATACAAAGGATGGATTATGCTAGCACTTCTAGACACAGCACAGTGGGGGAGGACAGCACCCCCGCTCCTCCCCGCAATAGATCTATACTGTCTCCAAGAGAGGGCAGCTGGTCACATTCACCTGTATTACATGGAAATCTGTCTTTCTGGACTGTACCCGTCATCTTATATCTCCTTGCTTCCTTGAGGAAGATGGAGCTCTCTCTAGGCTGGGGTACCTGAGTACTGCCCTTAGCCTCACAAAAGCTGCCTTAATGGGCAGCTACTTTGGGGGGGGGAACAGCTCATAATTTCTGCTGACATGTAGCACTTTTGGTCCCTTGAAAGATTAGGGTTGGAAGAGACCCAGGTGGTCCTCTAGTCCAACTCCCTGTCCAAAGCAGGACCAACCCCAACTAAATCATCCCAGCCAGGGCTTTGTTAAGCCTGTCCTTAAAATCTTCTAGGGGATGGAGAGTCCACCAGCTCCCCTTGGTAATCCATTCCAGTGCTTCACCACCCTCCTCGTGAAATAGCTTTTCCTAATATCTAACCTAGACCTCCCCCACTGCAATTTGAGACCATTGCTCTTCGTGCTGCCATCTGCCACCATTGAGAACAGCCTCTCTCCATCCTCTTTGGAACCCCCCTTGACATAGTTGCAGGCTGCTCTCAAATCTCCCCTCACTCTTTTCTTCTGCAGACTGAAAAAATCCAGTTCCTTCAGCCTCTCCCCATAAGTCATGGGCCCCAGTCTTCTAATCATTTTCATTGTCCTCCAATTTGTCCACATCCTTTTTCTAGTGAAGGGCTCAAAATTGGATGCAATATCCCAGATGTTCCCCACCAATGCTAAATAGAGGGGAATAGACTGAGAACTTTCCTTAGTCTGCTGGCAGTACTCCTACTAATACAGCCCAATATGCCATTAACTTTCCTGGCAACAAGCGGACACTGTAGATTCCTATCTAGTTTTGGGTGTTTGGAAGTTCAAGGGTAAACTGTATGGGCTCGTCTACACTGGCCCCTTTTCCGAAAGGGGCATGCTAATTTCACAGGTTGTAATAGGGAAATCCGCGGGGGATTTAAATATCCCCCGCGGCATTTAAATAAAAATGTCCGCCGCTTTTTTCCGCCGCTTTGAAGTAGGAATAAGAGATCCTCCAGAAAAGGGCTTTTTTCCGGAGGATCGGGGCCAATGTAGACGTTCTTTTCCGGCTTTTCTAAAAGCCGGAAAAAAGCGGCGGACATTTTTATTTAAATGGGAAAAGGGGCCAGTGTAGACGTAGCCTATATGTTGTCTGCTTGCCTTTCATAGTAGTGGGTGACACTATTTTGGATGCTGTTATTCCAGCACTGACTATAATATTGCACTGCATCTAAAAGGTATTACAGCTGATATGACAATGTCTTGATCTCTGCTAATTGAGAAATGAGCCTAAAGCCAAATGTGTATGTGGGTGTGCGCGCATGTGCAAATTCAGGTGGGGTATTTACCCTGCCTCTTTCCCGGGTTACAAGTTTAGGAAGAGTTTCACGGCAATCAATGGAACAATCCCCACCTGGAAATAATAAAGTACTTGGATGTGATATTTTTATTTTGTAAATGAACGTGCTCTTGGAGGCAGAAAAACTGTTGAAAATCCAAATGAAAAATAAGCAAAAAAAAAAAAAAAAAATTAAACAAATTAATCCAAGCTGATAGATGAAACTCTGAAGACTCAGTCCAAAATAAAAGAACTCAAAAATCTTTTCTCTTTTCTTAAGCAAGCTATATAGAACATTCTTTTTTACGGATTGCCTCCTCATTCCTTCCAGGCCCACATCCTTTCTCAAAAATAAATAAATAAAAACAACACCAAAGCAACTCTTATTCTTTCCAAAGCGTCTAGGCTGGACATCTTGCCTGGTGATGTAGCCACAAGTCGCAACTCCATTCTCTGGGCGTGGGTTCAAGTCTCCATCATATCCTTTACCAAGTCCCATACAGAATGATTTATCTATGCTCAAAAAAAAAATGGTCCTGGAAAGAGCTGACTGGTTCTTTGGGGTTTTATTTCTTTGTAAATTAACTGAACAGTCCATCTCCACTAATTGTGTCAGGGCCAGTGTTTTTAGCTCCTCGAAGCAGATAGTTTGCAGCTGCTGATTTGGGGCTTTCCACACTTTTTTATAGCATGTAAGGTCTCATTTAGGGAAACAGGTTTCTAAATCACTACCTTCTTCTGAAAACAAGTTCCATTGATAGTCAGCTAGCTTTTCATTCTTAAGCACCAGATTCTTAAAACTATTTAAGCATTTAAGACCCAAGGAGGTGACTAGTGGAACTTTCTGAAGTAATTCCCAGTAACTTTAGAAAATTCACTATGCATCTGTCTCTGCATTTTGGTGCCTAAATATCTTGAAGAAAACGGGACTTAGGATCCTCAGTTATGAGCACTTTTGAAAATGTACCCATTAAGTATTTGTTTTTAGCTAAATGGAAATGGTCTTGCATTAATATGATTCATTTTAAACATACTCAAGTGTTCTCTCTAAGGGTACATTTACACACCAGTGTTATGTTGAAATAATTGATGTTTTAGTCCATGTCTACAGTATAAGCAGTTATTTCCGAAATCGTGTCAAAATAATGTCGAGCTGGAGAACTCCAGGATGCCACCAGACAGTCTTAACATTAGGTCACAACTAACTTGAGCTGATTTGAACAGGTGACCTAGAAGTGCATTGTCCCATAGCCTGTTGTGAATTCCTTGTACTGTCTGGTCCCCAAGAAAAATACCAAGAACTGAAAACATATTTTACTCTAGAAAAGAACACTGAGGCCAAGTCTACAGTGAAGGGGAAGTTCAAATCAAGATATGCAACTCCAGCTACGGTAATTACATAGCTGGATTCGACGTACCTTGATTCAAATTTCCCCACTGTCCCCACAGCGGGAGGCCAACGGGAGCAAACTCTCCTGTTGGTTTTCCTTACTTCTCACAGGAGCAGGAGTATCTGCCACCAACAGGGGTGCCCTCTGAGTTCAATTTAGCAGGTCTTAACTAGACCCGCAAAATCAAATTCCGGAAGATCAATTGCAGCAGCGTCAATCTTCCGCTTAGTGAAGACATGGCCCAAAGAATCGATTACATAATAGCTGTCTTCAACATATACCCTATTTAAAAGGGGGAGAACATGACTTGAACATTTTTTCCACTTGCTTTACTATGCATGTATGTAATTATTTATTTATTAGGATAATTGCGGTCCCCCCCAGCTATGGCAAAGCTTGTGTTGCTGACACTACAGTGTGTTGGTGAAGAAGACTGATACCACAACACACACAAGTGACTGCAGAGTCATTACTTTCCTGTCATAATTAGAACATTCATTCCAAAGGAGGGGGAATTTAAAAGATAAAGGGTATATTTAACCACGATTCTTCCCTGTGCAATCTTTTCATAATTATAGTTTTAACAGCTTATGGTGATGGTGGAAGCAGCTACTTAAGAAAAATTAGGAGCCTCGTTTGGGGGAAGATGATCCCTAAGGAGACCTCATGTTGTCATTTTTCAAGAGCCCAGAGCAGAAAGCTCATACAGAACGCTGTGCATTAGGTTGATGGATTGGGAGTATACTTAGCTTATTATGACCAATGCCAGATATTTTAATTAAAAGCACCACACATCATTAAATGTGTTGTCATCCCCTGTGCGTGCACATACCCACATGCAAGTTTGTGAAGTATAAAAAAAGGAACACATTGCAGATGTTCAGGGGGAAACGGTCTCCTACTGAGTCAGATGCAGTAGATTTCCTAAATCCATGTATTGCATATTTTAGCATCGAAAGCTCTTACTGCAGCATATAAGCCCTCTGTAATTTTCACAGTTTTCTTCAAGCTCAAGGAGGAAATGGCGAGGAGGCGATGGAGGGGGGAAAAAAGTCACCATTTAATTTATGAGCAAGCCTATTGTTTTACAAATAACCTTCATGATGAATAAAGTCTCATGGCAACATTTTCAACTGTGCCTTTATCAAGACTCTGAGCAGTGTGTATAATCCGCCTGGCAATCGAATCACAGCTGTGTGCCTTGGTAGGGAATCTCTGTGGAGACAACACTTCCTTAATTTAAACAATTGTAGGCTGCAGGAGTTCAAAAATTTCAACTGACTTTAACTGTCACTAGCCCAAGCACCTTTATCCCCAGGCGAGCAGCAGCAGCTGGATTTCATTTCCTGCTGCCAGACAGTCCGACATCTTTGCCGAACATCCCAGGAACTGAGCGTCTTGGCTTTAAGGATTTTATTCAAGGTGACAGCTCCTCACACTTTAGCGTTCAGATCACCTCAAGTAGCTGAGATATCAGTGAAAATGAGAGCACTTCTACCGCAAACTCCAAATTTAGATTGACTGAGGTTATCCTTAGGCCTCTAGTCCCAACCTCCATGACAGAACAGGCCTGCCAGTAGCTCTAAAACTACAGTGGAGTTTGTAATGATGTCTGGGGAGAAATATTCTGCAGGAGCAGCAGAGAATACTATAAGTGATAGGAAATGATGTCAGATTTAGTTAGAGCTGGAGACACTGTTAGAATATACTTGGCATAATATGGCACCGGTATCTCTGTCGGCATCTCTGTTTTCTGTCACCGCACACAATTCTAGGTCTCTCTGTAGCCCTGACAGTGTCTTTTCACATCAGGTTTATTGCACTTGCTCAGCGTAGAACCATCCAGCCCCCTTTGTTTGAAGTCTGCCCTTTTGTCATTAATGCACTTGATGTCTATTTAAATCTGACGGTGAATGTAGTATCTGTTTTCCTGTCAAGAGATCATTGACGGTATTAATACCTCACGTCCTTGCCTCATTTTCCAAGTGCTGACACCTCCCTGCAGTCTCCAGCAATCATCAAACAGCACTCTCTCACCAAGCTCTCTGTAAACAGTCTTACTTCCCGTCCCTAAGAAACACGGCAGACCTCAAATAGGACTTTTATCAATGACAGCCGAAAAGGCATCTGAAGAAGATCATTAATAAACTGTTCATCGCCTTTGAATTTAGAGCACTATCTCTAGAAGCCCATCCAGGCTTTTTACCAACTAATGACGACCACGTTTTGCATGCGAGAGTGTCGCCTCAGGATATGAGAACTTAATTTTGACCAGACACTGGCTTATGAACGCGAATCATTTCTTCCCTTGAATGTGGAAGTTGCTCCACTGATCAATCAGGTTGTTGGAGACCTGGGGGGGAGGAGGGAAGGAGGGAAGAAAGGGAGCAGAGAAGGGGGCTAAACAAAGCACATAGAACCTTCTTCTGTGCTTCCCTTAAGAGGGATGTGTTTTTCAAAACAGGTGACAGGCTTATCAATTTCTTTCCATCGGAAAGTGTTAGAAGCCCGATGCTTTAAAAAAGAAGAGAATAATAGGGATTAACTTTAATCCAGCTGAGTCCCTGCTTCCAAGCTTTTCATAGCTTATTTGATGCTTATAATTATATTGCGACATTACATACAGACTATTAAAAGAACACTTAATTCACGCTGCATGTGAGTGCAGCTAATAAGACCCCATTTGTGTATGTTGGACCTGTCAAATTAAAGCCCTTCATAGTAAATGAGGATATTCCCACTCCAGTCTTTGTTCCTTTACCTAATGTTGTTTGTTTCCTAAGGGCTGAATTTTGGTGGTGCGTGAGTGTATGAGTTAGATCCTATAGTAATGAGAGATTTAGAAAATCCCAAGGTAGAGGGAGACTGAGAGACCCTGGTACATGGTTGCCCTGCATGGGGTGGGGGAGCAATAATAATCTGACTGCACGTGGCTCGAGGAAGCACTGCTAGTGTTACCACAGCACTTCCTGTAAGTGTATTTGACTGTGGCTCTGCCTCGCTGTATATCAGCTACCACCACTAGGGGGCAGGGCAAAGTATAATTTTTAAATATGGGTTCCACTGAAAATATGCCTGGCTCGCCCTTTAGCATCGTTCTGGCTCATAGAGCCATTTATACTTAGAAAAGGAGGGCAGTGAGATCCGGGTGACTGGAAGCCAAACATCCTGAGTTCCAATCACAGTTCCGTTAAGTGACTGATTTTGTGGCCTTGGCAAGTCACTTGGCTTCTCTGCCTCTGCAAAGTAGGGATAATGATACGTGCTCACATCAAAAGGCTGTTGTGGGGATGTCTGAATAGATTTTCTGTTCATGTTTATATCACTAGATCAGTAACAAGCTGTTGTTGTTTGCTGCTGTTAGTTTATCATCAATAAAACCATGTGGTTTAGAAAGATTCGTCCCCATCTCCATATTTTGGAACAGTAACAGGCAATACAAACATGCAACTCTATCTAAAATGCCATCCCTACAAAAGCAGCAGGGAAATACGGAGTTTAAAATATAGTAGATGGGTACCAAAATGTACTGTATGTAAGTCCAATCCTGCAAACACTTTTGCATGTGTTCTTAATGGGATAATTCACAAAGGGTTTCAAGTGTGTTTTCAGGGCAACTCCAATGCCATTCATTAAAAAAATTAATCTCAAATTAACATGCTTTGTTTTCCAAACATAGCTAGAAAGGAGTGAGAACAGTTCCCAAATGTAGTTTAATCATCTTTTCCTCAGCCTCAGTAATATTGTTCCATTACATGCAATGCTAATTGCTCACTTTTTCTTAATTTGTCGTCTTTTTGCTGTAGGTGTTCTGGGAAAATGTCGCTATATCTACTATGGGAAGCATTCTGAAGGCAACAGATTCATCCGGGATGACCAGCTATAAAACAGAGCCCCGTTCTGTGCTCCTTTAAACAAACCACAAAACATGCACGCACACAAAAAGCACCAATTGCATCTGCATTTTCAGCATGTAACTAAAGTCCTCCAGTACCTTCTGCTGACTTTGCCAAGCCTGTCAAGATCATCCTTCTGTCTGAGTCTGAGTAGTCACATAGAGATTGACATGATTGCCTTTAAGCAGGTCCCATCCACCAGTGTGACAGACAGCTGCAGCCAACCACCAGGCCTGACAGGATGAACACCATGATGGATTGCCTGGTCCAATTGCTGCACACAGAAGAGCAAAGGTCACACCTGGGGCTTCAGTGAGCATGCTCAGTTGGTTTTAGCAAGAGCAATGCTTTTATCTAAAGTTTGCCTGTTACGGGAGAGAGGCTTTCAGGATCATTATGCTTATAAAAGCAGCAGCTACAACTGAAGATTAGAACGGCCCTTATCTGTCCTTATTTCCCCCCCAAGAATTTGATATTTAAGTTTAACACACACAAACCTTTTCAGACCGTGTTTATCACAAGTCAAACAAGCTCTTTATTTTGTGGGGTGAGGAGGGAATATGTTGTCAGTAATATTATATTAAAACACTTCATAAACGCACAGCACTGAATTCTGTATATTTTTATTTAAGAAAAAAGGTGCTAAGCAAGTTTGCAGATACAACTGAACCAAATCATTCTATTTTTTTATTTAAATCTCAACTTTTATTACATCTTAACATTGAGAAGAGGGGGGCATTTTTAACATTGCAGAATAGGTGCCCCACTGAGGCACATTGCTTAACTATAGATGCTTGATTTATTTGACAATATTTTTTTCAACATGTGCAAAGATTAGATTTAGAATTAAATGTTTTGAAAGAAGGAAGCCAAAAAACACAAGACCACCCTACTGAGAACAGAAGATAGTTTGTTTATTTCATAACTTACAATTGTATCTTATTTTCCTCAGACGTTGTTGGAACCTACCTATTACTAAATCACAAATGCATCTTAGAGTAGCCTCTCTATTGTGGTAATTATGAATCCCCTCTTATTATAAATGCAAATTACGAAAGCATGGCTTCTGTTAACTAGCATTTTACCAGCCTTTTTAGTAAATGGGGTGAACAGGTTAGGATCAATGACGCATTTCCTTTGTTGTTGTGCATCAAGTTCCCAAGAGTTAATACATCGTGCTTGGTGTGACTAGATGTCATGGGATTGACAAAGAGTATGCAGAACCTTTCACCTCTAGGCTGCTATTTCAAAATGAGCCCATGATGGTTTTGTCTGAGAGCTGTTGCCATCTGTTGGTTCTTCGTTGGCTAGTCTGAAATGAGCTGGTGGTTTGTGTTCACTTTTCTAGCAGACAGGTGACTGTCATAAAACTAAATCCCTACATCTGGCCCATATTTCAGCCATTTTCAGCAGATGCTGCAAATAGAATGGGACCAGAGACTGATGTCTTTCTCTGCCAGAGGTAGTCCCTCCAGGAAATGAGGAGGCATCTTGGCAGAGGAATGAAGGGAATCTGGCACTGTTAGTCTTTGTATTTTTTGCCTCTCTTGATGAACGGAAAAGACTTTCCTCACTGTGATTGTTAATCTAAAGTTGCTAACCAGCATTGCATTTATTTTTACATTGAAAAAGAAAGTTAAAATATACAGTCCCTCACTAGTATAAATTGGTATAGCTCCGTTGACTTTAAAATATATGGGGTCAGATCCAGAGCTGATGGAAGCTGGTTTAGCTCCATTAAATTCATATTTGTCTGAGTCGGCTTCTGTACAAATTTCTGGAAAGTGAGTTGTGGCTATGGTAGCAACTTTGCTGATATCTTGATCTCTCTTATTTGGCTATTATGGACCAAAATCTGATTAAAAGGCTTGTGAGGTGCAGAAATTGTGGGGAATCAGAAGTTTGCTTCTCTTGTGACATAAATAATGATTAGAAAGATTTCTAATCCAGTTACCAAAATAACAGCAAGTTGCCATCCTAACTCATTTGTATAATAATGTCTGTTATGAATCATCAACACATGTTTCGGCCATAGCATATTACAGGCAGCAGGGTGCTAAGCAGGGGTTTTTAGAATAACCTAATGTCACATTCAGTCTGGTTGCATCTATGTTTCTGTCTCTATAAAAGGCTTTAACCCTGCCTCAAACAATAAAAGACACTTGCAAACTGACCATGTTATTTTTTTTCCATCTTTATTTTTCTTCCTTATTTACTTTTTGTGATGTCAAAACCTTTTGTATCATTCTCAGGAATGTTCTCCGGGCAAAGCTTTGGAGGTGAAAACATTTTTGGAATGAGATGTGACCAACGATTTGGTGGTTTTGTGTGATTATTTTTTTCACGTATTAAATAATGGAACAACTTTAATTAAAGTGAGCTGAATTAGAACTCATAATAAAATCCATTCGCACTGTATAGGCATCTGAATAATCTGAACTATTATTTTTTTATAGCTCTAATATATTAGCTTATTATTTAAATACAGGTGGGGCTATTTATTGTGGTCTGTTACACACATTGCTATAGCATGCCAGGCATTTCATTCCCAGATGTTTTGCACTAAAACTTTATTTCAGTGTGTGGCAAATGTTTGGGGCTCAGTCCTGCTGTCATTGCTCAGCCCTTTCTGAGGGGTTGATACAAACTGGGCCTGACCCCAGGCCACAGCATCAGTCTGTGGGTTGTTCACAAGGTCAGAATTGTAATATCTCCCCCCCCCCCTTGTCCCATGCACATCAAGGTGATCCCTTCAGGGTAGTGATTCTGGTTAGGCTAGTCCTAAGATTAGGGTTGCCAGATAGTTTCTAAAAAATACTGAACACAGCGGGGGAAAAAATTGGTTGAACAAAAAACCCAAAAGTTGTTGGGAAAAGAAAAGTCATGGCCCCTTTAAATTCCCACACATGCCCACACTCCTCCTGCCCGATAAAGAGTGGAAAGACTGTCCCAAGCGGCCTTCCATCCGAGAAAAACAGAAAATACTAGACATTTTCCATGTCCGGTATTTTCTGTTAGTTTTTTTTCCCGGCATGTGCCGCAGATACCGGGCTATCCGGTCCAATACCGGACACTTGGCAACCCTACCTAGGATACCTTTTTCATTAAGTCTTCAGTTTCTCCTTGAAGCCGGGTACCTGCACAGCACACATGCATCTCTCCTCCTTTTTCTTCGCTGCTGCAGTGGGCCAAGTCCCTGTCATTGAAGCCTGGGAGCATTTTCTGAAGCTCACGTACATGAAGGTGTAGAAAATCTCTTTGGGGTAGGGTTGAATTTGTAGAGCACCTAACGCTGAAGGGTGTTGGCCCATAGGGGAGGCTTCTCAGCACACACAGTGAATAATGATGGTGATACCTGTATCTTTTTTCTCCTTTTTGAGGCTGGCCCTCCTAAACTTCACTGGTTCCAGACTGGTTCTCAAACCCAATGACTCTGCATAGTAATGCCGCCCACTCTTAGACTATCAGACCAGTCTCCAATAGCGTAATCGTATGGGACAGTGGCATTATTCATTGCAAAGGTAAGTGCTGTAATCACCTCCCAGCCAATGAGGAGCAATCCTATTGTCCACCAGCAGTGGGAAGACCAGTACTCGGTCAGCCAAAGATAAATGTGGCTACTACCCAGCAGGTGTGCTGCATTTGGGGTTCCTACTCAAAGCCCCTTGAATGAGTGGGGTGGTTCCTTTGATTTCAGTGGGCTTTAGATCAGAGCTCTGCTACTCTTATTTGCTGGTATGTCCAACCTGATGATGCATATGAGAACCATCCTCTGTTGCCTTGTAAATGCCACCAATCAGCTTAAGAAATATAGCATTGATAGGCAGAACCAGGTACTTTCTAACTCCATTCCAATGACTGCTTAATTGGATGCTGCACTTAAATGATGAGTGTACAAGGGTGTGATGTATGTGCTGTCCCTGTTTTGGAGTTAGGGCACACATGTTTTTGAGGAACATTTACAAGGTTTATTGTGAACAAATTTTGCTTTCGGTGTTCATAGGGGCTGATTTAGTTGGGATTGGTCCTGCCTAGAGCAGGGGGCTGGACTTGATGACCTTCTGAGGTCTCTTCCAGCTCTATGATTCTAAGGGGCTCTCTAAAAAAAACAAACGTTGGGAGTTTTACAGACTAAAATAAATAAGATTTGATCAGGGACCAGTCTTCCCAACCTATTTCAAAGCCTTGCAGCAGTGTAAAAATTGACTTTCCTTGTGCTGTCTGCATGGAAGCTGTGCTGTGCACTGAATTTTGCCATGGTGTCTTAACAGAGATGACACACAGGATATCACAGTATTTCTCTTTTTCCTTCCCCAGGCTGAAGTATGAGTGTGCCTGTGCCTTCTCATCTACCCAAACAATAGAATAATAAGCAAATTGGTTGCCTCTTAAACTCTGTCGTGGGTGATTCCTGAGGAAGTTGGAGGGTGTCAGTAAGCTATCAACTAACAAGTGGCTCTTGAATTGTTCACGTGGTGAATTGTCAAGATGTTTAAAAAAGATGATCACTAAGCCACCAGGATTTAAAAATGCATTGCGTCTGTGTGTGTAAAGCCAACAGACCCAGGTTGTCTAAATGTTTCTAAACTTGTCTACCTCATTTTCAGTCTTATACAGGTTAAATCTCTCTAGTCTGGCACCCTCGGGACCTGACCAGTGCTGAACCAGAGAATTTGCCGGACCGTGGGAGGTCAGTATTGTCTAGAAGCATTACCAACACTTCCACTGCTTTATGGGCTCTTAGAAAACTTGTAGAAGTAAATTAGAGCTAAATAACAGCACAGGATACTGAAAGCCAGGACTAGAGGCTATAAACAAACTTTATGGGACTGTGGGAAACTTAGCTGGAAGTCCACTTATCATGGGTGTGGCCAACTAAAATCATGCCAGACCATGGATGTTGCTGGATCAGAAAGTTTAGCACTAGAGATGTTCAATCTGTACCATCTTGGATTATATCACTTTTTAGATATTTTATTTTTCAATAGAACTATCACAAATCCCTTAACAAATCACAGCATCTAGGACCAGTTTCCTCTAAAACCATCCATCTGCTATTTGGCACTTTTAGGTGAAGTTTGCCAAACAGCAGGTTCTGGTGTAATGTATATTTGATGATAATATAGTTAAGGCCCTCATCCTGTTTCCAAAAATAGAGGAACTAAGTAGGGTCTTTCTACTTTAAAATCTTGCAACTCCTTACTTATGCTAATTGTTCTTTTTCAAGCAAGTATTCCCATCTAAAGCAAGAGGATTTTTTAACATGCATAAAAGTTTGCTCTTTGTGAGCGCTTAATATTGCAAAAGAAATATAATCCACTCTGGTCTTTGTGCCTCAGTATTGGCAGCAATTAACTGAATTCTTACTTTCAGATTAAATCTTTGACATATTATTTCCACAAAGACCTGAAGTGGCATAGAGCTTGTCTTCATTAAGGGAAAATGTATTTTAATATAGTAATTAACTCATGTTGCAGTTTTAATTTAGAGAAGGCAATTGTGGTTTTACCATACATTATCTGACTGCAGTAAAAATAGTTAATGAGGATTGCCTTAACACAGATAAAAATAATAGTGACACAAACATAGACTCACATAAGAATGGCCGTACTGGGTCAGACCAAAGGTCCATCTAGCCCAGTAGCCTGTCTGCCGACAGTGGCCAGTGCCAGGTGTCCCAGAGGGGGTGGACCGAAGACAATGATCAAGCAATTTGTCTCGTGCCATCCATCTCCAGCCTCTGACAAACAGAGGCCAGGGACACTATTCCTACCCCCTGGCTAATAGCCTTTTATGGACCTAACCTCCATGAATTTATCTAGCTTCTCTTTAAACTCTGTTATAGTTCTAGCCTTCACAGCATCCTCTGGCAAGGAGTTCCACAGGTTGACTATGCACTGTGTGAAGAAGAACTTTCTTTTATTAGTTTTAAACCTGCTACCCATTAATTTCATTAACTTCATCAATGTAACCTAGTATCAGTTGCCTTTCTAATAATAGCCTGTCACACTGTTACAATCTCTTCCCCACTTAATGAGAAGAGGTGAACCAAAATTGCAAATTCAGATACAGAAGCTGCCCAAAGGACAGAGGTGCCTGGGACTGGGGTTTGAGTTTGACCTGTCACGGTCAAGAAGTTGGGAGCAATATTACTGCAGGCTTCCACTGCTATGGTCCAATCACTGTGCACCAATGTGCTACCATCCTTCAACCTAGGTGTGTTCCAGCAGTTTTCAAGGGAGTGGAAGGCTGCATGGGGCCCATAGCTTGCTGCTGTAGCTTAGAGAAACTCTTAAACTTCAAACTGACCCCAGGGCTCAATGAGACTCAACCACTTCTCATGCTGTTCCCCTGTCAGCTGCCCCGGTGGAAACTAACAACAGCTGCGAAATCTGTACCTTGATGTAGTTACATGTAGATAAGCAGTTTGTATTTATTTACTTTGTGTTTAATCTTTTTCACAGACTCATAACTTTCAGAATTATTTCAAGCTTGGTCTGTGTAAGAAACAAATGAAATAGCTGGAGGAATTTTGTTAAGGCCCAATGCAGTTAAAAGCTGCACAACTCAAAATCATAGGAAATGCAATGTGTAAGGTTCCAAGAACAGCCTTTATAAGGATTTGCTGCATAAACTCAGTACTTTCTGTTGCTGTACTGTTTAAATGTCTCATTCTGTATGAGCTGGTCATGCTAAAAATGGACTACTTCCCTCTGCCACTCCGTGGCCATGTCTACACTAGGAAATTCGACTTACTAACTCCCGATTTAACAAAATCAAACTAGCATATCCACACTACAGGGAAGCCTCAAAATTAGTCCAAGCCAGGCTCCATTAATGTGGAAGTACTACCTCAGACTTAGAGTCCCAGGAAGCACTGAGGAATAATTTGTTCAATTACAAAGTAGTTGTAGGGAAGTGGTTATTTCAAAATAGCAGCACTGGCACATCTACGCTACCGTTATTTTGAAATAACGATTTCAGAATTAGTGTTACTCCTGATGAAAAGCAGGAGTACAGGTTTCGAGTTCCGTGGCCTGTTATTTCGAAATAACGGGCTTGGTAGAGTGGATGCTCTGCTTATAAATTCAACCTCAGGGGAGGGTTATTTTGAAATAAAAGCCTAGTTTAGACCAGGGCCATGAGATCACTTGTAGATCTCCTTCAATATTTGGGCCCACAATTATTGTATTAATTATTGATTAAGCTGCCTTGCACCTCTCTGGTCTGTTTTCTGATAAGCAGTTCATCATGATGATGTTGAAAACTAAACTTTTTCATTTCCTGATCTTTTGTGATTTTCTAGAACTGGGTGGAAAATCTTCAATGGAACCATATTCCACAGGAATATGCCATTTTATCAAACTCAAAATGCTTTGTGAAATCATGCCCGATTTCATTAAAATTTCATTTTGAAACACATACGAGGAAAACAGTTCCAGCACTACCAAAAACATCCAGTTTCAACATTGTTGAAAAAAAAAATTTGTATTTTCCTTTTGAAAAATAACTTTTTACTATATAATATTATAAAATAAAAATGTTAAAATCAAACTAAATTATTTCAATTTAATCAAAAGAAAATGTTAGCATTGAGCTAAAACAAAATTTCTTTCAGAACTTTCTTTTGGAAAAGAATTTCAGAATTTTCCACTTTCATTTCTAAATGGTAAAAGGAAAATTTCAAAATCCCCAAATCCTCCATAAAAAGACATTCCTTTCTCCACTTTCGCGATTTTAATTGTACACTGATGATTTTAGTGTGAATAATTATTACTAAGAATTGGTCACTTTTACAGAATGTACTTCCCTGGCTAACACATGGTGAAGTATTTATAACGCAAATGAAATAACTTGTCAGATCGTGCAAACAGAGCTGTGTTTATGAGGCTGCATGGCTCCTCTTGCATTGTTTTGCTGTGCCATTAATTTGAAGAACTCAGTGATTTGCAGGGATCTTTCAAATGCAATGATCCAATTGAAGCTATTGCCTCCATCCCTATAACTGAATCCCAATTTTTCTGCATTTTAGAAAACTATTCTCCTCTGGACCTACGAAGCATCCAGGTATTCCATTTCTGAATGATGCAACAGGTCAGATAACGCACATATGCTTACCCCATTAATCAAAGGGGTACCTAAACTGAGGAAAGGAGAAGATGTATAGTCTATCAAGACGACGATTCCTGCCTCCACATAGCCAGTGATGAGAGGTTTGATTGCCCCCTTTTTAAAATAAGTTCCCTTGTGCTTTCTCCCACAAAGTTCTGAGGAAATTACAAAATCACCTCAATGTCTTCCTCTAAATAGCTCCTTAAAACTCTCTTCCTTGATAGTTACAAAACATGAATTAACGGTTAGGCAGCTGGGTGTGCTGTTATCACTGCCCCTCAAGCTGCGTGATTTGGTTCCTCGTTCTCCCCCTTCTGCCCATATCCATCTGTTTAGATTGCAAGTTCCTTGGGCCTGGGCCTGTCTTTCTAGTCTTTGTACAGATTCCAGCACAATGAGGCGTGGGGAATGATTGGGGTCCCTACCACTATGATACTAATAATAAACTAGACAATGAATTGAAGGTTGGTGCCATGCAATGGGCAGGATTTGTGGTATAATATGAAACCCTCTGAGTATGAACAGGGGAACCAACAGGATTGCCAGGCCCCTGGACAAAGTGTGTGTGTGGGGGGGGGGGCGAGGGAACTCCATACTTCCAAAGAGGTGGGGCCTTGCAAGGAAGGGGCAGGGTGGAGCCATCTCTCCCTCACCTGCTGGCCTTTTCAGCTTCCCGGAGCACGCCATGCAGCACTCCTGTGGCAATTCTAAAGGGGCCAGGGTTGCCATGGTAGCTGCAGCTGGGAGCCTGATGTCCTTGGTGGGCCTGAGGGCAAATTTCCCCTTCTTTCCCTTCTCCCCCGTCAGCGGGCCTGGGTCTGAATGATCCTCGATACTGTATATGTTATCTAAAAGTAACATATATTCATTATTTACACTGTGTTAGTGTCTAAAAGCCTCCTCTGAGATCAGCGTCCCATTTGATTAGGTAATATACATTTACACACAGCAAGAGATCATCTCTTCTTTCACTGAGGGATTTTTGGAACAGACGAGACTGACAAAGATTATGTCAGAGGAAGTGGTGGTATTTTCATCTTACTGATAGCTGGCGAAAGCACAGAGAGAGCACGTGATCTGGCTAGGATCACACAAGGAGTCTCTGGCAAAGCAAGGAGTTGAACCCACATCTTCTGAGTCCCACACCAGTGTCTTATCTACCTGGGCATCAACACAAACTGACTGTTACATGGCGTCTTCATGTTGGACTTCCGTTTGGTAATATATATATAATTTTTTTTTCAAGATGTATCGACTTGAAATCTAAGTGTCTTTTTTTTTGTACTTTTTTGGATCCTTTTAAATGGGGTAGCTGTGACTTTCGATCTTTTTATGGGATTCAGATAGGAAAGACTTAGATGTCTCAGCTACATGAAGTGTCAGTATCTTGGCACAACACGTACTTATTTAGGTTAATGAGATTGCCAAGAAATAAGAGTTTGAGTGATTGCGAACGATAGAGCAATGTGATGCAGATTACCATGAAGGCTCCTATTGTACTGCTGTGAAGTCATTCCAACTGCCGCTGTGTTTATGACAATTTACCAAGGATGGACAGTTAGCTTTACAAACCGTAATGCATATTACACATTGGCAAGCTCCCGAATCTAAATCTGAGCTCAGAACACCTGTATCCTTGAGGAGCTATCAGGGTGAGTCAACAGCTACCACCCCACAGCTCAGTCTTCAGAGGAATAAAATGTGTTTGTGATAAACTGACCCTGAAGGTCTAAAATTGGCATCTCTTGTGGAGAGAGCTATTACCTGCATGGCAATTCTCCCTGTGGCTCCCAGGATTCTAAGTGATCTTTTTATTTTGACACACAAATGCTAGACTCCCTGTCTAAATAAATACTGTGGCTCTGATCCTACGGTCCTTGCTCTGGCAAGACTCCCACTAAAATCCCTCTTCATTCCTTGTTGAGGTGAAACTGAAATGAATAGAGTCAGGACTAGTGGGCCAGATTAACTACAGATGGCAAAGGGAGAGGTAGGATGGGATTTTCAGAAATGTCCTGAGAGGGCCTTATTGTATTCCCATTAAAGACAACTCGTAGCAGTTTTAAAAATACCTCTCATACATGTTATCTCTCTGACCAACCAGGCTCCAGATCACTGTCCTGCCTAGTGTTTGCTACAAAAGAATGAAGAGAAAACCTTGGTTCAATATTTTCCAGTGACACTGCCTGATTGTTTGCCAGAGAGAGATGGTTATGACCCCATTCTACAGGAACCTCTACTATTCCACCGACAGGAACCTCTGCTATGTTTTATATGGGCCTGAAGTGAATATCTCATATTTCTGCATAGCATGGAAGTTAGCACACTCATTTGCCTTGATCTGTTTGGTTCTGTTTCCCCAGTGTAGGCATCTTTACTCCAACATACCTGTCTATCCACAGGGAAAAGTGGCAGGCACAGATTTAAAATGCAAGGGGGCAGGGTGCAATTTGATATCCTCAGTATTCTAGCCAGGCAGCCAATCTTGGGCTTACGTTTTCAGGCATGAGTTTGTGGTGTCAGTCTTCAGAGACCGACGGTGACCTAGGTGACTTACAAAATCAGAGGGTTTGCAACCAGAAGTGTGCGTCTTAAGTACTTGCCTTGTAAACTCAGTTTCTCCTGACAGTCTCTGTCTGAATCCTTGACTGTTTTACCTGCCAAGTCTTTGCTCCGAAAGCAAGTGATGGCAAGAAATAATTAAATACTCCACGTCTGTTTTGAGACTGGTGTTTCTGCTTCACTGAGTACCAGTGCTTGCAGTGCTTCATGATATCCTCCTCTTAGATTTCCTTAAGTTCCAGTCTAGGTCAGCCTCCTGGATAAGATATATATGCCGCTGTCCTCTCCACCTATTTTAATTTTTAAAAATTCTGTTCTGAGGGAAGAGAAAATCACCACCATCAACCCCTGTTCTGAAGAACTGTGGAAACCAAGCTCTTCTCTTTCATCAGAGACACAACACAGACAGAGGTCATGGTTTCCCCATGCTTCCTCACCTCATGGAAAGCCAACTCTAAGTATTGGTCATTATGTCTTTGGAGACATCTCGGCTAGTATGTCAGCTGTAAAGAAAAAAATGTATGGCTGGGTTCTGAGATCCTCCAATGGGACTATTTGCACGGTCAATGCTACTTGACCTGAATAACGGTAGCAGTATCTAACTGTATATAGTAGCAACATTATATAATGGTCGGTTCTTTTGGATTTGCTAGTTTTCCTTCTTTTCTGGTATTTTATTTTAATGTGCAAAACTCCCTTCTGGGCTTATAACGGAGACAAATTTCACTTGGGGGGGGGTGTCTCAAGTTAGCCTTGAGAATGGGGTTTCTTCTTTCCACAGGTTTCTCCTCTTCAAGCTGAAGTTTTGGGCATGTCATAGGGGCCACCTCCCTCTCTCTGCCTCCTCTGCACTTTCTGAATTTGTGGCCATTTGGGCCAATAGCATGAAGAATCCCAGACTCCCTTTTAATAAAGTCTACATGGCATCCATCTTGCATTACTACTTCCTTTTGGCCCTAATGAGACATTAGCGAGCAGATATAGTTGGTTGGTGATTTACTGTGCTATTGAGGCCCTCATGCAGAACCTCAGAGCCCCTCTGATATGCAAGAGAGGGTTTTCTCAGTGAAATCTTACAGCTTCAGGAAACAAAGTCCTTTATTGCAAAGACAAAACCTGTGGTCATTAAAGAAAAAAAAAGAGATGTGCATAAAAATGCACCCTTAGGAATATATGTAGGAAATGGAAAATAAGGAGGCATGTAAAAGACACACAAATGTGGAGGGAAATTATTATTATTTTTCTAACCCAGTATTTCAAAATTCAAAGGCTCAGTGAAAAAGAAAGCCAGACCATTGCAGGAAATGAAGTCTTAAGAAGACGGAAAAACAGAGTCTGATTTTCATGTACACTAAGACCTCTTTATACCACTCTGGCACACTAACGGGGGTCTTAACTATAATTTATGTCCTTTTTAAGGTTCCTTTGGACTGCCAGAGCAGTGCAAAGAGGATTTAACGTAAATTAGAATTAGTACCAGAAATTATTTAATAAGCACCTTTTCTTCCAAACATTTATAAAGCAATAGACTTAAAAATCATTTATTTTGGCATTTACTGTCCAGAAATATGCAGAAAATACTCAGCACTCCCGTTTCAGGAAAACCATGTGAATGTATATATATATTCCATACATAACACAAAGAGATGTGAATCCTCCAAAAAGTTACCTTTTAGGTTAGGTGACTCTGATGGACTTGCCTCTGGGGGTGTTGTCAACCTGAAGCTGACCCTTTCTTAGTCTTGCTGACAACTAGATTAAGGTTTCAAATCAGTATTTTCACAAGCCTTCAAGGAAGCATATATTTTTAAGGACAAACTAAGTCGTGGTCATGGCACATTCACAAAACATCATCATCATCTCAGCATCTTTGACTTCTTAGGAGAACCACATCTTGGAAAAAGTGTGTAGTTCTGGGTGGATTGTATTCATATGTTAAAAACACCTTAAAAACCATTGTAATATTGCAGTGTTGAGGATGTCAGAGGAAAGCTCTCAAAGCAAAATAATTCCCAAAGTTAAGTTTCCTCTGGCTATGTTAACTTATCCATTTTGCACATGTTGTATATGTTTCTGATTTGCATCAGAAACAAAAATGCATTACGTCTTGGAAGTCTTTTTTGTAGTTGGGATTGCATCTCAATACCGATATTTTATGATGGTCCACCTCACCTCCCACTGGCAATTCTACAAACTCACCTCTGTTACCTTTTGGAATCGTAGAATTCTCTTGCGGTCGCTGCAGCTATCTTTTACGTGGAATTAAGTTCAGAAAGTGCTTGTGTATTTATAGCTGTCCTTTAATTCAGTTTAGCATCTAAAAGTAAACAGGAGGAGTCAGGAGCATGCATCTCTGAGACCACCAGCAATGCTCTGGAGCGAAAGAGATCCCTGATTACAATTCCTATTTTTGAATGGAACTGTGTATAAAAAATGCAACGTATTTGCAAAGTGGCCAAGTTGACACTGCTCAGGTAACTCTTGTCTTGAGAATATTTGATCTTACATTGTTGCATGACATTGGTTTTGTTAATTTAATTTCTTAGGTGGACATATTGTTTAAAGTATATTGAAAATCAGAGGAATTTGTAAGATGGGCAAGATTTCCCTTTTTTTCTTTGCAAGAAAACCTAACTAGCTACCATATACAGGGCATACATTCTTTCCACACACAAGTCATTGATGCTTGTAGGAACTGATGCTTTATAAGTCCTCCCAATTCCCGCTCTTAAGTTCTGCACAAAAAAAAAAAAAAAAAAAAAAACAATTTGTGCAAATTGAAGTCAGCTGTGGGGAAAAAAAATCCTGCTTTAAGTTGTTTTGCTGTAAGTCCAACCTTTTTCGGACATATCTTGGACTTATAGAGAGGATGGCCTGTGGCCTGTATATATGTTTAACAGGTAAGCAAACGGTTGTATTAGAAAATACTCTTAAGTCTACAATTGTTTGTGACGCAATTTTCAGTGCTCATAATTTTGGAACCTTAATGTAGTATTTACAAGCTTTCCACATAATAGATGATGTATTCTTAAGCTGCATTGTTCCTTTAAGGCTTTTTTCCTCTAAAGGGGTTAACATTAGGTTAGCTCAAAATTACCAATGTTCTCTTTGCTTGGGAATTTCTGAAAACAATTCCCAGGTAATGAAAATCCTGTTTAAGTTCATAGCTGTAAGTGAGGACACAGTTGCTTCATTTCCTTTTGACAGTGAGCCAGTTTTTTTTTTTCCTGGGTGAAACTCCATTAATGTAATTCCATTTGAACTAAGTTACGCTGGGGATGAATTTGGTCAAAAGTGAGGTGTTTTTAGTCATCATTTTTTTCATTCTCTTTCACTTAGCAGTCAAGGTAGGGCTGGTCAGAGGATTATAATGCAGGTGAAAGGAAAACAAAACCTTCCCTGTTCAAAAGTAATTTCCTTTTTAATACCCTAATGATTTAACCACCATTTATAATGTGTTTCAAGTAGTCAAATTTTTATATCAATTTTGGAAGAAAGCTCACTACACTACACTTCAGAGCCTCCTCGTTTGGCTACCTCCCAAGCCAGCAAATCACAACCTACCTTACAACAGATGTATTATGCAAGGCACTGAAAATGTCAATGCAACAGTAAGTGATCCCGATAAACAGTGCTGTTATCAAATGAGGCCAGACTATAGTTAGCTTGATCTCCATCAATTACCCACAGCCTCAGCCATTCCCTCCAATGAACACTAAGCTGCAAGATCTTACATTGGGATGGTGCCTGATGTGTCTGCTCCGTAGCTACTGCTTTCCATACTTGGAACCCTCTGGTGAGTCTTGGGTGGTTTCTTTTCATATCGTGTCTATGTCAAGCTATTTTAGTTTTGGCTATTGGGATTCATACCCACCAAGTTTCAGGATGAAGCAAAAGTTAGCCAAAACCACCCCTGAGCTTTTCCTGGTTTTCACCTGAAAACATAAATCAGCCAAAGTTCGCTGAAAGGTTAGCAAACTTGGTCTGTGTGTCGAGATTGAAGCAATCTCTTCTTCCTGCCCCTGGAAGAAAAAAAAATCAGGCTGTTTGGGTTTCATGATGAAAGGTTTGCCATAACTCCAGCTAGATCCTCATTTTCCATGTCCAGATAAATGTGCATTCAGCTATATTTAACAGCTGGTAGTTTTTTTTTACCGCTAAGCCTCATAATGTTAATCACAAGTTTATAAAAATAAGCACATTCTGAGTCTTTTCCTGTGCCCATTGAAGTTAATGACACATTTCTCATCAACTTCAGAGTGGTGTTTACAAGTGTAGGGACAGGCACACTATTTCAAAATGGAAATAGGGGTTTCCTTGAACCAACAAAGACGTAAATTAGGCCATGTCCTGAGAACTTTTTGTTCTATGTCAGCATTCCACATATAACTAAGGAGCAAGTCAGCAATGATGGTTTGGCACAATGGAGCCAAGGGCAATTTTCATCTTTAATGACAGAATTACCCAGATTTTATTACAGGACAATCAATGTCATTGTAACAGATGGTCATTGCTGAAGCGAGCAAAACCGAGGGCCTCTGGATCTGAAAGGATGAGCTGCCTCCAGCTAAGGAACCCCAGTGTGTTAGCTTTGAAGCATGTCACTGACTCATAAACAACTTTGAGATCCAGCCACCAGAGGGAGACAGAACTGCACATGGTGTAAGCAACGGCAATAGCATCAGGAGGACATGCTTAGGGAGTGTCGGTCTCTGTATTATGTCCTCAGTTCCTTTCTACATTTACTTCAGCCTACATGGAAGTAAATCAATTAAAATTATGCTAGTGCTTCTCTTCACACAACCTACGAACACTTAAAATATTGAGATACTAGGTAGAACCACCTGGAAGATGACTGGATCACTTGAGTACTACAGACAGGAGATTGCAGTGGGACAAATTTGTGGTAAAGAAGAGGAAGAGAGTTGAAATGAGAAACGAGCTGGGGCAAGGTAAGGACTGATGATCTGGTGGAAAATTTTCTGTCCTTTTTGTCCAAAGGAAAAATGCAATTTTTGCAAAATCTACATTTTTTGAGCAGCAAAATTTCTGTTTTGCTGAATTTTTCTATTTTATTAAGAGAAAGTTGAAGAAATGTTCTTAGTTTCAACAGGGGTGGTGCTAGACTAGCTGCCAGCAACTGGCGCCCTAGGCGAACCATGCAATCGGCGCCCCCACCGCCAAACCCCTGAATGATATTGCGCTTGAGTTTGGCGCCCCATTTAACTTGGCACTCTAGGTGACTGCCTAGTTTGCCTATATGGACATGCCACCCCTGCGTTTCAAGTTGGATCACTCCAAATAGAAACATTTTGCTTGGTGGACCCCAAATTGAAATATTTTGTTTCATTCACTTCAACATTAATGTGTCTCCATGTGATCTGCTGTAATGCCTTCTGGGAGTTTTGTTTGGATACCTCGTTGTTCTCTGTGGAACGGGCTTCCTGCTTGGCCTATGTCTGCTATGTTGCGGTGTGGTTTCCCCTCAAGCTGCAATGCAGCTTTGCATCATGGGAAATTCCATGACCAAAGCATGTCGTGAGAGACATCATCTAACTGGGGAGCCTGCCTCATAAAGGGGATTATTTTTTTCTGATCAGTTCTAAGGATAATCATTTAAATTAAGAAAAAAAGAACAGAATCTAATTTTTTTATTTAAAATGCTTGAAATAATTTTGTTTTCTTCCAAAAGGAGGAGGATAGGGGTTCTTTTTGAACCTTACTTTAGAAATAACAGGGTTTTTTTCCATGTCTTGATTGCGGTAGGACTTTTTGAATTAAAAAATTGAGCAGGAGTTTTAGCACTTTTCCATGAAAGGGGCAGAAATGCGTTATATTTAATAAAAAGGTCTTTCCTTCTAATTGTTTATCGGATTGTTGACATCGTTAACACCTATCATATTTAACTCAAAGAAAGTTTTAAACATCAATGTTAAATGTACATTCCTCTCTTAGGATAATGACATCTTTAGTATCAAAGATGTGAATCCTGAGCTATGAGCTGCAAATGGTATGTCCCAGGAAAAGCGGTGTAATCAAAACCTGAATTTCCTATGCGAAAGAAGTAAATAGGACAAGAAGCAGCATGGACCTTCTTTAAATGTCCTAATGGGGCAAAACACTAAAGAACAACTTGCAGAAAAACTTGAATGGCTGTCTTTCTCTGCATACCTCTTGTGTGACATAGATACTTGAATTCAAACACTAGCACTGAAATTAAAACTAGAGTAGAAACATGTTAACAATGCTAAAGTAATGATAATGTCTCTGTTAGGGAAATCTGCTGGGTTTAATTTGTGTAATCTCTTGAATCAAAAATGAAGGATGTGGTTTACAGATCTTCAGCTTTGCTTGCCGTTTGAATTTTGAGGGATAGTTTATGTTTTTTCAAAATTTTCAGTGAATCTGATCCCCGAATTAGATAAATCTGAGAGAACCTTTTAGCAAACCTCATGGAGCATCAAGTTTTGCTGTGGGCATTTTCACTGAAAGGAGAATGGATGGCTTTGTGATTAAAGGTCAGGGCTGGGAAATGGTAGACAAGAGTTCTGTTTGGGGCTTGTTTTCCTGAAACAAGTCACTCCACTAGTCTGTGGCTCAATTTTCTCATGGGTAACATGTAAATATTACTTCCTTACCTCATCATGTGTTACAGTGTTTAATTACCTACAGAGCTGTAAGCTCTGTTGATAGAATGTGCATATTTCCATCCTATTATTTTCATCCTTCTTTTGCTTAGTGCTAAATGAAACTGAAGCAGAAGATAAGTGGTACTGTCACACTTTTTATGCCAGCCCATGCAATTCCTCTTGACTGCGGTAACTAGTGTGCCTTATTTTCTGAGCTTGATTTGTGTGTGTGCCTTCCACTTGCTGCTTTGAAAACATACCTGTAAAAACAATGGCAGACTATTTAAAGTTTGTTTGCTGTCTCGGTCACCTCGTTACCAAGGAGTTAAGAGTGCATGTCGAAAGGAAAAAATCCCTCTGGGTCCGTAAGAAAAATGTGGTGTGCCACTGTGGTGTGATGGGTGTCCCACGTACAAGATCCAAGGAAGATTTTATTACAGAGACTCAGACAATTGCTCTGCCAAGTCTCATATTCTGCTGGCAGGGCACTTCCCTCACCTCCCAGCACATGGGGAAAGTGGGGTGGACTTTGTGGTGTGAGAATGGTGATCTCATTATCTTTAACACCCTTAGCTTCAAGTGTTACTTGGGGTCTCCGCTATATCCAGCCCTCTTATAAGATCCACCCATTGTGTTGAGCACTCTGGCCCACTTCTGTAGTAAATTCTGAGGGTGACTCTATGTGAGGTAGGATTTCTGTTCATTTGTTTGCCATTAACTTTTTCTAGGGGCCTCTTATTGGGAGCCTGAGAAGGAACTTGAACGCTTTTCAGGCAAGTATGCTCTGAAGTAACCTGTCTGGTCTAGCCATGCAAATGGGTGGTGATGCGACATGTGAGAGAACAGGACAGTCACTCTGAAGGGAAAGGGCTGAGAATGGAGCAGCGCTGACAACAACCTTCAGGGCCGATTATGCCATTGATGCACTGGCCTGAGGTGTCACACAAGAGCTCTAGGAGGCCTGGTGCTTCAGGGAATCGAAACGCCTTCCAGAATATTCCGGCACACAGGGGAAGTGCACACACTGCTTAGGAGAGTAGAACATGCTCTCTCCTGTGTGGCCAGCCTGCTTGCTGGTAGATGCGAAAGGAGTGGTGGGGCAAGTCCACATCAACCCTTTGGGTTAGCTAACACCTCCACGACTGTACATGGGTAAATCTGACCTCTTACAAATGCTGAAAACACTTGGAAGAACAGAAGAGAAATGTTTTGAGAGGTAAATGGGCTGAACCTTGTGTACTGCAGTTGCATTTTCCTTTCTTCTTGCTGGCTGTTTGGCTTTCCAAAACCATCTGTCTGGTTCCTAGCTAAGCTGCCAATTTGCAAAGTCCATGTGTTAGTCAGTTCCAGCTCAAACATGGCCAATTGAAATGGGCAAAGAGGGCCCCAGAATAAAATTACACAGTGTTTCACTGTCTCAAAGGGGTAGCCGTGTTGGCCTCTATGCTGAAAAGTCCACATCTTTTTAATCTCTCTTCATATGGGACCCATTCCAAACCCCTCATCATTTTTGTTGCCCTTTTCTGAACCTTTTCCAATGCCAATATATCTTTTTTTGAGATGTGGAAATAAGAGCTAACTATGTGGACTAAGTCTGGCTTCCCAACCACATCTGTGTGTAACTTCAGGAAAATTCAAAGTTCTCAAGCTGCCTTGGGCAATGGGGAATATTAAAGACTGTTCATAATATCAAGTAAACCTGATGAGAAAATGTCATAATCATGCCAACCCAAGTTTGATCTTAAAGAAATGACATACATTTGTTCAAAATGAATGGAGCAAGTTTGCACTCTCTTTCCTTTTCAACTAATGAAACTCATCCGGGGGAATGCAGTCTTATGAATTAGCAGACCGATCTTCTACCCTTAAACTATGTATTTTGATCCAAATGTTAATTCTTCCAAGACTTGGCAATACCCCAGTACATTGGGTAGTTATATGCCAAATTATTCCACCGTGATGGAAAAAAAGAGCAGAAATGTTAAGGAATTCATGTGTATCTGAGTTTTGCACATCAGTCTTCTAAGGCAGCACATAACAAAGGTCAGTGATAGCCTGGTGCTGTGTTTTGTGTAGTGCATCATTCTGTGGGAAAATGTGCCCAAGTTCCTTCTAAAACATTGTTTTTAAGTATGGTTACTACTGAATACATTTCTAAATGACAAGTTTTATTTGTCTGCATTGTGATATGTTTAGGGGAAACTCAGGCTGACAGTTAGAGGAGGCAGGAAGAGGGAGCCACAACAAGTTCCACCCAAACATAAAATGTCATCTCTTCCCTAGCTAGGATCCAGAAGCATCCTGATGAAAAAAAGAGCAGACATTTAAAAGTTTCTGACATGTGTCACAGACACAGACACTGAGCCACTGCCCCTGATGTAGCTCGATATGACAGCATCCCAGCCATTGGAGCTGGCTGCGGGACATGCAAAGTTTGGTGTGTGTCGCATTTAATACTTGTCATGGCACATCTAGAGAATAAAAAAGACAAATGGACATGGGCAGTAGTAATAGTTCAGAAAACTCAAAATAATGTTTCCGAGTCTAATTGATAGCATAAAGCTGTGCTAACACAAACCAGCTACCAAATATAGGTAGACAGAAGGTCAGCAGACTTTTATGCATGTGTCTTGGGGAAATTTTTTTTTTAAATCTGTCAAGCTGTTCTCTAAAGTTGACCTAAATGCATGAACTCTATATGCAGGAATATGATCATGCCAGAGATATTCTTTAATAGTCAAAATCACAGAGCTTGCTTCTCAGCTGGGTGTTAATCAAGATAGCTCCGTTGATGCCACTGATTTACACCCATTGAAGATCAGGCCAATACTGATGATTCTTGTACCATTAATCAGATGCTCTGTTGATGTTACAATGTCTGGATATTTTACAATCTGAGGTTCTGGCCGTGTTTCAAAAAGACCTGATTGTAATGTTGAGGTGCAGTCAACATTCTGTAACAATCATGTCATTTGTAAATATCATGCCAGCATTTTGTTTTGAAACCTTGCGGCTTTTAATGGGTATCCAACACACTTTTGATCCAATTTTTTGATCCAATGTTTGATTGCTTAGAATGGCCCATGATTTGCATCAAAGATCACCTGATTCAAGATCTTTAGAGAGAACTTATAGTTAATAGCAATGAGCTTGTCACTGATTACAGATAATGAATGTGTGATCTGTGCCTAACTTCCAATTTAATATAAGGGACGCTCTTTTTTAATTAAACGAATAGAGAAGGGAATACAATGGATTCAATTTTGGTATATTCCAAATACAATCAGACTGTGATAATGTCAGTCCTCTGGCAAATTGCATTTAAAAATATCCTTCCTATAAAAATGTCACAGGTACCTACAGGCTATGAGACTGCTTTCCACTTAAATGTTTTGGCAACCAAGGCATGGTGATAAATGAAGCACAAGCTTAACTGTATTTCCTTCTGTACATTAAAACATGTAGATAAGAGAGTTACAGGGTTACAAACACTGTGGTGCTGGAATATAAGATTTCATGATGGAATATGTGGAAAACACATCATTTTCAACAAAGTTTTGTTTATAGGACTGGCAAATACATTCGTTACCTCTTGTCTACCCCCTGATTTGTGTGCGGTGCTGCAGGGGGAAGGGAGGACAAGGTTGTTTTGGTTTTGTCCTCTAATAATTATGGCTTTCTTCTAAAAGTGTAAGTTGTCTTTTCACCAAATTTGCTAAAAAAAAAAAAAATCTAATATCCATCCTCTGAGAGAGTGCAGGTTGGGAAGAGGGATTAGACTGCATTATAGGCTGGCAGCAAAACTGACTGAATATACATGAGAAAGGCCTCCATTACATAACTCATTTGTTTTGTTTTGAAACTCAGAACTCAGCCAAGCTTCAGCAGAAGACTCCCAAACTTTTCCATCAAACTATGGCTAAAAGCTTTAAGTGAACTTAGGTCAGTTTAGGCTGTCATATATAAGACCTTGAGAAAACAGGTGAAGCCCAATGCTTTGGACTGAAGGGTTTTTTGGGGGTGGTGATAGGGTGTCGGAAACCAGACATTAACTTGAGGTTCCAATGAAAGAAGCCTTTGTGTTTGGAGAAAAAGTTCTTCTGGCTAAAGGCCTGTGAAGCTCAGTAGTTTGAGTCCACTGGCCAGTTATACAAACTGGTTTTTCACTTTGGAAAATGAAAATATCATGTGAAATTCTGAAAACTAACCACGAAACATCTTGGGCGGACCCGCTGACTTTCATTAAGTGAAGTGCTAAATCACAGCTCATTGACTTCAAGTCAGAAGGAATGCCCCTGAAGTGAATCCAGCGGCTGAATGAGTAACACAGCTGGTTGAAATCATATTTTGTTTGAAACTTTTTTTGAAATTAAAACATTCTCTCTTTTGGAAAGTGGAAATTTTTATGGAAAGCTTCCATTTTGGGGAAAATGTCCTGTTTTTCATCAAAACCAGACAGGTCAGTGTATGACAAATTTGAAATTTTGGTTTTCACTTTTGTCCCCCTCCCTTTATTTTTTTTCTTGATCATTTTGTCCATTTTTGCCACAGAATACACCAGAATTAATTATGCCCCCTTTTCAGTTTTTTTTCAGTTTTCCTTTTGTCAGTTTAACTTTTCAAAAGACGTTTAGAAAAGTTACAAAGGGTGACAAAAGGAAAAATGAAAACCAGAGCAAATGGAAAAGTATAAAGGAAAAATAACAAAAACTAAGGCCAATCATTCATTCTATTGCATGGCCACGGGCAAGGAGGAGAACTGTCGTGGCAGGGGATTTACAAGGTCATTTGCCTGTGGGTTGAAGACCCTGAGAATGAGACAGCTCTGATTACTAGGGGAACCCCACCTCAGAGGAATCAGGATTGAAATATAAAAGGTGGCAGGAAGCTGGGGAGGTGGTCTGAGAGGTAGTTGGCACTATCAGAGGCAGGAAGCCTGAGATTAAGCTACACAAGTTCAGGACACCAGACTATACAGAGATGAAACTGTTGAAAAATTTGTGTGTATATTTGTTTTGAGACTTTTGAGTTCTGTTTCTGACATTCTCTGTTGCCTGTCCACTGAAGGATGAAGGATTTTCAGCAGAGAAAGCAACTGGAAACAAGAGTGAGTTTGTGAAGAAGTAAGTGGCGGCCCTCGTCTTTTACAAGGGGGAAAATATCGAATGTATGAAATATTGAAATTTTGAAGTGAAAAACTTGAAAAATAACCAATATTGTTCCATTTTGGAACATTTGGAGCATTTCCATTTATTGCAAAACCGTTTTGATGATTTTTCAAACAATCAAGTAAGTAAATTGAAATGTACATTGGAATTGTGTTTTCAAAATGAACCTTTTCTCTAATGTTAGAGGGCCACAAAGGAACACTTTTAATTATTCATGTAATTCTGTAATGACCATATGTTAGGGCATATGTACAAGAGGGCAGAGTTAAGGTTATTATGAGAAAACTATCTCCTTTTCCTAAATTTATTGTGAATAAAATGTTGACCTTAATATTTAGAGGTGGAGAACTGGATATTATTCCCTTGTTAATATATAATAAATAAAGTTCACATAAGAAAAACTAGATTAATCTAAGGAGAGAACCATTTTACTTGTGTTACTCTGTTGAGAATTCAGATACTTACTGTGGTCCTAACTGAACCTATATGCTTGATCTTCAGCAACAGCTGTACATTATTTCTGTGATACAAATTCTGGACTTCTATTCTCCCATAGATTTTCAGGGCATCTATATAAGTAATTCCCATTCACCTTAATGGGAATTGCCCTTGACTGTATAATAAATCATAGGTGCAACATGGAAAGATTTGTCAAAAGTCCTCTAGAGTATGGTATTGTTTTAAAGAATTTTTCTGTTTTAATCACTTTCATAGCATTATCTTTGGGGTATAAAATGCCTGACTGAACTAGTTTGTAGCATTATACATTAATTCTGCAATTATCATCATTAAGTGTAATTAAATGTACATAGGATTATTGTACCTAATAGAAAAAAGTCAAAATGGCACAATCCGCTTTCATATCATAATTATTGACCCGTTTGTAGGATATGCAAAGTACAATGTAGCCCAATATTCTTAATTTGACAGTATTGCATTTGCACATTGAACAAGAAAGGTACAGATTACATGGGAGGTACTTGCTTTTTATTATTAATAGTGGTGGTGCTTTTTTTTTCAGCTGAAAAGTATTTAGGGGATTGAAAATAAACCAATCAGTTTGCCAAGGTCAAGTTGACTGGGGCTTTCCAGAGTGAGTCACTTGGAATGACTAACTTTTCTGATGAATCATCTTTTATATCTAGGCTATGGTGGGTTTTTTTAATCAAAGTATTTAATTGGAAGGGTCAGGAATTAGAGATGCTGAATATAATAGTAATACAGACTCAAGTGGGAAGTAATACTATAGTACTAATAAATCATCATCTTAGTATATTGTAGTAGGTCCAGAGGGTTCTATTATACTAGGTAGACAGAATAGAACAGATAGACAGAAGGGGGTGGGGGAGGGAGGCGATGTACCACTGTATTGTACAGTAATAGTTCATAACTCTGTGAGCTGGATTTTCTAGCTGAGTGGTGCTGCCCCTGTTATTGACATTGGGAAGCATCATTCTTTGAATTGATTTTATTAAAAAATCAAGGTCTGGGCTAGTTGATTGGGACTGCTTCTGGAATAAGTCAATAATTTCAGTAAAGTTGGCAGAATCTGGCCCTTGGTGATCTGGCCCTGCATTTTTCAGGGTTGCGCCCTTTCCTGTAGTATTTTTCGCGGACACAACCTCAGACAGTGCCCTGGTACCAAGCCTGTCTCTGCTATGAGAAGCACTGTTCTACAGCATGCCTAGAGAAAGCCCTGCAACTCCTGAAATGCATCCACCACAGTGGTGGAAGAATGGCAGCCAATAGCGGAAGGAGAAATTTTGACCCAGAGCTCTAGGGAAACCTCCTTGTTATTGGCGATGGAAGGTCCCATGCCATCATCTACAAGTCAGGAAAAGGTCTTGTCTGAAAGAGCAACATCCTGCTGCTGCTTGGGGGTAATAAAAAGAGGGAATCCTCTCTAGTGCTGTTGCCCTGGACCTTCCTGAAAGTCACGTCCAGGGCCATCCTTTCCCAGGAATCGAATAGACAGCAGTGTGGGGCACCTGGAAATTTGGGTCTTGATGTACACCCACCTTCCTCTTCCTAAACCTGTTCTGTGGCTGTTTCCTCAGGAGAGGATCTAGTTAACTTAAATGAGGCACCCGTTTAATAGTACTACATAAGGCCCCATAAATTCTAATGATGGCCTTGGTCACCTCCTGTCATCTCATCAGTGTGGAGCAGGCTGCAGAAGGGTCATTCCTACCATTCCTTGTGGATTTACGCACCTGCACTAGTTCCCAACTTTGATTTTCCCATGGGGTTGACAATGTTATGAGACACATTTTTTTTAGTTGTGCTCACTCCAAAATAACAATTCCTATAGGGTGGGAAGGGAGGACGTGCAAAACTTACTTGTGGAAGGGCAAACGATCGATTGTGGTGCTAACTCTCCTTCCCACATGCTCTCACAGAGACTGGTCACTTTTTTCATATAATAAAGGATGAAATGGTTAAATACATCACAGTTTTGCCAATAATAGGTGTTGGTGTATAAGTCTAACTGGCAGTCAGACTGCCCAAGCTATTGATTTTACTGTCTAATGGCTGAAAGAGATGTTATCTTGATTAATTAGAAGTCAAAAACAAATGCATCTTGTTTCTAATAGATCTCCTGGCATTTGCTTTCTTTTTTCCCCCTCACTGATGGTGTTGTACATGTACCTCTATGATGTTATAAACTGAAAAGCTATCAAGGTCAGCAGTAGACAAGCCCTAGTGACTTTATTTCAACTGTCAATGAGTTCTTAAAACACACACAACATTTTGCTGATAGAAGAAATATAATTTAAGGCATATACTAACCACTTGAACCTTAACACATGAAGACTACTATATGTGTAACTTAAGCTCACTATAGGTAACTCCTTTTTATTCTAATATTGGCCAATAATGCTAAAATTGCCATTTGTTTTTTCTTTCCCTGGATGTGTTTTGATGTGAATGAACGAGAACCATATTTTTCTCTTTTGAATTTATTATTCAGCTGGTAAATTATAATTGGTGTGTATTGCTCACTAAAACCCATTGTGAATTAGTTTCAAATGAATGCTTCAATAAAATATGACACAGACATGAATATAATTTAATCCGATCCAGGAAGCTGAAGAATATTCAAATATTAAACTACACAATATTTTTAAATTAAAAAATAAAAAAATCTTTAGGCAGTGGTAAACAACAACCCTTACAGGGTGGGAGAACATCTTCTCATTATATGTTTGCACAATAGGTTCTCTATCCAGACTATAGATTATAACACAAATAATTCATCGTTCTTATCATCATATATTGTAGTGGGGCCAGAGGTCTCGACCAGGTATGGGTCCAATTATGTTAGGCAATAAACATGTGCATAGTAAATGATATCTCTTGCCCCAATGCTTAAAGAGTGATCCAAATCTCACTGACATCAAAGGAAGCATTTCCACTGACATTACAGGGAGTTTGATCCAGCTCTCAATGAACACTGTGTACCTTTAAGGACATTATTTTATTTAATATTTTGGACTAAAGTGTGAAAAAGTCTTCAGTTTGGCCCCTGTTGTTGTACATGTTTAGGCTTTTGTATGTACCTTTCCAGTAATGACACCCGAATAAGGCCATGTCTTCACTACAGGGAAGATTGATGCTGCCACAATCAATCTTTTGGCATTTGATTTAGCAGGTTTAGTAAAGACCTGCTAAATTGAACTCAGAGGCCATCCCCTGTCGGCACCAGATCTCTTGCTCATGTTTGATCCCATTGGCCTCCTACTGTGGAGGCCATGGAGACCAAACAGAAACTTGAATTAAGGTACATAAACTCCAACTACATAATTAACATAGCTAGAGTTGTGAATCTTAATTCGATCTTCCTGTTCAGAGTAGACCTGGTCTAAGCACTTGATAGAACTTACACATGCAAACCCCATTTCTACAGTCGGAACTGCTATAGATTTATAATATCTTGTGCAAAAAATAAGCACTTACCCAGTGCTAAATATGATTCCAAAGTGCTGAGCAAACATAAATCAATCTTCCCACCATTTATATCACATTTTAAATTTTTTGAGAGAATCCTTGAGAATTCGCCAGCTTTAGAGTGAAGTCCTATTCACTTCAGCTACACAAGTGGGCCTCTTGCCTTCAGTGTGTTACTCTTGTGAGCAGGATCTCAAGTTAATTTATACACTGTTTTGGGGTAATTGAATCCATCTGATCACTACAGGAACAAAATATTGTATGAATTAAAATGGCAATCCTTTTGCTGTGCACTTACTGATGTGAGTTGATTAGAACCATCTTCACACATTTGAATGTGAAGTTGCAGAAGAGATCACTTTAGTTTTAACTGGTCTGATGTTAACACACACACACACACACACACACACACACACACACACACACACACACACAGATACTCTCCTATTTGCACTGTGTCTGTGATGGCATATAATGTGGCTTTCTAGCAAAACACAAAGCACCGCTTTTGTCACTTTTTCTTCTGCATTATCTCATTGCTTATCTGATTTATTTTTTGTCCTTAATTTCTCACAGTATTTTAGCATACAGTTAATTTGAAATCTTAGTCCTCCCCTTTCAGTTCTTGACTTTCTACATCAAAGAAGAATATCTGAAGAAAGCTGGCCTCTAGTGTGGCATAATGTATAGGTATAGAGTGGTTTAAGTAGCCAATTTGTAAAACATCAGACTTAACTTATGGTCTGTTTTTTTACATGGACTTTACTTAGAAAAAGTGTAATGAGCACAAAACTTTGATTCAGTTATTCCCCCCCTATTCCTTGGTAGCTAGATCTCTCAATAAAGGAAAACCTGCTCAGTGAAATCAGTTCAAATCTCTGAGGGGGAGGGGGGAAGAGAGAACTCTACTAAAACAGGACAGGACATAAATCAAGACTACTCGATGGTTTCTTAATTGGCATCTTTGGCATCACTGATGCAAAGTCTTATTATTCTATTAAATAAAATGAGATGTGACTCCAGCAACCACTAAATCGATTGTCACCTCCTACTGTGTGTGCCTCTTGTGAAATACTGAGAACCATTTCTTTGTATTTCACTTTGAGTCACAAATCAGTTTACATGTAGGCTATGTCTAGACTGCAAGCCTCTTTCGAAAGAGGCTCTTTCGAAAGTATCTTTCGAAAGAGCCTCTTTCGAAAGAGCGCGTCTAGACTACACGCGGAACTTTCGAAAAAGCGGCTTGCTTTTTCGAAAGAAAGCACCCAGCGAGTCTGGATGCTCTCTTTCGAGGAAGCCCTATTTACATTCAAGAACGCCTTCTTTCGAAAGAGGAACTTTCGAAAGAAGGCGTTCTTCCTCGTAGAATTAGGTTTACCGCCATCGAAAGAAAAGCCGCGTTCTTTCGATTTAATTTCAAAAGAACGCGGCTTGAGTCTGGACGCAGGTGAAGTTTTTTCGAAAAAAGGCTACTTTTTTCGAAAAAACCCCTGAGTCTGGACACAGCCGTAGTGCTGTTGATGGGTGTGGGTAGAGAACAGGATTGGGTAGTCATAAAGTACAGTCCTTTCCTGCTGCTCTACCACTCTGCTGCAACTTTTACTGGAAGGACCTTTCTGTAGACTGGGGGGATAGTTCAACCCATTAGCTTCCTGGGACTACCTGCATGAGGGCCTATCAGTGCCATCAGTGTGGTGGTAGTTGTGTGATGTGAGATCCTGTTCAGTAGCAAATGGACTGATGTCAACTGAGTCATTTTTCATAGACCATACATCTTCAACAAATGTGCATAGAATCATAGCAGGGACTGCAGGTGTGCTGCAGACCCTGCCTAAGTGCATAGTGTGTTACGTCTAAATCATCCAAGTCATTTGGCTATGCACCTCCTTCTGAAGACCTCCAGTGCAGAAGTTTCCACAACCTTCCTAGGCAGTCTGCTTCTTTGTCCTAATGTTCTGACTTCTCATTCTTAGAAAATTTAATCTAAACCGGTGATGCTCTTGGCCTATCCCCTAGGCCGCTCGAGAACCCACCTCATCTCCGTACTTTCCTGGCATCCCTTATCCTGCTTTCCCAGTGCTAGAGCCTTCTCCAGCTCTTCAGCAGCCTGGGTTGGCTGTTCAGATGCTCCAAGACTGGGGTGAGAGGGAGACAAGACCCTAATCTTAACCCTTGCCTCTTGTCCTTCGTTATTACCTTCTTGCCCTCTATTGGAATTGCTGACTCTGTAGCCAGATACTCAGAGAAGTTTTGTACCTTTTAGAGGTGGGACATGGAATTACAGAGAAAAATAATAGACCCTGTCACATTTGAATGAGTGTGTTGCAATTATTATTTGTATTGCAGTAACATCTGGGCCTCATTGTGGTAAGTTGTCTCTCAAAGGAGACCTATCTGAGCACTGTTTGTGCCGCAAGAGAAAATAAAAGCTATAAAATATCGATGGGGGAAGTTAAATAAAATCTCTCTCTTCTAAGCCCTGGCGTTGCTGTTGGTGTCCTGGCCATGCTGTTAAGGAAGACTCAACTAATTCAGTCAGGTTTACTCTGTCTGACACCACTTTGAGTGACAGGCATGGCTCAGTGCACATCCACTGAAAACTAGCAGGGAATGACATACAGTTTGATAACATAAGATGCTTAAGTTTTTTGGCTCAAGTGAGATGTTCAGAGCTAATAGCCCTGTGAGCAGAGTTTTAGCTGTGATCTGTACCTTGAGATATTGGCTATGTCTGGCTCAGGAAAAAGGGGAAAGAATGAAAGCTTATTTCTAGAAAGGTTTCCGATGAGCAGCATTTGTCATTGAGGGGGAGATGGGTATAATTAGCTTGTCAGTCTAGTTTGGGCTGAGCTGGCTTTCTGTGGTAAGAAAGATGGACTAACTGCCAGAGGAGCTGACAGGCAGTCGATAATGCAGCAATTAATGTCATAAATAATTCTGGAACCAATTATATCAAAATGGACTCTGTGCTTTAAAAAGGAAGAGAATTCCCTTATTCTTCCTGCTAACAGCAAGAAACCGCTTTCATTTTTCTCTGTAATTACTTTTCATTGTATATAGCAATAAAGTCGGGGGTTTCTGTTCATATTTAAAACTTGTCTTCCCTGCCTTCCTCTCCCTCCATCCTCTTTATTCTATAGAATAAGGTTATTCTGCTAGAGCCTCACCGGGGTTGAAGGTAGCAGCTTTGAGCATGGCGGTGGCATGATAACTCCTGCTGCACCTAAATGATTAAGAGTCAAGCTTTCTCAAATGTCATAGGCAGTGACAGCAGAGAGCGCCAAACAATGGCATTTGGAAATTAAGACATTTGTGAAATAAATTGATTTGTCTTATTATTTTAAAGGTTGCTCTGACTTTGCTTACATGGAACGTATTGATTTCCTCTCCCTGCCTCCCACCGCCCTTCTTGTACTGTTACAATCACAGAATCCTAGCCAAACTACTCCCTTTACACTGCAAACACATTTCAGCACAGCCCATGTGAGTTAATGGGCATTTTGTAACCCTTATAAAAGACAGTGGCTTAGAAGGCATTCTCTAGAGTGACTGTCTCCATGGGACATTCTGTGTGTACTGCAGGACATGGGTAGCTAATGCCAAAGCTATGATACCTGTAATGGCAAAACTGCGCGCGGTACTGCTGTTGCTAATGGCCTTTTCTGCAGCCTCATCAGCTGTTTCTGCTGTTTAGAACATAAAAAATGGACTGTGGAAGAAGCAAATTACTGTAGCATTAATTCACAGCTTTATTCAGAGCCTGACAAACGTTTCCAATTTTTCATCCGTGGTGGCATTTTCCTCCTGGGAGCTTGGGGAAAACAGTTCATGGAAGTTCCCATGGTTTTAAAACCAGAAACATCTGCTGGTGTCACATGCAGTTTGCTGGCCCATTTCAGCAGTACAGAAATCCTGCAGCTGATCAGCTCGCCTCTTAGCAGTAGGTGTCACAACTGTGCATGGTAATTATGGCAGAGAGTTTTGGAGGATGTAGAATAATTAGCCCGGCTAACAAATGCATAAACACTGACGTTAACCATATTTTAAACCAGAAATATACCTGCTGGGTCTGTGCATTGTTGCAAGCCACAACGAGAGAGACATAACCAGTCTAATCAAGCTTTCGAAGAACAAAGGACTTTCTGATGCTGGATATGCAGCTCAGGGCTTTCTCTGTGATGGGACAATCTATAAAAACAAAAGCATGGATTTGGAATTCAGAGTTTGCTTCCATTCCAAGCAGTGGTGCCAGGTCCTTCATGACCTATGGAAATTCACTTGCGATAGCTGTTCTGTTTTCCTCTCTGAGAAAGGGGTAGGACACTCTCCCCTGTCAAGGTTGATGTGCACAATAATGTTTGAAAGTGCTTTGAGATCCCTAGAAGGAAGGCAAAGTCTGACACATTAGTAGGATTTGGAAGAATTGGTGTATCCATCCCCTGTCTCAATAATGAATCTATTCTCTCTCCACTACACAGTTCTCTGAGGCCTGACTGCAAGGCACTGTGTTTACTAATTATTATTATTATTATTATTATGTTGTTTTATTAAATTAATAACACAATTGAATGTATAGGTTATCTAATTTAAATTCAGTCATGGAGACAAAATTAACTCACCATTGCAGTTCTTTGAAATCGTCACAGATGGTAGGGACAGGACTCTGGCAGAGGATTCTTAGGCCAACTTGACAGCATCACCTGTAACATTTTCTTCACTCATTCCTAGAATCAAAACAGAATGTAGAGCAGCAAGGACCTCAAGAGAGTTCCTCTAGTCCTGCCCCTTTTTGCTGGGTCCCTTCATTGTTGGTGCCTTTTTCAGCGCCCAGACCTTATTGTCCAAATACAAATACCTGGTAATGTTGGCTGGACTTACCCTTTTTACCTTTTTTTCAGATTATATTAGATATCTAGTGTCATTTCTTGCATTCATTTGCCTGCAAAACTCCTACTGTAAGTTCTCGGTCCTGATCAAGTGCATTTTGTGAATTATAGGTAAGCCAGACGGTTTAATAAGAAATGGTTGGCATTAAAAATCTTCAGTTTACACTAGTTAGCACCACCTGGAGTGAGGCGTGCCCCTTCTCCCCAGCCCTTAGCACTGCCTGAAGTGTGCCGTGTGGTTCTCTGGTGGAGATGGAAAGGGCCTGGGTCTCCACCTGCTGCTGTGCCCCTTCTGTTGGTGGGCCTGTGTGTGGTGACCTGCTAGTATTGAGAAATTCCCTGGATTGCATTTCACAGGACAGTCCTTACCCAAATGCAGAATACACAGCATTGGGTGGGGCCTAGGGGTAGGGGGTGGGGCCTGGGGACCCCAGGGTTGTGGGTTTGATTCCCTGCCCACCCTGACATTGTTCCTGCACCCAGAACCAGTTGCTGGCTATTGAGGGCACCACTGGTGCTGAAGAATCTAAAATCACACCTCTAAAAAATCATCATATTTCTCCTCCTCCCCCCACGCTTGGGCATTGGTTTAATAGTACTGTGTAGAGCCCCATATACCCTAAGGGTGGCCCTGCATTTCAGGGCACCTATGAAACTGGAGATGCATATATGATCAGTGAACTGGCCTTTTAGGGCTGGAGGAGGTAGTTTGAGAGGCCAGTTACCTCCCTGCATGTGTCCGGGGAAAGTGGATGAAGACAAAAAAAAAAAAAATGGAAGCAGACACTAGGAGAAAGGAAGTCAGTCCTATGGGATGCTGCATGTGAAGGAGCAGGGGGAGTTACAGCAGAATCTAGACCATATTTCTTCAAGGCACTAGGACAGGAGCCTTTTACGGGGGGAGGGGAGCAGGAGCAAGACTCTCTGCAGGCTGCTGCACACAGGTGTTTGGGATTATGAGACCCAGCTGAGGAGGATCAAGAGAGTAATTTGTTGAGTGGGTTTGTGACCAAAAGGAGGGTCTAAGCCCAGGCCAGGGAGAGAGCTCTAGAAGGTGCTGCTGAGAGGGAGAACTGAGCTGGGAAACTGCCTCAGGCCGTAGGGCTATGAAGCAAACCTGAGGGAAGAGTTGACAGGGCAGGGAGACCGGGACTGGAAGCACAGTCCCAAGGAGGTGGACTGTGACCCTAAACTTGGAGGGCTGAGTGCACAGGCTGGGAAGGCAACAATCTTAAAGCCACAGTGCTCAAAAGGGAGACTCTGAACCTGAGATCTGAGCAGAAAGGGTTTTTTGGGGGAGCTGACTCATAATTAATTAGACTGCAGGAGAGGAGGGGTATGTTTTCAATGACTTAGCCTGGGACTGCATTATTCCCTGAAGGGAAACTGAGGCAAGGGACTGCAGTGATATGCCACGCTACAGAGAGATGTTCTCAGAGGCTTCATACCCATTTACAGACAGGACTTCACAGGCACGAAGAGAAGATTGAGGTAAATATTAAAAGAAATATTTTATAGCTCGCTCTTAAATTGTTGAACTGCAAGATGAAAACTGAAATAACCATGGAACTGTTTAACGGCACCTTCATCCTCCAGAGCCCATTTTCCCTTTAAACCTAGTCCAGTTCCCATTAAAGTTAATGGTGCTCTCTGACTCTTATGGGAACGAGATCAGGCTCCTGGTCTGTTATAGCAATTCTTGCCTATGTTTACTTAGGCCAGAATTTGCAAAAGAGCTCAGCATACATGCCTGGGGCCCAGTTTCCTTTTTTTTAGGCTCCTAAATAAATAGCCAGATTTTTTGGGGAGGGAAACCGCAACATGTTGAACTCTTTTGAAAATCAGACTCTTAGCTCTCAGTGTTTAGAGGAGAGGGAAGCACTTTCAAATATCTGCCCCCACCCAATTGAGTGCTAAAGTTGAGAAATTCTGGACCATAGCAAGCAAGATCTCAGGGAAGATCTTTTCATGAGTCTGTTTTTGGATGGGGATGTTATGAGTGCTGCTTTAAGATAAATAGTAAATAACAATGAAATGAACAAGCAACACAGTAGCATAAGAGAATCCCATCGTGATTTTTTCTCTAGCACTTTTGTTATTGAGATTATTGGGTTTTTCTCTACTGCAGTGTCTCCTGCAATCAGACTGACATGCATTTAGTTTCATAGAAGCTGTCACATGTTATGGATTCAGTCAATAGTGCTTAAAAGGAGTGCTTAAAATTCCGCTTTGTTCTTGATACCTTTCCCTTTGCTTGCTTTCCTGCCAATTGTGCACCTCTTACATTGGTTATCGAAATAACTCTGATACTCTCTAAGCAGCCTCAAGAAAATAGCAAAATAGCAAAAGATAAGTAGATCCTAGTACATGTGTGTATATCACAGAGTGATCAGATGTAATGCTCTGCCTTTAGATGAAGGGAGGGGCCCTTTGTTGAAGAGTAAAAAGGAGAGGAGCAGCTTTGTGGGAATGTATGTTGATCTGCACTAAGATTTAAAGGGCTGGTCTGGTCTCTGCATATCTAGGGGTTATTGTGTGCTTAAGTAGCTTGTCATAGTACAAATAAAGGTCTCTGCCCAGCTGTTAGTGAAGCCAATAGCAAAATTCCTATTGGCTTCAGTTATATAGGATCAGACCTAAAGAGAAGAACTTGTATCCCCTAGCATTGCAATTTAATTCTCATTGGGTGATTAAGGAATTGCTACAGTCACCCACATTGGTCCTCACACAATGTTGCCCGCTCTCATGAAGCTCACAACATTTGATGCTTTTCCTAAAGCTCCTGGAGTCATAATTAATGTATAAGAAAATCTCTATGTTCATTTTTAAAAAATTGCTAGCTCTCTCAGGACTGCAGGGAAGCTTGAAAACATGCCCCCCTTCCGAATGCATCAACCCTTGAGGGTGAATAAATAGAACCCCACCTTTATTATGTTTTAAAATAACTCATGATTTTTGTGGAGACAAACTCGGGAATTTTAAACACACTGAGGTGGTATTGCTGAGTCCACCCGGAGGAAGAATGGTGTTCGGTTGGTTGGAGTGGGCCTTGTCTCCACTCAAAGGTTGGGAGTTCGAGAGCTTGATCTTGCAAAGAACTGCTCAGCACTCTGTCATATTGAGCCACCACTTAAGTGCTTTTCATATTGGGGGGCCAGAACACTCTGTACCTTCCTGGATTAAGCCCCGAATGAAGAGGATTCATACCATCCAATGATATGCTAAGAATGATATATAATGGCTAGGTCATAGGCAGCTGGGCCAGTAGTGTCCACTAGGCAGGAGTTGAAGGCAGGAGCTGAAACTAATTAGCAAGCTGAGTCAAGGGATGGGCACCAAACAGTGTTGCTGAGCTGCCCTGCACAGCTTTACAGGTGATTAATCAGCTCCACCCAGTCAGTCATCTCCATGCATGGAGCCCTGAGCCTCTGGGCGAAGCTGACTCATCACCTGTGAAGCTGTGCTGCCACGCAGCTTAGAGGGGGCACTGGGACCAAGGTTGAGCTGGGCTGGGGTTGAAGGCAAGAAGTCGTGACTGGTTATCAAACCGAGTCAAGAGACAGGTACCCAGGTCAACTAGGGCTTGGTACCCAGGTCAACTAGGGCTTGGATCACAGGTAAGAATCAGGAGCAAGATGGGGAGAAAGATGAGAGCTATATCAGGCTGGAGTCTGCATTGTCGCTCAAGATTGCCCGAGGGAGCTATTTCCTGGTTTAAATAGATGGTGTGGACCAATTAGGCAGTCATAGAGTTCTGTCGCTCTGGCCTTTTTCAGATGGTACTTCCTGTGATGCCTAACCCTTTGGTAATTGTTGGCTGCTGGTTCACCAGACTGGTGGTGAAGAGGGGGCATCAAGTTGACTGTGTGACATCTCCCCTGCCGACTCCGAATTCTAAACCTGTGGACTCTAACGTTACAGAAGAGTGATGTTTAGGACTCTGCCTCTTCACTAGAAAATTGGAACTGTTGATAGTACCATGCTCACTGGCTTGATCACAGGAGACAAAAGGTGGTGTGTCTGTGCATGGTAGTGTGTGTAGTGTGTGTGTGGGGGGGAGGGGTTTCCCAGCTCAAGGAGACCTATTTGCACTTGTCCATGGATGAAGCTGCAGCAGTGTGAGCTGAGGGAAGGGTGAGCTCCCCTAAATATGTGCTTAGGATCTCCAATAAGCATGTGTCAGGGGAGGCGGGGAGTAGCCTGTCCTGCAGTTTACTCTGCTGTGGTGTATGTTCTATTTTTAGCATGCTAACTCAAGGAGAGCTAGTAAGAGAATGTCTCCCTGACCTGGAAAAGGCATCCCCAGCTCCAACAGCGATTGCATACTCTTCCTTTCAATGGACATGCAATAAAGTCATTAAAAGAATTAGGGCAACATTGGAAGGCAATGGCACTATCGCCTCCCTGTTTCTCTTGAGAAATGAGAGGCCTATATTTTCCTTGGCATGTTGCAACCAAGTCACATGTTTTGTTAGTCTTTAAAGAGCTACCAGACCATTTGTTGTTTTTTTAAGTGTATGCTGTACAGACTACCCCCTGAAGCTCCCCTTGTTAGATAATTGTCCATGTGCTTTCACCATTTTTCTCCCAGGGCCTCTGAAAATTAAATGCAGCCCAAGAAATTCCAGGATAAAGCATCCTTTCATTTGGAGAGTTTTTTCCAGCTTAATCCCAATTATATATTTCTCTTCAGTGGTATACGGGGATTTCTCCCAGGGTGTTATGTGGGCATCTGGAGATTCCTTTTTTCCTTAGCAGAGTCCAAAGGAGGTTTAGTATTCCTAGTGCACAATTAGCAGGCTGTACTTTCTCAGCCTCTCCTCCCGCAGGCTATGTTTACACTACCGAGTTATTTCAATAACTCCTGAAATAACTATTTTGAAATAAGCTTATTTCTCTTCACAAGCAGGAGTTATTTTGAAATAACAAGCCCATTATTGTGAAATAACAGGCTTGGTAGTGTGGATGCTCACCTTCTTTCAAAATAAGGGGAGTTACTTCAAAATAACTCTCTAGTGTAGACATGCCCTCAGACGGAGTTGTACCTACACCGCCATGTTCTCCTCCCCTACTTAAATTGTTGGCCACAACCCTCCTCCACTCCCAACTGCGTTGAAATACATAGAATTGACTGAGTAATCGAAAATGAAAAATAACAACATCTACTGCCATAAATCATGTCCAAACAACACAGTTATAATAGAAATATCTTCTCTCTGTCTGAGCCACAAACACATACTTAGTTAGATAACAAATAACTTATTCTTGGAGAGTGTGCCCCAGATTTGATTTATCTCTTGGTATAAGTAAATATAAAAAGGCTGCCAAATCTGCCTATATAAATCTCATCTATCTCCTGTGTTGTGTATTGGGAGGCGGGCGTGTGTGTAGAGGAGACGTAGAAAATAGATGCTAACGGTTCCACTTTTAACCCTTTTAATGGAACAAGTAATGAGATGATATGCCCATCTCAACCAATATCCGTGAAAAATTCAAGGGGACAGGGAGAAAACAATTGCCTATGTTTATTCCAGGTTCTGATCTCACTTACACTGGTATAACTCTGGACTAATTCCATTGGAGTGTATGAAATAATGCCAGAATTACACCAGCATAGCTGAAAGTAGAGTCTGAGCCTTTACATTTAAAATGATATAGTTGTAGGGCACATCTGTACTGTAAAAATAGAGGCCATCTTAAAGTGGATTAGCTAACTGGCATTGCCTAACTTGGATTAAAATGGTTTTGTTTACAGCTTGCTAGGGCTAAGCTGCTAACCCAAGTTAAGTATTTAGGTGGTTGTTTAATGCTAACTAATACTTTTCAACTTTTTTTTGGCAATTAGTCATTATTTGGTTGAACCAACAGGTGAAATGGAACCTTATGAAGATGCTTCCATGCTCAGCATGAAAGAGAGTAGTAACTGGAAGAGGACCAGTATATCAAATTGCACAGGAACTTGAAAACCAATGGGCAAATTTAAGGATAAAAAATTTCTCCCGTGACTTATTTTTGTTTGAAAATCTCACACCGGGCTCAGTTTGCCTTTCAACAGAAAGGAGTGGGAGGCAATAAGGGCTTAATTATGTCACCCATACACTATGTTGTTGAGCAATACTTTATTCCATGTGTCATCCCACTGATATTCTGGCCCTGGACAGTCTAGCTAAAATGGTCTGTGAGCAGTTTATTCTAAAACTCATATTATGGGCTGCCTTCTCTCACTTCATTGGTGTTACTCCTGATTTACACCAGTACTGGTAAACATCAGAACCAGTCCCTCTGACTGTTGCATAGGTTGGATCACAGGAAGCTGTGAGACCATTGTGTTCTAAGGTACATGTTAGGCTAGTTCTGGGATCCAAAGATAGTGTTGGATTAACCTCTGAGGCAAGGCTATCAGTTTAACACATCACCCTGCCCAAATTCGCCAGCTGAACAGTGGGTGTCGGCTTCCGCTGGTATGTGTAGTGTCAGCCATAGGGAAGGGAAAAAACCCCATCTGTTGCATCCATCTAGTGTGTCTGAGGTCTCTGAAGGTCACTCCGCTGAAGTAATATATAGTGCTGGTATGTGTGGCTCAAGGTCAAGTCAGCTTGCTTTTCATAATGCATAAACCTGGAGCTCTCTCAGACACCAATCATCTGACCTAAACCTTGGAACAAATATTTTACTAAGTAAATCAGTGAGCATGCTGGCATTTCTATTAACCTTCAATGCACTGGTGACAGCAAATGAATAATGATAAATAATAACTCAGGCCTGTAAATCATGCTTAGCATCAGAGGGGAAAAATGTGGTATACGACCATTTGTTAAGAGTGGAGCTGGATGAGCTTGCGGGGAGAAGCCCACAAAAACAGACAAGTGTCCTCTCTCACAACATTTTTCCAAGCTTGCAAGCCAAGGCTACACGGAAAGAGAACAGTGAAAGAAAATTAAAAGTTGGGTGTCCATAACACAGCAAGTCAGACTGACATGTACAGTTTTGCAAGGTGATGAGATTTTTTTTCCTAAACCTTTATTGGTTCAATCAGTGTGAGCCTGATTCTCCACTGGTATAAAATTTCACTCCTTTAACTTCAAGTGAGCAACAATAGCTTCAGAGGGATAGCCAAGTTAGTCTTTAAGGTGCTACTAGACTATTTGTTGGTTTTTACGTTAACAAAACGCATCGATGGTATCATGAGCTTTCGTGGGCACAACCCACTTGCAGACGCTCAGAATCTGACCCCTTATGCCAGTAGTAGGCAACCCGCAGCTGGAGGGCCACATGCGGGCCAGTGAGGTTCTACATGTGGCCCATGAGACATTTGGTTTACTGTTGCCCACACACAGGGTTGCCAGATTCTGCTAGTTTTTCACCCACGTGGGTTTTTTCCCCCTACCAGTATTACTTAAGTGACACACACGTAAAGCAAGGGCATGTGACGTGAGGTGCATGCTGATTGCACACCACATTGTGAGAGCCATCCAATCAAAATGCTGTTATGGTTGTCAGAATGCCCCCAAATTATAGGTACGCAAGCGCAGATAGCAAAAGTATCCTATCTCTGGAGAGACCATCTTGGTTATGACAGTCTTGCGGCCAATTGAGATGGAGGGCCACTCACTAGCCTAGTTTGTTCTTCACTGCCTTATGTTTTATCACCGCCCTTCCTTTAATTCCTTCTAGCAAGCTTTCTCATAAAGTAGCGGCTGGCTAGGGTTACCCCACATGTAACAGTATTAATAAGAAAGAAAATCCCTATATATAGTAGAAAAATCCTGACAGTAATTTCCTCTTTGGTTTAACCAGTTGCAGCTGGCTTGGCACTCATTGGAAAACATTTTAGCTTTCCTCGGTGTCACAAGGCCTGAGATGCTGTTTAACTGGTCTCATGGAGTGGTGCTAATGAAATAGATGTATGGGAGTGAATCTGAGTGTGCAGTACAGTCTGTTAAAGACACAGGCCCAAGCCATAAGGTTTGAATCAAACTGTCCCAAATTTTGGAGTGTTCAGATGCAGTGTTCTAGTTCACACCCATATCTCATAGGAAATAAAAAAGGGCTGGCAGATCAGTGGCAGAATAGTAGTCAGCCTCCGATGGAGGTGTGGATCAAGTTAGGATAGAGACGAGTTTGCCTTGCTCTGGATAGTGAAATAGAAAGCAGCATACCATTCCATTGCTGCTGCCTGTTGTTAAACAACCTGAAATGAATTATGACTTTGGAAGAAGATGTGGGGAAGCAAGTAATAACACTTCCCTGGCAATCCTTAGCTTTCATGTCAGGTTGTTTTGTGACCCAGCTGAGGGAACTGGGGAAGAGAGGTGGCGGGGAGAGAGGGGGAAAGGTAGGGGAATGATTCACAGCTAATTGAGGCTGGTTTCAGTTCTGGGTCACAAATGGAAGAAGTCTGTACCCTAATGTTCAGCCCTTTTACAAGCTTATGATACATTTTGTACAGAATATGCTTAGTAAGGTATTATTTGAAAACTCATAATTTGCTGACCATTATTGTCTTGGTAAAATGTGTGGTTACATTGTCTGTAAAATTCTGCTGTATCATATTACTAAAAAACATTTTAGGGTTCCCATCCACATATCTTTCAGTCTCCTGATGCTCCTCTAGAGATGATTCTTGTAGTTCCTTCTCTTCTTCAAGGAGGGAGAGCAGAGACCTCAATTATTCCTCTCTCTCTCTGTTCTTCAAGTCTTGTCAACACCAAGGGTAAAGGAAGCAGCACAGGATTGGGAGAAGGATCCTGACTGAAAGAATTCAGCCAGTAAAACTACTGAAACGTGGTGAGAGACATCTTTGCTTCATATTCATTTAGGTTAAGATAGGCATTAATTGTGTTTTATTTTCTTGCAAGCAATTCTGACTCCTATGCCCCATTACTTGTAGTGATTTAAAACCTATCCTTCTGTAGTTATTCAAACTCATAGGCTTAAATAAAACAAATGTATTAAGTGTTTGGGAAACTCCATTTTGGAAAACAGGATTTCTGCATATCATTTTCTATTAGCAAAATGATGGACTTGTATTATATGCCAGGGAGCTGGGCAGTACAAGGCATACATCATTGGGGACTGGGATTTTCTACAGTGTAATTCAAGGATGTCTGGCCACAGCGCTCGTATTATATAACATAAATGAAATAGAGTTTCACTGTGGCCCTAATTCAGAAGAACTCATAAATAGGTAAGTCCCATTAACTTTAATGGGACCTAAGCACATACATCAATTTCATTTGAGTTCATCATCTTTTCTGAATAGACACACCTTCCTGATTTGGATGGGGGTGTGGGTGGGTGGGTGTGTGTGTGTGTGTGTGTGTGTATATAAAGTGTGTACACTTTCTCTCTCTCAAAGTTTAGAGGTAGGAAGCCCAGTTTTCAAATGTGGCCATTTTCTGAGCATTGATGTGTTTCCTTTACATTTCAGAGCTCGAGGGGCACTCAGGGTGCCTAAATGGCTATAAAAGGTTGGAAAATTGGACTTAGGACAATGGAAGCTTTTAGCAAGTATGTATGAGTGGGATGAATGAATTACTGTACAAGTATGTAGGGCTAAGCATCCTCTAAACCAAAATCCACAAAAAAGGTACAAGATATTTTAAAGATTTAATTAGAACAAGTGAAGGATCTTGAGCTAGAAGAATATTAGTGTGAATTGTGTATTTATAATACCTTAGTTTAAAAAATTTGTTTCTGATATTCTGAGTCAAAGGATTGGCTCTTCTGTCTTTGCTGCTTACGTATAGGTCAATTCCAGGGTTGTCGTCTTACTAATTAGATGTTGTTCATGACAAGTGGTAAACTGCAGTTTCAGGGTAGCAGAAAATTAGCGAACTGCTAAACATTATATCTATATCTGAGGAAATGCCAAGCTATCTGAATCTAATCTGGGTAAGCAGTGAACCTGTGTATCTTCCGGTTTGGCGACAATGTAGGCGACAATGTAGAGTGTTCACTGTCTAGTCCAATTCTGTTCATCTGCTTTTATTTCTGATTGGCTACCCCTGACCTGAATCGGCTGTCGGTGTTTGGTCCCATCATCTGCTCCTCTTCTTCAACCCAAAAATATGTTTCTCTCTTATGATTAGCTTTTCCCCAATACTTTGTTGTTCACTTTACCGAGTGTGAATTGCCACATCCTACTAATCGCAGCAGAATAGGAAATGATGCTACTCTGATGAGAGTAAGTCTGCTCTGCAGAAAATTTATTAACCATCTCTGCTCAGTATTTCTTTCTGGCAAGCTCTCTTGCTATCCCATGCTAATAAACATACGGAGAATACTTGCCAAAGGTAGTCTTGCTATCAGCATTTGCAATGTTTTTAATTTACTGTTTCTGTTTTGTAACCCACTACCAGTACTAAAGTTAAATGAAAATTACAAGATACAGGTCCAATGTTATTCTCAGCCCCTTAACTATGCATGCACCATTTAATGGAGTATATATTTGCATGTCCAGATAAAATAAGGAATTAAGCACTTCATTGCCTGCTTTGATTTCTGATTTCTTTGAGGTGCAGTTTGAAATTTCACCTTTTTAAATGGTTCAGATTTTTTCATGACATTTTGCACCAAAATGTTCATTAATTCCCATCAGATTATGTTTGTCATCTTCGGAAGGTTATAGATGATAAAAGCATTTAAAATGTAGAGTCTCTTGTTAAACATCTTTGGTAGTTTTGGTTTGTGGGAAGAACACAAGAAAGAACACAGTCTCACACACACTGTTATAATAAATGCACGCATCCTGGATAAGCTGTTTGGTAGGGGACAGTAGTGATAGTGACTCAGATCCTATGCTGGGTGCAGTAAAAATACATAGTTTGAAAATGTGGTCAATCCCCACAAATTGAGCAGGAAATCTGCACTAGACCCTGTGCCTACCAGTCAAGAAAAGATGCAATTTTAAATCCAAATGTTGGGTAGCTGAAGTGAGGAAAGTTTAAAATGGTTCATGGTTGGCTATGTAGTGTAGCAGCAGAGTAGTTGTCTTGTTTCACACGAGCACACCAAAAACATTACTGTTTCTTATGACCTATACACTATGTATACCAGGGAAAGTATGAAAAGACCGCCATTATCACCGCAAAAACGCAAGGGAAAGTTGCCTCAGTATAGGCCTTCTGAAAACTAGTCTCCATGTAAACTCCTTATAAATCTAGTGATGGGGGAGCCTAGGAGCATATGGTCATACTGGGTCATACCAATGGTCCATCTAGCTCAGTATCCTTTCTTCCAATAACAGCCAATGACACGTGCTTCAAAGCTGAATGAACCATGGATGGTGCCAGCCCTACTTTTGGCCTTTACACCATCCCACAAGAAGTTCCACAAATTGATTGTGTGTTTTGTGAAGTTCTTCCTTTTGTTTGTTTTAAACCTGCTGCCTGTTAACTCCATTGGGTGAACCCTGGTTTGTGTGTTATGTGAAGGGGTATTCACTTAATCTGCACCATTCATGATTTTTCTAGACCTCTGTCATATCCTTCCTTTACCAAGCTTACTATATCTCTTTACCAAGCTTAATAGTCTCTGTCTTTTTTTAATTTCTCCTCCCCTCAATCATTATTGTTGCCATTCTCAGTACCTTGTCTGTTACTAGTCTATCTTTTTTGAGATGGGGCAACTGGAGCTGCATGCAGTATTCAAGGTGTGGGAGCATACTATGCATTTATATAGTGGTGTTATGATATTCACAATGGGTATGTCTACACTACCGGATAAGGTCGAATTAAGATACACAACTTCAGCTAAATTAATTATATAGCTGAAGTTGAAGTACCTTAATTCTACTTTTGGCACTGTCCACACAGCAGGGAGTGGAACACTCTCCCTTCAACTTTCCTTACACCTTGTGGAAGCAAGACTACCGCCATCGATTAGAGTGCTCCCCTCAGTTCAAATTAGCATGTCTTCATTAGACCCACTAATCCGAACCCTGAAAGATTGATAGCGGCAGCCTCGATCTTCTCTGTGGTGTAGACCTACCCTGTCTTATTATGTATTCCTTTTCTCCCAATACTTGTTAAATTTTTTGACTGCCACTGCACATTGAGCAGATGTTTCCACAGAACTATCCATAATGACGCCAAGACAAATTTCTTAAGGAGCTGATTTAGTCCCCATCATTTTGTATGTAGAGTTGGGATTACATTTTTTCAAAATACGTTACTTTTCAATTATCAACATTGAATTTCGTCTGCTATTTTGCTGCCAAGTCACCAGTTTTGTGGGATCCATTTGTTAATCTATACAGTCATCTTTGAATTTAACTATCTAGAATAATTTTGTATCCACTATAAACTTTGCCACTTCACTGTTTACTCTGTTTTCTAAAACATTTAAAAATATTTTGAATAGCACCAGTCCCAATACAGATCCCTTAGGTACACTACTACTTACCTCTCTCCATTCTGAAAACTGATAATTTATTTTGACCCTTTGTTTCCTGTGTTTTACCCAATTACTGATCCATAAGAGGATCTTCCCTCTTATTTCATGACTGCATGCTTTGCTTCAGCATCTTCTGTGCCCAACCTTGTCAAAGTACTTTCCAAGAGTCCAAGTACATTATATACCCTGGATCATCCTTGTCCATATGTTTGTTGACCCTCTCAAAGAATTCTACATTGGTGCGGGATGTTTTCCCTTCTCAAAAGCTTTGTCAACTCTTCTCCAACAAATTGTGTTCACCTATGTGTCTGGTTAAAACTATAGTAAAGAACAGAATTATCAGTTTGCCTAGTACTGAATTTAGTCTTACAGGCCTATAATTATCAGAATTGCCTGTGGAGTCTTTTTAAAAATTGGTGTCACATTAGCTATCCTCTGGTCATCTGGTGCAAAGGGTGATTTAAGAGTAAGTATGTCTACCTCAGTTAGTAGTTCTGTAGTTTCATATTTGAGTTCCCCCTTAGCTCCTGGGTCAAAACAATCCGATTGTGCTGACTTATTACTGTTTAATGTTTAATTTTTTCCTAAGACCTCCTATATTGACAGCTCAATCAGGTGACAAACCTGAGTCATTCTCCTAGAAAGAATGGCTCAGGTGTTGGAATCTCCGTTACATCTTCGGCGACAATGACCCGGGCAAAGAATTTATTTAAGTTCTCCACAATAGTCTGGACTTCCTTGAGTGCTCCTTTAGCATCTCAATCATCCAGTGCCCCACTGACTGTTTGACAGACTTTCTGCTTCTGATGTATTTAAAAAATATTGGTTGCTTGTTGCTCTTCAAATTCTTTTTTGTCCTGCCTGATGATACTTTTCATAGACTCATTAGGGTAGGAGGAGACCTCAGGAGGGTATCTAGTCCAATCCCCTGCTCAAAACAGGATCAACCCTAACTAAATCAGCTCAGCCAGGGCTTTGTTAAGCCAGGACTTAAACACCTTTAAGGATGGAGATTCCATGCCCTCCCACATAAGCCATTCCAGTGCTTCACCACCCTTCTAGTGACATTATGGTGGCAGATGACAGAACGAGGAGCAATGGTCTCAAGTTGCAGTGGGGGAGGTCTAGGTTAGATATCAGGAAAAACTGAGACCAGCCTCACTCCATCCTCTTTGGAGCCCCTCTTCAGGTAGTTAAAGGCTGCTATCAAATTCCCCCTCACTCTTCTGTTTTGTAGTCTGAACAAGGTCACTTCCCTCAGCCTCTCCTCATAAGTTATGCACCCCAGCTCCCTATTCATTTTTGTTGCCCTCTCCTGGGTACTGTCTAATGTGCCCACATCGTTTCTATAGCAGGATCCCCAAAATTAGAGGCAATACTCCACATTATTCCTCATTATTTAGCACTGGTGAGGACGCAACACTTCCCACGATCAGCTGGCAATGCTCCAACTAATGCAGCCTGTTATGGCATTGGCAACCAGGGAAAACTGTTGACTTATCACCATCTTATCAACCACAGCATTCAGCCTGTGGAACTCCTTGCCACAGGATGTGATGAAGGCTAGAACTTTAACAGGGTTCAAAAAAGAGCTAGATAGATCCATGGAGGTTAGGTCTATTAATGGCTATTAGCCAGGATGGGTAGGAATGGTGTCCCTAGCCTGTTTGTCTGGAAGTTGGAGACAGGGGAAGGATCACATGAGGTTTATCTGTTGTGATCCCTCCCTCTAGGGCATCTGGTGCTGGCCACTGTTGGCAGAAAGGATACTGGGCTAGATGGACCTTTGGTCTGACCCATTATGACCATTCTTATGTAAACCCCATGTCCTTTTCTACAGAACTGCTGCTTAGCCAGTTGGTCCCATGCCTTTAGCAGCACTTGGGATTCTTCCAGGACTCTGCACTTGTTGTCAAATCTCAACAGATTTCTTGTGGCCCAATTATCCATTTTGTTTAACTTACTCTGGGCACTATCCCTACCTCCCCTTCTCTTTTTTTTTAAAAAAAGGTGGGCACTATATTTGCCTTTCTCCAAGCATCCAGGAGCGCCCCGCTCCTCATGAGGTTTTCCAAAACAATAGCCAATGGCTCTGCAATCACATCACCCTTCTATATTGGACCTGCCAGAGCTTATGCTTTTTAAAAAAATTTTCCTCTGTAGGATTTTACTTCCATTTTTTTTAAAGGATGCTTATGTGCCTCTAACGGCCTCTTTCCCCTTGTTTATGTAACCCACAAATCTACTGGATGTGGTTCACTGTCTCGTGGAGTGGCACGTGGAACACTTACAGAGAAGGAGAATGAGTCTGCTCTACAGCCTTAGCTGAGAGGCAATTGGGTTTATTGCTCAAGCTGTAGATTCTCATGCACTAAGTTCCAGAGGCTCTAGGATTAGTTCTGCCTGTCAGTGCTACATTTAGATATGGGGGCATTTGCTTGATATTCCTATAGTGTTTTTTTAAAATTATTATTATTTTAGGGAAAACATTTCATTTAAGTTTCTGTGGTGGGTTTCAAAAGCTTCCATGGAGATTGCAGGCATTTTCCTCTTGTGAATGTTCCTTTTAACGAGCGTCCTCATTTTTGTGTAGCTCTCCTCCTGGAAGTGAAATCTTACTCTGGTGGGCTGCTTTGGTATTTTCCCACACACCAGAATATAAAATTTATTTATGACATAGTCACTCTCACCAAGAAGTTCAGCTATATTCACTGTTTGGAATCAATCCGGTGCTCCATTTAGGATTAAATCAGGACAAAATAATCCCCAAAATGCAATATATAACATACTAGGGGCTGCTGCATCTGCTTGATATACTCGCCTTCACTCCTCTCTCTGGCCGCTTTCGCTTCACTGAGCAAGTCTGTTGACGCTGATGACGTGATGATGTCAGTCTATCGTCCAGCAGGAACATTCTGTCATCCATCAGGACAAACTTTCTTATATATAGAGAGAGATAATATATAATGTGTGAGCACTATTCAGAAAACTGTTTAGCAGAGAGAAAATTGCTCCCCACAAAGTATCCATGCAATATGGCTAGTTGATGCATTAGCATCCATATACTCTACCGCTTCTCTGCTAGAAAAATTAGCCCTCACCTGAAGGGACCATTGCTAATGCTGATTTATTCTCTCCATTGCTCACTCCGGAGTTTCCCTAGAGAAGATCGTGCCAATTAAGCAAAAGTAAGCCAAATTGTGTGTGGTGTGGTATCTGATGTTGACTAACCCCCCCATGAGAGACTGACAAATTAATTTTCAAGACTTAACGTTCGTTCTGTAGCCTGTTATGAAATGAAAAGCTCAGCATTTTATCTGCTTAATCTCTACCCTTAATTTTTTGAAACACAAATTAAATCAGTTAACAACAATTTAATAAGCACTAAAACGTGTAGCGAACCACATAATGAATAGGCGCTCATATTTTCTTTATCTACTTGATGCTTACTTTATTTTGCATATTTCCTTTTTCCTGAGCATGAGTCCTGTACTATTTAGGGCAATGTAAGCTAGTGAATGGGCCGCATGAGCAGCCCTCGTTCGTCTCAGCCAGATTTTCGTTATCGAGACTGTCTGCTGGAATAAGATAGTTTTTTCTAACTGCGCTTGTGTATCAATTGAGCAAGAACAGCACTTTTAATTGCACAAGACATCGACTGTGTGAGCAGTGTGCTCCTTTGGCAACCAATCGGCATGACTTCCCTTCGCTTGCCCTTGCTTTTATGTGAAAGGGTGCTGGAGACTAGGTTGGGTATATGAGGGGCTCAGGGCAGGGGTTGCAGCTGTTTGATGGGCACAGGGTTAGAGTGTGGGGGGTGAAGTTAAGGAGGATAAGACATCAAGCTCACCACCCCAGGAGCAGCAACTGGGCAGCCAACACTGAAGATAGGGCAGCCACTGAAGGTAAGGAGGTAGGGAGTTTCCTCCAGTGGCTTAATGGATAAGGCATCTGCCTCCAGAGCTTGGGCTTGTGGGTTTGAGTCCTGATCCTTCTACCTGACTTGGAACAGCTAGGCAGCTGCTACCAGCATCCCCAGAGCTAGAGTTGGTAGTGTAGGGGTGGGGCAAGCAACTTGCTTTGGGGCAGGCAAGCCACCACCAGCTTGCCCAGGGCTAGAGCTGTCACCAGCTGAAGGTAGGGAGGATAAGGCAGCTGCTAAAGCTGGGATGGGTTCTCCAGTGGCTATAATGGGAGATTACCATGAGAATATCTGGGTGGTTCAGCCAGGGAAGGCATGGTATACTTAATTTGGCAGTACTGTATTGTGTAACTTTTTGGTTTGACGGTGACTTGTTTTTCTAACTAAGTAATCATATTTTAGTTAAATCCCTGATTTTTTAAAACTTAATGGGGAAGCCATCCCCACCCCCCAGATTGTGAAATTATTTTAGGCAGCCCTAGAAAACCTTATTTTACTTACTAGATGCAGAATGAGCATCACATATGATTTTTTTTAATGGGAATCTACCCAGGATGAGACTCTGCTTCAGTGAGTTTCATATTAGCACATATGTCTAATGGTTTTCTCGTTCTGCAGAAAAATTAAAGTCTCAAACTCTTATGTCAGTGAAGAAAATCTCAAAAATGTGAACCACGTTTAAAAATGTGAAACAAGGTATAACTGCTCTGAAGCTGTCTACAGAGGTCTGGACAGTGCTTAAGAGGTTTACAATGCCCATACAGTGAGGGGCTAACTCAGATGCCTGAAGATAATTTAAATGTAATCGCTATTTCATTCCTCCTGCAAGAAAGGAGTAGTATCCTAGATCTGTACAATTTGCTGAGAGAGACACTTCACCCCTTCCACAAATGGGTGACGTATGGTTGATATCACTATATTTCCCCCCCACTCAAAAAGCAACCAAGCAGAGGTTAAATAGCGAGCACAATCCTGTTTTGAACATCTGACCGATTTACTGTGAACAATGTTTCTTTGTTTATATTCACATAGGCGGAGCTTATATTGTGGGCACAGCTTAGGTGTGTCACGCCACCACACACACTCATTTTGAGCCTGTATAGTCTAATATTGGACAGGCTTAGAGTGCTTGCCTACAATTTGTGGCACACACACCACACTACCAAATATTTACAACAGGAAGACTCCATTTTACATAAGTAAGAAGAGGACAATGTTAGGGGGAAGAGTAGATTTTTTTTTTTCAAGGGCACAAAGGGCAGTTAAGCTCCTCATTTAAGTGCCTCTCAAAGTCTCATCCCAGGTTTTTGGTGTTGAATAGAACACTGAAAAGGTAAATTAAAGTCTGGAAATTTATTAGAGAGATATAATATTAAGAAAAGAAAGGTTTGATTTGGTGGAATAAAAGCAAAACTGTTGTAAGCTATCTAACAAAGGTTATATTGTATGCAGAAATCTCTTTTAATAACCAAAAACATTTGCACTCCTCTTTTTAAGAACAATCCTGCTCACTAATTCTTATTGCAGATTAGTATATAACACAAGTTTGAAGTTTTTATAGCAAGTCATTTCTGAATTATGAAAAGAGAAAAAAGTTTGAAAAAGTAGTAGTTTCTCACAGTTTAAAAATTGTTCTAAGACTAATAACTCATAACGGATTGTCCAATTAGCCTCATACCTTCCAAAAATGTATCCTCTGGGAAGTGCACACACTCAAGCAAAGTAATTCATAAAAGGAGCCTTTTCCCCCCCAATTAGCTTGTCCTAAGAGCATATGGCTTCCATTACAATGGTATCTGAGTACTTCAGTCTTTAATATATTTATCCACATAATACCCACACGAAGTAGGGATAGACTGTTTTCTCTAATTCAGGAAAAGTGTACTGAGGCATAGAATGACTAAGTGACAAGCCCAAGGTCACAGAATTTAATAGCAGCAGTGAATTGAATTCCAGTTTTTCAAGTCCAGATGAACACCTAAGCCACTTGACCATCCTTCCTGTGTGTGACCCAACATGATACTGACTTAGAAGTTGCGAGTGAAATTTCTTTTACATAGGATTTCTGTACATATTTCTTTTGATACTGTTTATAATTCTGATGCCTGGTATCAGTGTTATCTATCAGTAACTACAGAATTTCTGCATTGGTCCTGCACTACTGGAATGACAAATTCTCATGGAATTTGCAAATTATTTTTATAGGAAAGGAAGCCCAGAGGGAGGCAAATAAAATTTACTGTAGATAAACCTAGGACTATTATCGTGAGTGAGGCAGTTCCCACTTTAGTTCATATTAAATCAGGCCAAACTATTTATAAACCCCCATTTTTGGTTACTCATAAGTTTCCATAATTTGGGACCAAATTTTGCGTGCTACATCTAAGCCTAGCGGTGATTTATATTGGCTAGTTTGAAGAAAATCTCTTCCGCTGTTTTGAGTGGCAAATAAGGGGGCAGAGTTAAGGGTGTGTGTTCCATCTTGAGTTTCATATTCCTTGAAAAGTTCAAAACCTTAATGTAACACTAGTGTTTGTTTTTGTGTTTTATTCTGTTAATATTGACCTGATCTTAGAAGAGCTGATCATTCCAGATTTGATCTCTACCTCTTATACAAAGATAGCATTCTGACTCCTAGCAAAGAAGAAAAAACATATGTTGCTGTCTTGTGACTCTCTTTAGCAGACCTAGGCTCAGCACCTGATGATGTATGGAATGATGGATTATCCAAATACAGAAACCCTGGATGGGTGGCAGTCGTGGATCTGAGGTTCAGAGGAATGGTGTGGAGGACTATCCCTTACTCTGTTAAAATAAGAATGTCTCGTGTTTATTGGGAATGTATGGATTCCACTGGTTGTACTCTTCCCTTTGATGGTTAAGTATTTGGTGGGCTTTGAAAGAACAGTTCCAATATATGCACAGAAATCTAATAGCCCCTGATAATTCAGATTTCAGCCACACCAGTGTTAGCTGGCGTTTTCCTGAATCAGATTAATTACAGTGAAATTGTGGACCCTCCTTTTGTGTCAGTGGATCTATGACTAATGGCCTTGAAATCCATGACACTGATAAATAATTGGTCCTTCAACTGTCTGATGTGTTTTTGTAGACACACAACCATGATCTACGGCAGCCACAGGCACCTCAATGAACATAATCACTAGATCATAATAGATCATATGACAGTAGCCTATGTTCAGGGGATACAATTTACTGGTGACAGTGCTAGGATTTTAACCCCAATGGAATTAGTTGTATGTTGCAAAGAGCAATTTGGATGCATTAAGCCATTTGGGTGCTTTGGATTTTTAAAAATGTTAATATTGTAAACTAAAGGTACATTTTGTGTATCATAAATCTAAGTGTCTCTTCTTCCTGTGCACTCAATAAATCTACTTCTCATAAACTTTTAATTATGTTGTTTGCATTATTCTGTCCTGAAGAGGATAACACTCTGTAAATCATCTGCTGATGGTGTACACTACAGCATAAGTTTAGTTAATTAAAGCCTATATTTTATTAGTTATTGCATTTCAGTCATATAAAACTATCCACCACCCTGCAGAAAATAATTCAGAGGTTTTTGTTTATTATCGTTGAATGTGAGATGGCATTAGGAAAGTTTTTAATGGGGTTGGAGGTGTACCGAACTGCTGCCTGATGGCTTGCTTGTGAATGTCAAACTATGAAACATCAGTCAGATACAGTGCAGTAATGGGGAAAGTCAGTGAGTTTATATGCACTGGAATGCTGTTCTAAAAGAGCTCATTTGTCCCTCAGAAGAATGGCACACAAAATTGAAGCTTACTACAACTAGGATTGCAGTTAGCCTGTTGCCATCCATAGAATTAAAGCCCCCAAAATGATTTGGTTCAAATTAGAGAGACTTTTACTATCAGATTTACATGGGATCTAATGTACCCTTCAGGAGTTTTATTAGAACTGAACTCTTCCCTCAGAACTCGCATACAGGCAGCTGGTGCTTTAACTTCTGTGTTCATGTTGTTCCTAATCATCTCCTGGGCTACAGCCTGTCCACTCCTCTTTGTGTGGTATCCACTTGTTGTTTCCTGCATTGTTAGATTCTCAGCTCTTTGGGGCAGGTGGCTTTTTTTTTCTCATGTGAAGCCCTGATCAAGGCCCTGGGTGCTGACTGGAGGAAGCCAGGTGGAGGGTCTGCTGCGGCTCCCTACAGCTGCCCGCTCAGCTCTTACCAAGATTGGGCTGCAGCTCCAAGGCCCTGCCCTTCCCAGCCAGAGCCAGGTTGAGGAGAGCTGCATGGGCAGTGGTTGTGAGGGGCAGGGACATGGCGAGAGGGTTGTGATTGCCCCCTTCTGTGTGTTGTGTGGGGAACCGGGTTCCCCAGCTCTGCTTCAGCTTCCAGCTTGGCTGGGGCCTTCAGGGACAGGGTCTTGGGGAGAAAAAAAGGGGGGGCAGCTCCCTTTTAGGAAGGCTCTGATGTCCTTGGTGCAGCCACAACACACATGATAATTATAACAAGGTGCCACTGTGTAGTGTAGACTCTCCTTGTGAGAGCTGATGCAAAGCCTAGTCTGGTCAATCAGAATCTTTCCATTGACTTAACTGGGCTTTGGATCAGATATCTAGTGTTCCCAGCCCAAATTTACCCACTGAAGAGTTTCAGAAAGCCCTCCTGTCAAGAAGCAGGGCCTTCAAAAGAGCCAGTATCTAGGCAACCTGACAAGCACAACTGGCTTCTTAATTGGCTACAAGGCCTGCTTGATTGGAAGAGTTACAGTCAGGCTCCTAGCCCCACCAGCAGCAGTTCAGTAGCTGTTTGGAAGAGGTGGGAGCAAGCAGGCACTTGAGTTATTACAGCCATGGGACAATGCTTCAGTCTCCTCCAGCCCTCTTCCTACTTCAATTCACTTCAGGTAATCCAGTTCTGACCCTCAGCTGTGGTATCTGATCTCTGGCTCTAGTTCTGGCTCTGGTTCTAGCACCAGGCCTCTGACTCGGCTCTGGGTCCTGGCTACCAATGCCTGCTCTAATCAGGAAGCACCACATCCCAGTCACTGAAACACCCAAAATGTGGATGCAAAGTCAAAACATCACCAGAGTCTACCTAACAAACATAATCCTAGTGGAGATGATTCTGAGCTAAACTCCCAGATTCAAGCAATGTGAACTTGGCAGATATTTGTATTTAAAATCTGCATTTCATGGCCCAATCTATGTCTGTAATAGGCTCACCATATTCCTTGGGTTACAAATCCCCAAACATGAGAGTCCAAGTACAAACTTCACAGCTGGTACAGATCTATAAACTGGGTTAAGCCAAAGCCTTCAGTCAGAATACCCCTGAACTTTAGATAACCTTGGATCCACCTCCTGAGTTTCATTGGGCTCACCTGGAATGACACTGTTGCCTAACAGAATGAAAGAGATTACACCAAATTCACATTTTATCTAGGCATGTTTATCTCTTCACAAAGTACAGAAACAGTGGGAGTAATTTAGGCAAATGTTATTAGGTCTCAGCAGCAGGGCAACTTTTGTTCGTGGGCTATAGGAAAGAGAAGAAACATGAAACAGCCCACACATGCAAACAAAAGTTGTGTGTGTATGGGGCGGGGGGGAATGTGGATTTTTCCAAGAGCAAGTTATTTTGATGTAGAAATTCCATGACTTGGATAGACTACGCATTACTAACTTTTCCTTTGGCACTGTCCTTTCCTCTGATGACAGGTAAGCTTTTTTTAAATAGCTTTTTTAAAATATTCAAACTACACACTCTTATTCTCATTCCAGGAAGAAGGCAAGGGGCCAATATTGGACTTTGTGTAAGGGGGTGGACAATGGAATGCATTTGCTTAAAGTAGGGCTGAATTTTTTTCCTAATGATTTTAGTGGAGGAAGCTCAGCCTTTTGTGGGTATATTCATCTTCATGTGGTTTGAAGCAAAAGCTATGCCTACTGTCGCTTAATTGGTGGTGGTTGTTTACATTTATAGTCATTTGCCTAGTCAGTTTTGTGGGGCAGACCCCAAATGCTGCACATTCTTCTTGACATTGTTGTGCCAATGCACTTGATATGATCTTGTCACATGGAAATCTGTGATTTAGCATCAAGGGGTTAAAATATAATTCCTCAGATGAGTTTAAGGCAATCAGATTAGTCAGCCACCAGTTTTGTCCTCCTTTGAGCTTCCTTTGCTGATATTTAAAAGCATTCTGCAGTGTTCTGCCACCCAATGAAAGCAGCAACCAAATCTTGACATGTTTTACTTTTCAGAGACGTGTTATAGGCTTCTTCAGTTGTTACAAACAGCTATTAGGGTGCATTATGGTGAGCGGGGGCTGGTTTGGGTTTTTTTGTTTTTCCTTCCTTAATTCTCCACCTAAAACAGTGTTCAGGATATACTTCAGTCCAAACTAAACCATTATCTGAAGGCACAGGTATTTAAGGACAATAAAAGCTTTTTGTTCTCTGAACTGCGGTGGAGGCAGCCAAGAACACTGTATAGACTTTATTTATTTCTTTATTTTGTATAAACACCCCTTGCCCCAGGGTGACTGGGTTTTATTGATGGAGTGGACTCTTCTCTAACCCTGGCATCTACTGTGCTATGTTTAACATTGGAGTGGCCTGGAGCTCTGAATCGGTATGCTTGATTTTTAAACAAACAGCAAAACTGAAGCTTGCTGCAAACAATGACATTTACTCACATTATCACCAGGCAGAGAGGGTCACAGAGGGAGAAACTGCTCTTTCCTTTTAATGCAGGGGATGCGGGGAGGAGGGAAGATGTGGTCCCTGGAGGCAGATATTGCTTCTCTAATGGATCCTATCTCAGTAGGGCTGCTCTGTGATATTCTCCAGTCGCAGAGCACCTTCAGCTTGGATTTTATAAGCACGTGCAAAGGGTCAGTGTGCTTGGATGTCTGGTCTTGAATTGACAGTTGGGGACTGAATTTAAGTAATTGTGTTGATGCGCAGCTTATAAAAAAAGATTGTGTGTGTGAGAGAGAGAGAAGCTGTTTTGTATTCTTCTTCCCAGTTGCTTTCCTTTTACAAGCCTCCATTAAACCTTTCAGTGTACTTTATATTTGCTCACTACAGGTGGCAATTAATTAAAAGGCTTCCAGCAGAGTGATACATTTATGCAAAGTGACTGAGATTACCTAGAATTTCTGAGTCCCACTCAAGAGTTGAGGATTATAAGCAGTGGGTGAGACTCCAGGCTTAACTCCTGCCTTGGAAAAGCAGGAGAAGAAACTCAAGAGTAGCAGTGAAAGTGAGGGAGGGTCTTATTTTATTGCTTTGTGTCACAATCTTCATGTTTTTTAAAGGCAGCACTTTTCCTCTCTGTCTCTCTCTCCACCAGCCAGTACTTTTTGTTTGAGGGCCTTTTAAAGGGAGAGGAGGTTGTTTATATTCCAAAAGGAAGCTCAGAACCCCAGGAGCTGATGCAGTCAGGTAGAGCATAGCTTATGTATATATTTAAAAGGACCTAGTTATTCTTATAATGGGGGTTTGCTGATCAGATGCTGGGAAAAGCAGCTCAGGTGATCTGCCTTGATCATGTAGTTTGGGGTTTTGCAGGTTGTTAATGACAGTAAGGGAGCACCTGGTGTGACTGCCTAGTGACTTTATGGACTGGGGTTGATTTATCAAGATCCCTTAAGTTAATAAATCTTAGAGGCTTTTCATTGCTTAACTTGGGCTCCTGGTGAACGTTCTCTCCAGATAACAATATCCTGACCTTGTTACACAGGATTGGAGGGGGGGGGGGAGGGAAGAGACAACATTTGTGTAGGATATACACTTGGCCTGATAAAGCACAAGCTGACAATGTCATTCTTAAAGTAAAACTTTTGGAACCGAGTCTCATTGGTCCTGTAATCCCTATATAAACTTTCCCCCACCACTGCCCCAAAAAAGTAAAAGATGAAAGAAGCAGAAGAAATACAGAAAGAAAACAGCAAGACATGGGAAATAATGTGTGTGTGGTTTGAAACTGGCAATGCCTCTGTCTTCTGCTTCCTTCTCTTATACATTGCTCAGGACTCTGCACTATTGTGGAGAACAAAATGGCTGCTGTCTCCACAGTCAGGCAATCTCATACGGCATCCTGTGGCTTCTTTACTTTGCATCTAAAATAAAAGTAATTTTTGCACAGAAACTACATGGTTGGTCATTGTATACGGACAGAAACAGCACTGGGGGAAGGGGAAAAGGAGGAGACAGAAAAACTGGAGGTAGACAGAGAAAAATTATACATGAGGGGCAGGTGGAAATCAATCTGTAATGTGGTACGTGTACATTTCTGGGCTTGATTTAAGAAGGGTATTGGATGGGGAGTGTTTTGGATAATTCTTGTTCTTCCTGCCTATAGTGTGTTGTATGTCATGTGCCACTATGCTCCCCTGGTCAGTATGTAACTGTCCCGCTCTTCACCCAGTCCACAGAGAATATGGGTCTCTTAGGGTATGTCTAGACTACAAGCCTCTTTCAAAAGAGAGCGTCTAGACTACAGCCAGTACTTTCAAAAAAGCGAGCCACTTTTTCAAAAGAGAGCACCCAGGCAGTCTGGATGCTCTCTTTCGAAACAGCACAGTTTGCATTACATAGAACCTATTTTTGAAAGAGCACTTCCGAAAAAAGGCATTATTCCTTGTAAAATTAGGTTTTCCGCGGTCGAAAAAACTGCAGCGTTCTTTTGATTTACCTCTGAAAGAAAGTGGCAGCAGTCTAGACATGGGAAGGATTTTTTTTTTTTTTTGAAAAAGGCCACTTTTTTGAAAAAACAGTATAGTCTAGACACACTCTTATAGCTCTCTACTTGAGACCCTAGCTTTTTAATTCAAGTTGGTTTTAGCTATGGATATAGACCAAAATGGTAGATGTGACATCACTTCTCTTTAAAAGAGGAATTAAACCTCTTTCTGAGCTCAGAGGGGCTGGTCCTTGAACATTCTGTGAGCTGGCAGCTTCAGCTCCTTGCACTGCTAGAAGATGAAATTGACTACTCTGCCCTCTTGGGCAGAGGAAAGGGGAAGTGACAGAATGGAAGCAGAAAATTCTAGGAGAATGGGAATGGAGAGAGATGCTCTCTAATTTTCCTCTGGCCTGGAAGGCTCATTCAGGCTTAGGAGTAAGGAGTAGCAGAGGGATTTCCAGTTTGCCCTGAATTAAGGCGAGAGAGACAGTTTTTCTCTCAATGTTTTATTCTGGACATTCAGGACTTGGAAAACATTCTTGAGGTTGTTTAATTTTGTTTGGAGACCTGTGGACAAAACAGTCCTCCCTTGACTGGGTTATTTTTCCTATTCTGGAGCCAAAATGCATGATTTTTTTTTTTCTTTTCCTGATTTTGCTTTTTGGACCTGTTTTAAAGAGGTCACAATCCCATTTCCCCGAGGTGTGACTGGTGATCCGGTTACTCTGCCACTTAACATTTTAAAAGAAAAATGTTTTTTCTTCTAAACCATATGGTCATCTCCATAAATAACTTAAGTGGAATTTTGTTGTTTAATTGTTCAGTGATTCAACTGTATTCAACGTAACTCATGTAAAATTACACATATGGTTAAAACGACTCATTCTTACACTGAATCTCCAGTTTTCTTCTTGTCTTCTCTCTGACTTGACATCAGTCTTGGAGTGCAGCCCTGTCAGGGAGGCTCTTGTGTCAGTATTGCATGGCACTCAATTACACTATTAAACATCTCACTTCACAATTTATTGGCATAGTTGTATCAGGCGTTACATTTCTGAGTTCATAGAATCATAGAGTAGTAGGACTGGAAGGGACCTCGAGAGGTCATTGAGTCCAGTCCCCTGCCCTCATGTCAGGACCCAGTACTGTCTAGACATTTATCTAACTTACTCTTCAATACCTCCAGGGATGGAGATTCCACAACCACCCTAGGCAATTTATTCCAGTGTTTAACCACCCTGACAGTTAGGTACTTTTTCCTAATATCCAACCTAAACCTCTCTTGCAGCAGTTGAAACCCATTGCTTCTTGTTCTATCCTCAGAGGCCAGGAAGAACAAGTGTTCTCCCTCCTCCTTGTGACACCCTTTTAGATACCTGAAAGCCACTAACAAGGGTATCTAAAAGGGTGTCACAAGGAGGAGGGAGAAAACTTGTTCTTCCTGGCCTCTGAAGATAGAACAAGAAGCAATGGGCTTAGACTGCAGCAAGGGAGGTTTAGGTTGGACATTAGGAAAAAGTTCCTACCTGTCAGGGTGGTTAAACACTGGAATAAATTGCCTAGGGAGGTTGTGGAATCTCCATCTCTGGAGATATTTAAGAGCAGGTTGGACAAACACCTGTCAGGGATGATCTAGACAGTATTTGGTCTTGCCATGAGGGCAGGAGACTGGACTCAATGACCTCTCGAGGTCCCTTCCAATCCTAGTATTCTATGATTCTATGGTCTATGATTATCTAATGCTTTTAAATATTTTTGGCTAAATGTCTAGGAAATTATTAGTCAAAGTGGTTTCCCAAAATTAACCTATTTGGCTTATTACAAAAAATTAGTGTAATTAATATCTGGGCTATCTTGGTTGGGTCAGATGTGGTATTACTGTTTCGTGATTGGTTAAATGTCACTGTTATAATCCTCACTAATACTCACAACTACAAATCTTAAATTCTCAATCCAGTATTTACTTAAAAGGAGTTTACTGGCAAGCATGGTAGCAGCAATGGCAAATTTTGTTAGAATATTAATGCTAAGTATGATTCATATCTTCACACTAAGCCTGAACTGAATCTCTTCTGCAGTTTTTTTAAAAAAGTTTCTATTAGCCTTTTTAATTTTTCTTCTACTCTATACTTCTTGATTCCAGGTAGGACTAGAAGTAGCAAAACAGAACTTCTCATAATAAGGAGTCCAGCAGCACCTTAAAGACTAACAATTTATCATGGCATAAGCTTTCAACAGTTGCAATTCACCAGACTATATTAAAATAAGTGTTCATCTTCTGTGATTGCAGAGAAGTGAGGTTCTCAAGTCTCAATATTATAAAGAATCATACTGCCCTTGTCTGGATTAGTTATCAGAATTTTTCTCTTTTTAATAACTGATTTTAAAGTTACGATTTGCATATTTTTAAAGTCAATTCTTCATTCATTGAAAGCCATCTGAACCTTTGTTTTCCCTTCGAAAATGGCCTAGATTTTATTCTTTAATGTAGTCCTTGATTTATTGAATATCCACATTTCCCTGGATAGTACCATCTTTTTGAGTTATACATCATCAGAGTGACTCATTCTGATGATGTATTGTATTAATACATCATCACAGTGCCTTGCTCTGCTGTTGCACTAATGATATGTTAGTGTAATACATCATCAAAGTGAACTGTTCTGATGATGTATTATTTAAATGGTGATGACATTCCATGAAGGAAAGGTTGATAAGCAGGTTCAGTATAGGCGCAGGAGAAAAATCCGTCAATATAGAGTATAACTGTTTCCCTGGTAGCTGTGATGGTGCTAAATTAGCACCATAGCCTCTGATCTGCAACCTCACGAGGGGCAACACTGAAACATGCATTATCCCCAGAAGAGGAATGAATTCACAACACAGAATTTAAAGGATTTTACTAAAGAGAGGAAAGGTGAAACTTTTACATATCACTAAAAAGTTAAAGGTTACGTGTATATTTACTGGCTGAATGAATCACATGGGACCGAACTAGAGGTAAAGCATTCATATGCTACAGAAACTACCTCTGAAGAAATGCAAAAGAAGAATGAAATATAAGTAATATGAATATAGGTACTTGTCATTTACAAACCACTCACAGCAATTTTAAAACAGTCAGAGGCACCAGCAGAGGCTGCTGACTTGCAAACACTTTTTTTTTATTTGTAGTGCTGGTGTAATCCACACACCTAGTGTGGTTCACTGTCCCATGTAGTGGTACTTACACTACTTACAGTAAGAGATAAGAACAAGGGAGCTCTACAGCCTAAGCTGAGAGCCCACTGGCTTTATAGCTCAATTTGTAGAGGCACCTATACTAAGTTCCAGAGGTCCCAAGTTCAAATCTGCCTGGTGGCAGTTACACTAGGTCAGAATATGAGGCAGAACACTGTCACTTCTCATTAGCTATTATAGCAGTGTACATTCACATCGCTGTATTGTGCATGTGTAATAGAATTAGTATGCAAATGTTACAGGTGTGTATATATAGTAGTGACATTTTCAGAGTGTGTCTTAACTTTGAAAATCTAGGCCTAATTTGTGGCTGTGTTAATCACTGTCATGTTCTCAAATAGTTACAGCTTTATGGAGCTATTGACTTTTTTTATGTTGGGCTATTCATGTAAATGCTGACCATTGCTTTCTATAAAATCACAAAGTACTGCACCCACAACTGCTTTTCCTCTGAATGTCCTTGTTGTCCAGCATTTCAGACATGTGGTCAGTCACTCTCTCTGAAGGTCGAGAAGTCCTGCTAATGTTGCTAGGCCTGCTACTGAAATATGCAGTATGTGGCTTAGGACATTGGGGTAACTGCTTGTTCATGGCCCCTTCACGCTGAGAAACAAGGAAGGTGAGGTGATATCTTGTGTGGGACCAACTCCCACTGCTGAAACAGGCAGACTTTCAAGTTACATAGGGCTCTTTCCGGTGTGTCTTTATAAGTTCCTGTTACACTACATTAGAGCAAGACAACATGATCTAAGCTAGTGGTGGGCAACCTATGGCCTACGGACCACATGTGGCCCATTGGGGTTCCACCTGTGGCCTGTGCACTTCCTCTCTGACCCCTACCCTCATGCCTTTTTCACAGTGGGGCACTGGAGCCCCACACTCCCTCCTCCTCCTCCACCTCCCTCTCAGTACTTTTGGAATGCTGTGAATCAGCTGACTCGAGGCACTCAAGCTCTGGGAGGAAGAGGGAAGAATGGGGGCAGAGCACGAATCAACCGATTCATGGAGCTTCTACCCCAGGCAGCCCTCAGCATTGCCCCGAGCTCCACTGGTGATTTAAAAGGCCCAGTGCTCTGGTTGCCGCTACATTTGCGGTGATGGTTGGGAGCCCTGGACACTTTTAAATTCCAGAACCTTGGAGCAGTTAGGGTTGCCAAAACATGCCAGGAAAAAGTTTGTTGAGCCAAAAAAAAAAAAAAAAAGACACAACGATAAGGGGGTTAGCTGCAGATCTGCTTTGTAAATGTAGTAAGAGCCAGACTCTTAGTATATTTGGAAAGCAGAGGTGCAGTGTCTGGGACTGAGTGCGAGCCGGGACTGGTCAGTCCTGGCTCGTGCCAAGTGCCCTGCTATGCCTCTGCTTCCCCTTTTTCCCCCACAGAGTGGATGCTGGGGGGAACCAGTTTTTGAGCCAGCTCTCCCCAGCACCAACTTCTGCTCCCCCCATTGCTGCCTCTGATACAGAGGCAGCAAGGGGTGGGGTGAAGCAACTAGTCAAGTAGTATCTCGACTACCCTTAGGTTCATGACTAGTCGCTTGCATCCCTACCTAAAACACGACTATTTAGAGTCAAACTTTATATGCTGCGGAATGTTCTCAGACAATCAATAGAAGAGCATAAGGGGAAGAGTGCGCACATGTGCACACATACATATTTAATATATTCTCTCTCCACAATGTTGCCATACTATTTGGGGACAAAGTAATAAATCTATCAATTATCTGATTAAAAACAAAATCATTCATATGCCATTGTGACAGATGCCAGGCTTATGAATATGCAAATATTCATAAACTAGCTGACAAATTGCACATATGCAAAGAGAAATCTTTATCTCTTCAACATCTCATTCTGTTTAATGAACATAAGGACAGGAAGTTTCTAATGTGGTTAGGGGAAAAAGCAACGCATATTTCCAAATATGTGTGCTTTTGTTTATCAAACACACATACCTGAAAAAATGAAGCTTTTATGCATGTCATGCCTTCAAAACTTAAAGTTTAGCTATAAGTAGTATTATAAATATGAAAATAATTTGTTGCAACAACATTTAGGAAAACTCTGCTTGTTCAGTAAAGGAATTGCATTTCTTTTGCAGTTTAATATGTTAATTAGTTCTGTCAACTAATAACTGAATATTTAACATCCTGAGTCAATTGGTAAATAGACTTTTATCATGCATTAATTTATTAATTAACCATGCCCAGTAATCATGAATTATCCCCTGTTCAGCCATTCAGAACTAATCTTCTGCAGGAATTATTCATAGGTATTCTCCTAATAGTTATGAAGTAGAAAACAGGAATTAATTAGAAAAACAGTTTAACTTCTCTAATCCCTTTAGATAATCTTCACTAACCAGTTCCTAGTTCATGATTAGGTATCCTTCCCTAGATACAATCACTGTGATCTAGTCTCTACTTACCTAGGCTTCTTTCCCAGTTAATTTTTAACTAGACCTCATTGAGTGACTGTGTCTGTGGTCTCAGTCTTATTCCCGTGGAGCAGGTGTCCCCACAAGTAAATCCCCCCCCCCTTTTGTAAGAAGAGATCAAGATGTTTGAACTGGTACTTCATTCAAAACTTTCCCATTGGACAAGCACTGCTGGGAAGTGTTCAGAGCCACAGACTGTGTCAAACCTGTGCTGAGGATAGACATCAGAGCTCATCAGTCTGGTTTTGAATGAAAGGAGGAGCTTTTTCAGCCACAAGTAACTAGATCCAGAAAGAAGAGGGTTGACTATCTAAAGGGGAGATGCTTTAATGAAGACTCTTGCCTTGAAAGACCCCCTCTCTCCAAAAAAGTTAGGAGTGTTAAGACTTCTGAGGTAGAGGCAGAAATCAGGGAGTTGCTGCTATTACCCACCAGTGTAAAGGGCATGCGTTTAGGCTTCTGTTGTTACAGGTTTTTTTTTATAACTTAAGTGGCAACAATGTCCACAAATAGATAATGATTTTTCTCAAATGCATCTATTCACAATTCTTCATCAGATCATTTCCACAAATGATTCTTGGACTATAGATTATCTGAGTTTTATGTTACTATTTGATATCTGTTCTTTGAGCAGTTTTGATTGCATTCATAGGACAGATAACATACTTCCCTTATAGAAAGGCACCCCTTTTCTTGCTTGGAGGATCATGCATTTTAGAATCTGGTTTCTGATGTGAAAACCTGTGATTATGAATCTGAACTTCACTTCTTGCAGAAATGACATAGTCAAAATCACTGCCATATGCACTTGAAATTGACTTGTTCCTTGGAAGACACTTGTTCATTCTTCTGCCATATCTATCTTCTCAAAGAAGCTTGTAATTAATGAAATTGGCACTTTTTGAATTAATTGGTGCTGTTGTTCTGTGAATGTTTCCAGTGACACCAAATTCCTTGTCTTACCCTATTCCAAAAGTTTAGTAGCTTGAGGTAGAATCTACTTATTTGCACTTACAGTGCAAGATATGGGATGAGTTGCAAATTCTTTTTCCCTTTCTTTGTCCATTGCTGGCAAGCATTTATCATTTTTTCTCCCCTAACATCAACCACACTGAAGACTCTTACTATATGATACAGTTCCTTTTTTTTCAAGAGAGATCCACTCATCAGTCTTAAATACCATTTCAAGCACTTCAAACCTACTACATATGGAACATTCCCTGGTTTTACCTGTTCTAGGAAATAGTGTCTGTAGTGAAACGAAAACTCCATTGACAACTCATTACCTTCATCCACACTGGCATACATGACCCTCATGCTTGTTATAACCAGCAGCATGCTTGGGTTGGTAGAGGCACTTCACATTATATACTTTCATTATAGACACTTTCTCATGACACACTGTAGTTTCTCTGGTATACCTGATACTTCTTGAAAAGGCAGTTCTGAGACATTGGTTATGGTTTGTGCACTCATTTCCCATCATCTTCTTTCAAAGTAACACCTCAGCAGAGTAGCACTGAGAGGGCAGAGGAGGAATTCTGATATCAAATTGATCTTTTTTCCCCCATTTGCTTCCTCTTTCTTCCTTTGTTCGCCTAGCTCTTGTTCCTCTGCTCCCTGATTTTCATCTCACATTGTCTGACATCTTGGACTAGGACTACCCAATTTCATACTTTTGGCTTTTTTGTGCTTCCCATACATACATTTTAGTATTATATTATGACTCCGCACTAAAATACATGGTGAGTTAGCATGACCCGTTGAAAAATGAAACCACAGCTAGATTATCAAGCACTTCTTCCTTTTAGAATGGTGACTCCTACAAGACACACATGACCCTAGCACCCACAGTTTGAGTATCACTCCATTAATTATGTTTATGCTCCTTTTATGTTTTCAGTCCTTCATGAAGGTTTTCAGAACCATATAATGTCTTGCATGCTAAATGTCTAGAGGTAGCTGGAAGTTGTGTGAAAAATCAAGGAATGACACTTATACACTTTTTTTTTTAAGTCCTGGACCATGTAAATTGGCATAACCTTGCAACTGCCAAGAACAGAAGGAAAAAACATTGATCAGAACATTGAGGCAAATGAATGCCAGACGTATAGGATGGATGTTAAATGTCAGGCCCCACTTTTACTTGGCACTGGGAGAAACATCATGCACCTACTCCCTCCTGCTCTCTCGTAGCAGGCACTTAAATGGGTTCAGTGTGGTTTTCATGACACCAAAGTTTTTATATAATGGGATAGACCTGACACAGTCCACCCCTAGGATTCCACTGCCTTCTTCCACTGCCTTCACTGGAGACGTGAATGCCATCAAAATAAAGAGTTGCCCAGATCTGTGTGAGAAAGGGGCTCAACATTATCTTCTTGTATCTAATCTTCTGTTTTATTAAGCTAACAAGCTGGTAGAGACCATTGATTTGGTCTAGTTGCGATGTTAGTTCTGTGCTTCCAGTATGGACAGCTTGTAGCACTAGACTGCCACGGAATTCAACAGTGTTATGACTGGTGGCTTTGTGGTTCTTTGATTTAATGTAATGATTCTGAACATACGAAAACGTTGTGAAACTCAGTACAGGACATTTTCCTTTCCCACACCTGTAGTTAATTGTACTGTGAACTAGAAAGATGGGGAAAGAATTTTAAAAAAAATTAAACTTCTCATATCTAGTAATGGTTGGATTGGTAACCTAAACTTACTGCCAAGCTCCAGAGTTTGATAAAACATTCATTATATAATAGCAATGCTTTTTGATTGGAATAAATTGTAAACTGTGATGTGGAAAATATGTATTTCTCTACTGAGCAGAATTACTGTACTAATGAAACTATTATTTTCATTCAACAAACCTTATTTGGCTTGTTTTGGGAAATCCTAATTATGGACTGCTTTTTATAGCTATCCAAGGTTTAAAACCTACATATTAGAAACCTGAAGGTTAAGATGTACAATGAATAGTAAGTTGTTACATTTAGCAAATATGGCTGAGGTAGTGGTTATCATTCCTGAGTCTTGGCTCCGTAAGTAGAAAGCAAGGCATGACTAAAATGGCCAGATAACCAGAAATTACACATTCTAAGAAAAATGTTTACTAGATCTCCAATATATTCTGTGATCTTTTATTTAACTGTGGTACAAAGTTTGCCAAATTTCCATTTAGTCTGAAGCAGGAAATTTTTCTTCTTCCTGAAACAATGTTTGGAATAGGTAGAAATTTGATTTAGTTCTCAAAAGAAGAGACAAAAATAATTATCCAACATAAAATATTACTTATTCCATACACAAGAAGAATTAAAAAAAAAAAGTTTGACCATGATCCTACTTTCTCAGAATTGTGAATCTGGGGGTGAGTTCATTGATATCAATAACATTTTAAAATATAAAACCAGTTGTGGCTCTTTTCTAGAATTTGCTGCGGCATTCATATTTGGTCAAAGTAAAGTACAATTCTTCAGTTTAAACTAGATCTAATTGTTTTGTGTTGAAAAGATCTTGTGTAGATTTGATTTTAATTAAGAGTATAGTCTTTGGGGTCAGAACAGTTTGCATTACAAGCATGACAAGTAGTTAAAGAATTTACATTGACTAAAGCTAAAGATTTTTCTGTCGGGATTAATATCCAAAAAGAGCAGAAGACACTATTTGACACCCTTGCTTACATTGGACAACAGTGCAGCGATTAAAGAGTTATTTAGTATTCTTACATAGATATACAATTATTTTGACCATGACATCAATGTATAGTACTTGGTACTAAGAAAGTGTTCATTTACTCGTAGTTACTGCACAATAGTCCTTTCTTTGTATATGCTACTTACATAATAAGTTTAAGGTGGGACCTGGGTAACTGTGGATGACTATCAAATGATGACCATGACCACTGTGTAACCATGTTAATTTGCTATATTAATATGCAGTTCATGATTATTTCTGGAGAAGTTTTATGTGTTGTTATACAGGCAGTCAAACAAGAGTTTGTGGGTCTGTTTTAACTTATCCCCCTTTAAAAACCTGTCAGAAGGCCGCTGATAGCATATAAAGCTATACTCTCTTTAGGTTCCCCTTCCAGATCCAGCCTAGGCTAGTTGTTTCATGACTGATATCTTTTCAGCAGCCTACAGAAAATGGGAAATCCCAGTGGATGGATGTTAACATCACAAAGAGAACCCCAAACTTGCCATTATTTGGAATCCTTATTTGCCATCTGAATGAAGAGCCTGGTGTTCAATGAGTATGTGTAAGAACTGTCCTTTCACCCTCTAAATCTGGTCCATCTAGGTCAGTTCTAAGGTGCGTTGGCTGGCCATGGGAAGAAGCATGTACCACTGCAGCCATGGTACCTTGCGCCTTTGAGAAGGCTAGAGTTCCACTCACCCCCAGTGCATGGCCTGAACACAAACACATAGGGATACTGGGGTTTGCAATTCAGCAGCTGTGAACACTACACTAGGCACCTCACTATACCGAGGCAGCATCAAACTGGCTCCAGAGAAGAGCTATAAAAGTGTCAAAAGCTTCAGAAAACCTGACTTTTGAGGAAAGGTTAAAAAAAAATCAGGGCCTGTTTAGCCTTGAGAACAGAAGACCAAGAAGGAACCTGGTAAAAGTCTTCCACTATGGTAAGGGCTGTTATAAAAAGACCAGTGATCAATTGTTCTCCTTGTCCTTTGAAGATAGGACATGTAATAATGGGCTTAATATACAGCAAGGGAGATATAAGTTAAATATTAGAAAAAAATCTAATTATAAAGATAGTTACATACGGGAATGAGCTACCAAGAGAGGTGGTGGAATTCCTATCAGTGGCAGTTTTTAAGAACAGGTTAGACAAACACCTGTCAGGGATGGCCTACGTATATTTGATCTTCCCTTAATGTACTGAAGCGTCTTGTGTGGTGTCTATGATTGCTGAATTGCAAAGCCCAGTATCCCTATGTGTTTGAGTTCTGAACTAGAGTTGCACAACCCACAAACACTCAAGGAACTGCTGACTGTAGGTGTCTGGACTGCGAGCCAGAGCATCAGAGCTTTTTGTAGGCAGCTAGGGTTACGTGGCAGATTGTGACCCAACTCCTTTCTGATCTGGATTATATCCCAGCAGGTTCCTTATATAAGAGTTTATCCTGGGAAAGAAATATCAGAAACCTAGCTGTATTTGTTACTTAATGTATGTTCATCTATTGTATGTACATTGAATATTGTTAAGATTTATTCCATGAGTTGGCTTATGGGCCTGATTTCTTTCCATTTGACTTGAGTACAAGTAGGCTTTTGTTCTGCAAGGGCACATCTATAAAAAGTCCTCCTTCAAAGAACATCTATCACCTAAAAAACAAACTTACCTGGTAAAGTTGCTCTTTGCAAACCATTCTGTTGCATCTTTGAGTTCTAAGTCAAATTCTGTCCGTGAAGTTGTTGGATAAAGGATAGTGCCAATTGCCGATAGCCAACAGCATTAGTTACAAGGTAAATCACATTGAGTATACTCCATTGATCTACAACATTCTTTCGCTCCTTTCTTATGATCCAATATTATCCAGAGACTAATATTTAGTCTTTGTATTTAATTATTCTTCCAGGCTCTGTGAAGCAATACTGAGCCTGTCCAAGCATACTGCCTAAGTGCTGGTTATACGCCTAATCCGTGATCACAGCTACTTCAGGAATAACGTCACATGGTGACAACAATCATGCCTCTCCTCAGGCAATGTAATCACATGGTTCTTGCAAATGTTACTTGTTCATATCTCGGGGGTTTTTTTAATCACCAATCATAAATGTTGGCCGCTGCTTTCTTTCTCCCTTTGTGGCATAGCCAGGAAGTTCATTGTTACTTCACTTCTAGAATCACCAAGATGTTCCTCATCTTGAGTACTCTTCTGTATCTGTCTAAGCCAAAGGACACTGATCCATCGTTTGACATTCTCTCTCTTTGGGGCATGAATAATTGTGTGCATTATGGCTGACAGTGCACAGGTGTCAGAGAATCATTCAAATGTTTCTCCTTCAAAGCCTTTCCCTCCAGCCTGGATTCTTTTCAATGTACTTCATCTCTCTGGTTGGGAATACAGAACAACAGATGAATGAAGTGGTGTCCACTCCTATGGAAAACACGAGCAATTGGTTTTACACAGTTCCTAAATCTAGCTCTAGAAGTCTACTCCTGGCAAAGCAATGCTTTAGCCCCTTGTGCTGCTGCATGTTCCTCAGTCCTCCCTCTTGTGCAATGAGTTGTTTATAACTATGTGCATATTGCTTAAATGTCTTAATTCTTGGCTCTCTTCCCCTCTGCCTATAATTATTTGAATATGGTATCTTTGTGAGGTTGCAGCCAAGATGACAAAATGGTTTGCAAATCTGAGAGATCAGCTTATTCCCCAGTAACAGTAAAAACAAAAAGTTCATAATAGTTTTTACTACATTTATGGACCAACCCTGTGGAATGTTGAAGTGTGGTTTTTTTTGTGTGTTTTTTAAGTAATGGGTGCATTATAATGCCCTTTCTAAGGGTGCTAAAGCCCTTTCCTAAGCAGGATAAGAAAAACTTGAGTGAGAAACCTTGGGCCAGGTCAGATTTTACTGATGACACTGCTGTTTGCCATTTAAAGACAAACACAATTAAGGCAAAGGACATTACAGTAAAAGAGTCCCATTACACTTCTTGGAGTCACGGGAACAAGATGCACTTTGTTGCCACTACTTTTGATTCTTACTGTAGGTGCTTTATTAATGAAACAAAGTGGTACTTACATTACTAGCAAATAGAGAACTCACTCTGTGATTAACCCTTAATTTTTCAGTAGAGTGTAATGAAGTAGCTATCATTTTGCTTTAGCTGGTTTTCAATTACATGAGGCAGCATCTGTGAGCCAATATGGATTTGCATTTTTAGTACTCTGATGTAACTTGGAGGATGTGTTCATGTCCTAGTCTGGTGTAGACTAATAGACTATTTATCCCCTTCCAAATGATTAAGTGGGAGTGAGAAATGTCAGATGATTCTGGTTTATCATAATTGGGTTAAAAATATAAAGAAATGGAAAACAGATAGGGAAACTGCCAACTTCCATTAGAAGCACAATGACATGTTGGGATGTGTGCTACAATAATGATTACAGAGCTGTCCTTTAATAGATAAGTACCATAAGGTATATGCTTTTGCCCAACAGAGCAGTGAAGGGAATTGGTTACACAATTTCAGAGATTTACCTGTGGTATAAAAAATTCACTTCTGTTCTGTTCATTTTGTTACATAGTTTTAGCACAGAACTTCATTTTATGGTATTTTCTTCCTCAGCAGTATCACTGTCTTTATGCAATGAAAGTAATACAGTAGTTGCTTTCTTTAGTGATAGGAATATGAACTGCTATATTGTAACGCAGATAACAATATGTTCTGATTCCTCAAGCAGAATTGCTGTAGAGGACGGAGGGAGATAGCAGCGGGGTGATAATTTGGCTTGTAGAACCTGTATCATTGACAATATGAAGCACATCAGGGGGAAAGAGCCCAGTTTAAGAGATAAGCCAACTCTTGACAAGAATGAGACTCAAAGATTTCCTATGTGATACCACTGCTGGTAGGATTTTAAGAACAAATATGGTTACCAATCGCTGTCACCTGGAGACACTGCCAGTGGTGGGGAATTCTAGCAAAACTGCCTTGTTTGCTTTTCTTCTTTGAGCCAAGGTACAGTTTGCAGGGCTGGCAGTTAGAATTTTTGCTTGGGAACAGAGCACATCCAAGCTGAGCAACCGAGACTCAATAAACATGGAATGCCACAATGCCATTCTTTGAGTCATATTTTAGAACAGAATTGATGACATTGTAAATGAAATTGTAAATGCTTTGGTGCAAGGACTTGTCTTTTCATTCTTTATGTTTATAATTATGTGATAATTTGGCTTATAAATTTACCCTAATTATAAATTCAGTTGCAAAAGGTTTGTGAAAGTTCATAACATGCCACAGCAATCTATAATAAATATTGATGGGAGACCTAGACAGAAAAACTGAATTAGTGTAAACATAAAAAGGCCACACTGATATAATTCAATAACTCTGATGAAATAAAAAAACAGGACTATGTAGCACTTATAAGACAGCACTTAGTCCTGTTTTTTGTTTCAGCTACACCAGACTAACACGGCTACATTTCTATCTCTGTTGAAATCATGCTTGATAAAAACAGAAATAGTGGAATTGGAAATGAATGAAATTAAAAGTTTCAGTGACTGTCAGTGCTTAGTATCTAGGTCTAAAGACAGAAGGGCAGCAACTCTCTGGCATGGTTAGGGCAATGGAAAGAAGAATTCTAGGAATTCCAATCCAAAACCAAGTCCTCAGTGAAGTGATCAGACAGCAGATTGGAGTTCAGGGTGTTGTCATTGAGAGCTGGCCGAGTAAAAGGTGATGGGCCAGGGATATACAGATCAACCACAGCTGTTGCAGAGTGGTAACCAGGGGAACTGAAACAACCACTCAGCCAACCTCCAAAGAGATGGGAAGATTTTATGGTGAAAAGACAATGCTGCATAAGAAGGAATGCTAGCATACAAGAAGAATGGAAGCTGTATTGTGATTGGTCCTCCAGACCTCATATGGATTGTGCCAATCAATCAAGCCTAGTTAGTGGAGAAAATAGTGAAGACATTCCACCCATCACTCCCTTTTTGGGTCCTTAGAGAAGAAGGAAGAGTGGACCTATATATATATACACACACACACATACACACACACACACACGGCTCGACAAATAGTGTAATCTACTCGCCCATGGAAGAGCTGGCGCAGAGCGATCTGTGCATGCACAGAACGATCTGCGCATGAGCAGATCCGCACAGCTAATGAGCGGGGCTCGCCGCTGCTTGGTGAGCCCCGTGTGTGTGTGTGTGTGTGTGTGTGTGTGTGTGTGTAGTGAATGCTAGGAGTGTATAGGGATGAAGGAAAAAATATACTTTATGGTATTCCCATCTTTAAAAAATTACTAAAAAAAATTAAACAGTTTTTTTTAAAAGAAGACTGAAATAAAAATTCATAAAAGAACACTATTGTTGAGAAGTGCAATCATATAAATAAAGGATGTACATTTTCCTTATTGAAAAAAACCCCGTAATTGAGTTGTGGACCTGAGCAACACCAGGTAAATCTGCTAGTTCTCACTGTGTCAGCTCCCTATCTGTATAATGGAGGTCATTTCTTAGAGATGCTCTGAGAATAAATACATTAAAGATTGTGAAGTGCACAGACACTTCCGTGACGGGAGCTGTATGTCAGATGGATGCATCCATCATTAGCTTGCACCATTCTCTGTTCCTCGGGTCACGGTCAGTATTTGTGTGAAGCCACTTATCTTTCCTTCTTACGTATTCATAATCAGAATGGGTTTTTACAAGAATTCATATGGTTTTACCCAGTGGTGACACATCACCATGTCTGTTAGCCAATGCAGTAGACACATTTCATTTCATAAGGAAACTAGTCTTCCGTTCGTTCATAGATCATGTTACAGACAATTTGAGATAAGAATGAAATATGCCGCCTCCTGCTGTGAATATGACTGAGAGTCTTTGGAAGTGTTCTGGTTTGTTATATTTTGGTATAGCTGTGTGCTCAGAGGCTTTTCAAGTCTGACCCCTTGTAAAGGAGGATGTTTTAATTTTCAAGACATGGGTCAGTACAGGAACCTCTCATACAAAACCTCTGAATTTTGATGGTACAGGAGGAGGTGGGGCAGGAAAAGAATGCAAGTATGAATTGGCCCTTTGGTGAGTTAAAAACTTATTTTCCCCTAATAGAGTGGAACAAAATAAAAAAAAATCTGAATTCCCAAACCTTTGATGATTCAGACAGCTTGGAACATTGTCCAGTGAAACCTTTGCTATCCGGCACTCTGTTAATCAGAAAACTTTTTGTTAACCGGCATTGCCTCCAGCCACAATACTGTCACGCAGGCCTGGCTTGGTTTACCATGATTGGCTTACCAATTTTTTTTTAAGAAGTACTAATCATCTTTAACTCAAAATAGAAATGTGAGACCAACTGCCTCACACTACAAAACTACCAATATTCAAAACTTGAGTTTTACTACTATTATCCATTGGTTTTTCCTACGTTGATGGGACCCTCAGATAATTGGAATTTTTAGATAATCGGAACGCCCTAATCCCTCGAGCATGCCAGATAACACAGGTTTTACCGTATATGGATATGTCTCTGGGGTTTTGTTTGGCAAATTAAAGATTTTGTAAAATCAAAGCCTCCTTGACCCACTTTTGTGTATATTTCAGAGTGGGTTTTTTTTTTTTCAGAAGATAGATTGCACCATTCTTGGTTACTTCATGAAAACGTTTCTGTATGCCATAAGCCATTGCTTGAAATTTCTTTGAGGATACGGAATGCTGTGACTATTTGAAAGGTAAATATAGTGTTTGTACGTGTTCCTCATATACTTAATGAAACGTATCATTCGGGAGGAATTTCTTCAGTGACAAAATCCTGGTTAATCGTTTTGGGAGCAAAAGGGGATACTTTGAAGACATTTAAAGGACAGTCCCTGTTAGTAGAAATTGAATGGGAAATGAGCCTGACCCAAATGGCATCATACAAACCATGCATGAACCGAACGCTTTGCATGGAATGCACAAACTATACATTCTCAAGTGATATGTAGTCAACATGGTCTCTGTGTGTGGTACAAGTTGGACCTCCCTGGCCTGGCACCCGAGGAATTTTGCCAGACCAGGGAGGTCATTTTTGGCCCCATTCCTGCTGGCCCCGCCTCCTGCCCTGCTCTCCTCCCTCCCATGGGCACCTTGGCTCCCCCCGCAGGCAAGTTGAGCTGCGTGCTAGCTCCCCTACCCCACATCGTGCCAGGCTCCCAGCTCCCAGCCCTCACAGGTGCCGGGACACTCTGATCCTGGAACTTCCGGACCACAGATATTGCCAGACGAGAGCTCCAGTTTAGAGGTGCAATCTGTAGTATGATTACGTATAAAGAAACAATATTTAAAAAGTTTTTATTTACATACGTTTCATGTCCTATCAGTAGCCTCACCAGTACAAGCTCATTTAATAAATATAAAAAATAAAAGGTTCTAGCTGCTTCCTGGATCAACACTGCTTCCTGCCTCATAAGCAGCATAATTTTATGGTTCCTTTTTTGTTTGTTTGTTGATATTGACTATGTCATCATCAGAATCAGTATAGCTTTTAATGTAACCAGCAGCCTGTCATGAGGGACTTGATGGAAAGCTTTCTCAAATTGTAAATAAATTATACCTTATGTACTGCCATTATTAACTTTTTCTAGTGGTTTCAGTGGCTCCAAGCTCTGGTGGTCTAGACCATATCCCTTTAGGCAAGATATCCCTTCAGGATATTTCCCTTCAGGCATGATATGCAAGTTGTAGTTGTTACAATAATGAGGGGTAATTTGGAACAAAATCAAAGCAATATTGTGTTTCTTTTCCTTTGCTCTTCACAAATATGCACATAATGAGTCTGTCGTTTCCTTGCCAACTATCTAGTCAACACCTCACATACTGTTTCTATGCTGCATTTTTTTGGCATCTAAAACCTGTCCTTAATGTCTCAGGACATATATGCATAGGATAAAAAGACAGGAATATCAGCATTTAGTTGATAGAGGCCCATTGACTAGGGTGGGCAAAGGGGGCAACTTCTCCAGAGCCAGGTGATTCAAAAGAGTCTTGGGCTCTGGCCAGGAGCCTTGAGCCCTTTAAATCATCACCGGTGTATTGCGCAGTGTGCTCTGGACAGCTCTTAGGGCCGGTGAGACGCGATCCAAGCACCTGCAGTGTGGGCTGGTGCTGAGGTCCGCAGCTCTGTCCCTTCTGGGAGCACAGAGCCCCCTCGCCACCATGCCCAGGGATTCAGCATCTCTGTCAGCTCCCCTCTGTCGATAGTTATGATTGTAACATATTGTTAGTCATGACAGACATAGAGTATTATAGGATAATGGGCTTATCAGATCATACAAACCAATCGGACTTACACTGAATCCTGAAGGTCAACTGATTCAGGCTCTGTCAGAGCAATGAAAGAAGTGAATTCCAGAGCTGACGGCCCTCAAGTCTCCTCATGTGAGGTAGTTCTCCATTCCTCTGATTATCCTAGCAGACCTTCTCTGCATCCATTTCACTTTGAATGAATCTCTGTTAAACATGGGGAACCCAATCACCCGCAGTATTCCAGGTGAGGTCTTACCAGTGTCTTGCGTAATGGTAATAACATTTCCATGTCTTCACTAGAAGCATGTTTCCTGATGCATCCAAGTATTGTATTAGCCTTTTTTTTCCATTTACCACTGTCCTTAACTACTCGCTCTTTCAAAATCTGTCTAGAACCCTGTAGACGTTTGCATGCAACCGAGATCAAACTAATGGGCCTGTAGTTTCTGGGATCACATTTTTCTCTTAGGTACTATATTTGTAATTCTCCAATCAGAGGATACAACCCTCGACTTGACAAATTTATTAAAAATCCTTGCTGTTGGGTTTGCAATTGCATTTGCCCATTCCTTTAATATTTTGGATGAAGATTTTTATGGACCTACTGGTTTGAGCTCATTAAACTATTTGAGTTTGTCCTCCATCTTGGACATGGAAGTTTCTACTTCCATATCTTCGCTTCCATTAATCACCCTGATGTTCCCCCACTCTCTTCATTACCTTGACTAAAAAAGTGAGGCAAAGTATTCATGTAGGTTTTGAGCCATAATATGATAATCTTCCAATTTCCACACCATCTTCAGTATGTAGTGGTCCCACCTCTTGTTTTCTTTTATATGGCTAAAGAACGAATGCTTTTAATTTCCTTTGCAAAGTCCAACTTGGTTTTGACTCTTCTTACTTCCCCTTACCCATATGCTTGCTTATCTATCAGCAGCAGTTTTCCTTGGTGTACCTTCTTTTCTCCCATTCCTTGTCGGCATTTTGGTTTTATCTTAATTTCTTTGAGGTGATTGTTCATCCTTTTTTTTTTTTTTTTTTTTTTTTTTTTAAAGATTTCTAGCATTTATGTACAAGCACTTTAAAAACTTGTCTCTGTTTGTCTGCCCTTTTCTGATGTGTCAGATTCTTTATGTGAATGCTTTTCATCTGATCTGGCCCATACTTTATCCTCTTCCAGCTTCTCCTCCTGACTAAAACCTACAGAATCTCTTATCAATAGACTCTCCTCTAAGGGTGTGTCTAGACTACAGGGTTTTGTCGACAAAAGTGGACTTTTGTCAACAAAACTAAAGCTGCGTCTACACTACTGCTGAGTTCTGTCGACATAACATCGACAGAACTCAGCAGTTTTGTCGACACTGGTAAACCTCATTTTACGAGGAATAATGCCTTTTGTCAACAGAGTTCTGTTGACAGAAGGCGTTATTGCATCTAAACTGTCCTTTGCATCTACACTGCCATGTCGACAAAGCACCTTGCTTTGTCGACAGAACTGAATGTAGTCTAGACGCTCTTTGTCGACAGTATCTGTCGACAAAACTTCTGTCGACAAAAGCCTGTAGTCTAGACATACCCTAAGAGACGTCTGTCTGCTCCACATGCTCCTCTGCACCAATCAGCTTTCTCCCATCTCTTAGTTTAAAAACTGCTCTGCGACCTTTTTAATGCAACTTCGATTTAAAGTAATTCCAAACCTCCTTCATATTCAGGAGCTTCAGGGGGTAGCCGAGTTAGTCTGTTACAGAAAAAACAACAAATGGTCTGGTAGAACTTTATAGACTAATGAAACATGTAGATGGTATCATGAGTTTTCGTGGTCATCTGAAGAAGACCCACGAAAGCTCATGATACCATCTTCATGTTTTGTTAGTCTATAAAGTGCTACCAAACCGTTTGTTGTTGTTCCTTCATATTCAGATTGAGTTCTTGGGTGCAGACTGTGTCTAACTAATTCTCTTTAAAAATATTAATTACAAAAATATTGTCCTTTTGAAATCAAAGACCCTAGTTGAAGGCCTAATTTTTTTATCCTTCTATTATATTTAAACTGAATCAACTCATGCTCACTTGATCCCACATTGTCCTCTATAATGAGCTCTTAGCTACTGAACTATACTACATTTAAAATGGCATCAGCTCTTGTTTAACAGATTTCTTCCTCCAAATTGTCACTGACCTGTTTGGAGAGATCTGAATCTCCCATTTTTAGTAGCCCTTGGTTTCCCATCTATATCTGGGAAAGTAGTGTCTCACTCACAAAAATTCCAGTAGTATTTATTTCATTATAAATATTACAGGTGTCGATTCATATATAAATCAGATCCCGGGAGGTCTGGAGCCTCTGTTGCTTTTCTTCCCTAAAATGCTTTTGACCCCAACAGATTGCATTTTAGCCATTTAGTCACTTCTGATTTCTTTATAATTTATCTTGCCCATTAATATATAACGCTATTCCTTCCTCTCTCTCTCTCTCTCTCCCTCTCTCTCATCACATACCCTTCAGTACCTGTATTCCCATTATAAGTATTATTCCACCATCATTACTGTACCCCTATAATATGTGGATGCAAATTCTGCACCAATAGTACTAATTCCTTCGTTTTGTTACCCAGGCCCTTTGCATTAGTGTGGAAGAAACTAAGCAGAAACAACAGTTATACTGCCAATGTTGCTTAACTGTTACTGTAAGTAGTATTGGTTCTCTCTCTTTGTTGTCCCTTCTCCTGCCCTTTGTTCCTTTCTCTGTATCCTCTTTTACTTGACTTTCCCCCCAATCTATATTTGAATCATGATCATATCCCAGCTCTCTCCCTTGAATTTCTAGTTTAAAGCTCTTTGAAATAAGTTGTGCCAAACTCCATCCCTAAAGCCTTTCTCTCCACCCCATGAGAGCAGTCCTCTGTCCATGAATGCCTCTCTGAATAATTGAGATTCAAATCTGGCTGAAGAAGTCTTATCACAGTCTCTGATATCAGCCACAGGATGAATATATGAGTGTCAGTCTATCCTTGAATCATTACCATTCATGATCTTCTTTCCTAATAACCTTTGTTGCAGTTGATATCTATCATATCTATTAATTTATATAACTATAGTTTATCATCAACCCTTCCTTCTGAATACAATATTAGACCATTGCTCACTTCTTCAATTTTTTTTCCCAGGTCTTCAGGACGTCCTTCATCTTTGACTCTCGCCCATTTTTTCTACTCATCTATTTGTTATCAGCTCTAGGGCTTCTCAGGAATGGGGAGGGGAGCTGGTTACAATAGAGTATTTGTAGTCTAGCCTCTTGAGTAAAGCTGTCAGTAAAACAAGATAATTTTTTTCAGGAAAAAAATTATCTTAAGTATTTCAACCAATTCTATTCCTCTGTCACATTCTAGTCTCTGAAATGAAGTCCCTGTGTATGATTAAATAATTCACATAATCTTTGAGCTTCCAATTCTTCATCTGTAAATTGGGAGCAGTAATACCTACCCACCTGAGGGTAAGGTCTGAGATTCAACTTTGTAGAAAACCTCAGATCCTCCGAAATGTGCAAACTATTATTTGGCTTCATTGTAATTAAGGTTAATATTTTGTCATGTTTATTTTTCGTAAAAGTCATAGGCACTTATGAATTTTGTTCATTGCCAGATATTTGTCTATCTGTGACTTACTAAAAATAACTATGGGGAAGTGGTAGGAGCCAACTTGACCTTCACATGTGGGTTATTATGGCAATAACTTAAGGCTATTTCCTGAGGTGTTTCATTGTTCTACCATTTTTATAACTCTCTGAAAATATTTTGGCTTTGTTGTACAATTTAAACAAAATCTGATGATAGTACTGGTGGAATCTCTCTAGTCCAGAACTCTCCTGTCCAGAAACATCCATTGTCTGGCATGATTTTCGTTGGCCACACCCATCCAGATAAGTTTCCCATGGTTCCATAAAGTTTGCTTACAGCCACCAGTCCCGGCTCTGTGTTCTCAGAAGACATTTAGGGGTATATCAGAGGTAAATAACAGCAAACAGCCCAGTAAGCAGTGGAAGTGTTGGTAATGCTGCTAGACTATTGAACTCCTGTGGACCAGAAAATCCCCTCATACAGAACCGGTCATTTCCCGAGGGTGCCAGACTAGGAAGGTTCAACCTGTACTTCACCTTTTAAAATAAATATCCGATTTTTCTTTCATAGGCTATTAAATTGTGTTTCTGGGGGGAAAACTGTAGTGTTACCTCAGTTAAAATATATAAATATTTTGTGTTTGTAACAGAGTCTCACAAAACCAACTGGCATGTCTGAAGTCAAGTGAAAAAATACTCCCAGGTGATGTTTAATTTGGAATATTAAACCTGTAAAAAAAATACCTTTTACGTGTAGCATGGGCTGGTATCGACAACACAGAATTTTCAGACATTGTTGCCTTAAAATAGTCATTTAAATCCAGATTTAGTCAGCAGATTTTGAAAACTTTAGCATCAATTTGTTGTACAAACTCTACTTGTGGGCATAATTAACAGTACATTGAAGTCAGTAATACCTCTTAAGTGGGGGAAATCTCTTGGGGGGGGGAGGGGAAGTTCCTTTTTGTCTTCAAACTGGGAATTATACTAGAACCCAAATGGATTCTATGTGCCTGTTCTGTGTAGACCTGAAGGACCCAAGCAGCAGACTCTTTGCTAGATAGATTTCTCTCAGACTGATGTTCTTTAAAGGTGCTTTTTGTTTGCCAAGCTCTCTTGGAACTCTGATGGGGTTTTTTGGAAACCATTGTGGCCTTTGCCTACCCACAGTTTAGTGACTGCAGGAAAGGCATGTTTCTTTTATCAGCCTTCCAGCTGGAATATCATATCTTCCAGAACATCCACATTTCAATGGTGACCTCGAATATTGTCTTTTGTCATTTGGTCAATAGTAAGATCATGTCTGGCATTACTGGAAGAGTTCTTATGTGTTCATCAGGAAATGACCCAACTTAGTGCTACTACAAACCTAGTAAGAAATTTCTCATGGGTGGGTTGTCTCGCAAGATGTATGTGGCACCGATGTTGTGTGCTTTTTGTTTATGATGCTGATAATTTTGTAGCAGATAGAACAGAATCCTGCTTTCCCACTAAAAACCAAACAATAGCTGGTATTGAACAATGCTTTCCCATTGATTACTGACTGCTTTTTGATTTTTTTCCTGTGTGTGTGTATGATAACGCTGATGTGGCAAGTTTGACCTGCTAGTAGAAATGAAACTATGTGAAGCTAGCCCAATATACAACAAAGTAAAAATATCCATTATTATGAGTCTTAATTCTGAGGATTGACTAAGAGTTCTCTCATTTAATATTTAAAAATCGCCTGTCTCTCATTTCTTATCCTGTTCTCATATCTACACTCTCTCTCTCTCTATCTCTCAGATGGGAGAGTAAATCAAGATTAGTGAAACATGGTCAGGTTGATTAACAGCCACAAATTAAACAATCCCCCAGTGAAAGACCTTAACACTTTTTAATTCTTTCTATTTGATTGAATGGGTCTCAATACCTATTATACAGGTTGCCGGCAGGGACACAGAGAATAGCAGTGCATCAGTGGTAGTAAGTGATTTTGTTTATGCAGTTCTTTATGGAACACTTTTAAGCAACATATCTAATAATAATAATATACGATTACCTATATAAATAGAATTTCATACTACAGCAATGATTGTGCACAGGAAAAATTTGGGCTGGCTCAAAGAAAGTGCATAGATTTTTCTCGTGTGTCCTATGCAATTATGTAAAATTATCAGTACTCTTCAGAAGCCTACCATACAATGTAAACTAAACTAGGGAACCGTGCAGCTGTCGTGTGTTGCACTTCCTCAGACCTGCTGAGGGACAAACCCTGGAAAAAGGTGGGCTTGGAGCAGTATTACTTTGGGGGTTGTTTATTGGTACAGAGTCATAGAATCATAGAATAATAGGACTGGAAGGGACCTCGAGAGGTCATCGAGTCCAGCCCCCCACCCTCAAGGCAGGACCAAGCTCCGTCTACACCATCCCTGACGGATGTCTATCTAACCTGTTCTTAAATATCTCCAGAGAGGGAGATTCCACCACCTCCCTTGGCAATTTATTCCAATATTTGACCACCCTGACAGTTAGGAATTTTTTCCTAATGTCCAATCTAAACCTCACTTGCTGCACTTTAAGCCCATTACTCCTTGTCCTGTCCTCAGAAACCAAGAGGAACAAATTTTCTCCTTCCTCCTTGTGACACCCTTTTAGATATTTGAAAACTGCTATCATGTCCCCCCTTAATCTTCTTTTTTCCAAACTAAACAAGCCCAGTTCATGAAGCCTGGCTTCATAGGTCATGTTCTCTAAACCTTTAATCATTCTTGTTGCACTTCTCTGTACCCTTTCCAATTTCTCCACATCTTTCTTGAAATGTGGCGCCCAGAACTGGACACAGTACTCCAGCTGAGGCCTAACTAGTGCAAAGTAGAGCGGCAGAATGACTTCACAAGTTTTGCTTACAACACACCTGTTGATACAACCTAGAATCATATTTGCTTTTTTTGCAACAGCATCACACTGTTGACTCATATTCAACTTGTGGTCCACTATGACCCCTAGATCCCTTTCCGCCATGCTCCTTCCTAGACAGTCGCTTCCCATCTTGTATGTATGGAACTGATTGTTCCTTCCTAAGTGGAGCACTTTGCATTTCTCTTTATTAAACCTCATCCTGTTTACCTCTGACCATTTCTCTAACTTGCTAAGGTCATTTTGAATTATGTCCCTATCTTCCAAAGAAGTTGCAACCCCACCCAGTTTGGTATCATCTGCAAACTTAATAAGAGTACTCTCTATCCCAATATCTACATAATTGATGAAGATATTGAACAGTACGGGTCCCAAAACAGACCCTTGAGGAACTCCACATGTTATCCCTTTCCAGCAGGATTTAGCACTGTTAACAACAACTCTCTGACTACGGTTATCCAGCCAATTATGCACCCACCTTATCGTGGCCCTCTCTAAGTTATATTTGCCTAGTTTATCAATAAGAATATCATGCGAGACCGTATCAAATGCCTTACTAAAGTCTAGGTATAGGACATCCACCGCTTCTCCCTTATCCACAAGGCTCGTTATCCTATCAAAGAAAGCTATCGGATTAGTTTGGCATGACTTGTTCTTCACAAACCCATGCTGGCTATTCCCTATCACTTTATTACCTTCCAAGTGTTTGCATATGATTTCCTTAATTACCTGCTCCATTATCTTCCCTGGGACAGACGTTAAACTGACCAGTCTGTAGTTTCCTGGGTTGTTCTTATTCCCCTTTTTATAGATGGGCACAATATTTGCCCCTTTCCAGTCTTCTGGAATCTCCCTTGTCTGCCATGATTTTTCAAAGATCATAGCTAAAGGCTCAGATACCTCCTCTATCAGCTCCTTGAGTATCCTGGGATGCATTTCATCAGGACCTGGTGACTTGCTGACATCTAACTTTCCTAAGTGATTTTTAACTTGTTCTTTGTGTATCCTATCTTCTAAACTTACCCTCTCTCTGCTTGTATTCACTACATTAGGAACACCTCCAGACTTCTCGGTGAAGACCGAAACAAAGAAGTCATTTAGCATCTCCGCCATTTCCAAGTTTCCTGTTACTGCTTCTCCCTCCTCACTAACCAGTGGGCCTACCCTGTCCTTGGTCTTCCTCTTGCTTTTAATGTATTTATAAAAGGTCTTCTTGTTTCCCTTTATGCCTGTAGCTAGTTTGATCTCATTTTGTGCCTTTGCCTTTCTAATCTTGCCCCTGCATTCCCATGTTGCTTGTCTATATTCATCCTTTGTTATTTGACCTAGTTTCTATTTTTTATATGACTCCTTTTTATTTTGAGATCATGAAAGATTTCCTTGTTAATCCAAGCTGGTCTTTTGCCATATTTTCTATCTTTCCTACACAGCGGAATTGTTTGCTTTTGGGCCCTTAACAACGTCCCTTTGAAATACTTCCAACTCTCCTCAGTTGTTTTTCCCTTCAGTCTTGCTTCCCATGGGACCTTACCTACAAGTTATCTGAGCTTATCAAAATCTGCCTTCCTGAAATCCATTACCTCAATTGTGCTGGTCTCCCTTCTACCTTTCCTTAAGATCATGAACTCTATCATGGCAGTCCCCTATACTGTCTTCCACGTTCAAGTTCTCAACTAGTTCCTCCCTATTTGTTAAAACCAAATCCAGAACAGCTTCTCCTCTGGTAGCTTTTTCAACCTTCTGAAACAGAAAGTTGTCTCCAATGCAGTCCAGAAACTTATTGGATAGCCTGTGCCCCGCTGTGTTAGTTTCCCAACATATGTCTGGATAGTTGCAGTCCCCCATCACCACCAAATCTTGGGCTTTGGATAGTTTTGTTAATTGTTTAAAAAAGGCCTCATCCACCTCTTCCACCTGGCTAGGTGGCCTGTAGTAGACTCCTAGCATGATATCACCCTCATTTTTTACCCCTTTTAGCTTAACCCAGAGACTCTTTACACAGCTATCTCCTACGTTCATCTCCACTTCAGTCCACTTCCACTTCATAGAATCATAGAATACTAGGACTGGAAGGGACCTCGAGAGGTCATTGAGTCCAGTCCCCTGCACTCATGGCAGGACCAAACACTGTCTAGACTATCCCCGATAGATATTTATCTAACCTACTCTTAAATATTTCCACAGATGGAGATTCCACAACCTCCCTGGGCAATTTATTCCAGTGTTTGACTACCCTGACAGTTAGGAACTTTTTCCTAATGTCTAACCTAAACCTCCCTTGCTGCAGTTTAAGCCCATTGCTTCTTGTTCTATCCTCAGAGGCCAAGATGAACAAGTTTTCTTCCTCTTTCTTATGACACCCTTCTAGAGACCTGAAAACTGCTATTGTGTCCCCCCTCAATCTTCTCTTTTCCAAACTAAAGAAACCCATTTCTTTCAGCCTTCCTTCATAGGTCATGTTCTCTAGACCTTTAATCATTCTTGTTGCTCTTCTCTGTACCCTTTCCAATTTCTCCACATCTTTCTTGAAATGTGGTGCCCAGAACTGGACACAATACTCCAACTGAGGCCTACCCAGCACAGAGTAGAGCGGAAGAATGACTTCTCGTGTCTTGCTCACAACACACCTGTTAATGCATCCCAGAATCATGTTTGCTTTTTTTCTTAAGAGTAAAGTGATACTCAGACACATCCATCAGTCATGCTGGTAGTTTGGAGGCAGGCTGCAAGTATGGTGTAGATTACTTTTGATTTTGCTGGTAGCTGGAGTGCTGGCCAAATGTCAGCTTCCTGAGACTCGACCATGATGTTCCTTAAAAGATCCCTTCGGATCTGCAGGAGGCTTTACTTCCTCTGGGCTGGTCCCAGGTTTCTGATGTGATGCCACATTTTGTCCAAGAAGCAGAGGGATTTTCTGGCCACTTCTCAGTTAATTTATCTGCTTGCTGGGCCTTTGTTTGCCTTAAAAGGTCACGGATCCTACACTGCCTTTTTGGTTGGGTATTTCTCATTCACACATCACACACATTCCACAGATTACATACATATTGATAAGCAATATGGTTTCTAAGCAAAAAGGGGCCTCATGGCCTCAAGTACAAGAAATTGCATTGTACTACAGATAACATACCAAAGACATGATAAAAAGCTTCAGAAATTATAATTAAGAAAGCCAAGGTCGGGCAAGAAGGGAAAAGCAGAGGAGTATGTCTGCTCAGCTAGACACCAGTGGAGAGGAAGAAGGGGGTCATGTCCGACTGGTTACAACGTGATGTTGAAAAGCAGATATTGCAAATTTCACCGAGGTAGCAGTGTTAGTCTTTAAAATACCACCGGAATCGTTGTTTTTGCTGAAACAGACTAGCACATTTATTAGGGTATTAGAGCATAAACTTCTGTGAGCTACAGCTCACTTTTTCAGATGATGAAGAGGAGAGAAAAAAGTATACAGATGTGGGAGTGTGCTAATTAAATCAGTGTGGATGTGGCTCATGTCCAACAATAGTGAGAAGAACCACGTATGCCACAGCATCAGGGGCACATCCATTAACACGCTATATGCCACCAAGTGCCTCTGACGTAGAGACTGCCATGTATATTGGCCAAATCAGACGAAGGATGAATGGACACAAATCAGACTTCGGGCATGGTAACACACACAAACCTACAAGGCACTTTAGCCTCCCTGGACATAGATTCAAAAGTAGCCATTCTTCTGCAAAAGAATTTCAAAACCCAATTACAAAGGGAGTCAGCTGAACTAGAATTTGTTTGCAAATTCAATACTATCAATTTAGTATTGAACCTCTTAACAGGTTAACAACACATTACAAAGGCAATTTCCCCTTTCTGGATATCCATGTCCTCATCAACTGCTGTGAATGAGTCACTTCCACCCTGAATTGATTGGCCTCATTTACACAAGTAACCTCTTTCTTTTGTTGTCCTTATTGGTGTCTTTGTAAACTCTACTCCAATTCATCTGATGAAGTGGGTTTTACCCACAAAGGCTTATGCACCAATAAATCTAGTTAGACTCTAAGGAACACAGGACTCTCTATTGTTAGTAGTGAGAAGGAGAGAATACTTGAATGGGAAATTACCTATTGTAATGTGAGAACTGCTCCATTTGTCTATTTTGACCTCAGTCCAGGGTGTCAGATTTCCAAATGAATTCCAGCTCAGCAGTTTCTCATTCCAGTCTATTTTCGAAGGTGGTGTTTTTGTTGTTGGTGGTTCTCCCCCCCCACACACACACAATTTTGGACTTGCAAGTTGCCATACTCTGTGTCATGGAAGTTTAAAGTTCTCCTGTCCCCCCACTGTTTTTTGTATGTTGCTATTCTCAATGTCTGATTTGTGTCCATTGATTTGTGTCTGGTTTGTTCGATGTACATGGCAGAGGGGCGTTGTTGGCCCATGATGGCATATCACATTAGTAGATGTGCCAGTGAATGAGCCTTTGATGGTGCAGCTGACGTGGTTAGGTCCTATGATGGCATCACTAGAATAGATGTGTGGACAGAGAACGCACTGGGATTTGTTGCAGGGATAGGTTCCTGGATTAGTGTTTCTACTGTGGGGTGTGAAGTCAGTGGTGAATATTTGTCTCAGGTTGTCAGGCTGTCTTTTGGCAAGGTCTGGCCTGCCTCCCAAGGTCTGTCAAATGATAAAATACTGATATTAATGTAAACATGCATAAAGTCAGTGATAGAGGGCTTCCTTCAGTTGCTTTGGGGTCCCAAATGATAACTATTAATATGTGTTGTGTGGCCTTAGGGTGCCCAGTGGGCTAGAACTGCTTCTGTCGATAGTATATCCAATATGCTCTTAACCTTCCCTCCCAAACATTAAGCTGTCTAGATCATACAGTAAATAACATTCTATCTACTATTTCTCAGACTTGCTCACATTACAGATGTGATTGGTATGTTGCTATTCTCCCTCAATGAGTAAACAATTGATCCTAAGCTTCTGCAGGAGCCTTGGAGTTACATATTAAAGGAAGCCAGTATGATACGTTGGGACATCTAGCTATATTTTTAGAAGTGTTCTCCAAAAGTGGGTTGGAGTGAAGTTGAAGTCATCCAGATCTCAAGAGGTAACCGATGCAAGAAAAATTCCTCTTATCAAGAAAAATTCCTCTTATGTTTTGTAACCTCACTTCAGGATGCATCTGAGTAGAGCCATTTCCTTCTACTCACGTGGAGATGTAGTCTTCTATCCACAGAATCTACAGTTAGCATAGTGACAGCTTCTACATCCTGCTTTGCCAACCTCTCGGCAGCCCTCTGCAGCTGAAAAAAGGAGGTAGTTCAGTTCCCTCTCTATTCATTTCTTGCGCTTTCTAGTGAAAGTACTACAATGAATTCCAGTGAGCCTCTGATGTGATGGGGAGAAATGGGATTAGATCAAGTGGCCAGCTATCTCAATATTATTGAAGAGTCCTCACATGGCAGTAACTTTCAACTACTACTTCTTTGACCTGGACTTGAGTAGGCTAACAAGCAATGAGGTGCTGTCTAACCCAATACCAATCCTGTGAGCCATCTAGTCTTCCCATCAACAATACATTTCTTTGTGCACATAAATTGCCTTGGACCTGGGTCCTCATCCACGCTCCTATTGGGTGGCTTTTTAGTACAGTCTTTGCATAAGAGCCTTGTAAGCCGCTATTTCTACTTTACAAAACCATGGAGTTTTGATGTTTTGGATTATATAAAGCTCTCATCTGTACCTATTGAATTGATTAGGATTGTACTGGTATTAAAACCTGATCAAAACTAGTTGAAGTCGATTGAAAGATGCCTTTTGATCTGAATGGACTTTGACTCAGGTTCTTAGTAAGAGCAGAATTTGGGCCACTACTTATTTCTCTGTCCTGATTCTCAGTTTTGCCATTTTCTGTACTTCAAAGGTACAATGCTACATCATCTTCTGAAATCTAAATGTATATATGCTATTCAGTTCTGCAGATAATTTTGCAGATTAAATTAAAATGTTAAGCAATATATGCAAGAGTAGAATAAATGAAGGGTATTGTTTCAGTTTTCCTAGCATCTCAGGTTCTCTCATTCACATACATAATGATAAACATTCTGCTTGGAATTTCTTGTTTTCCCCCTTGTAACTTCTCTTTCTTTTTGATTGAGTAGGTCAGTAATGTAAACTGATAAACGGCAGAGAAACATGATGTGGACATGAAGACTTTCATCAAGCACATCAGTTTAGAATGGCCTCAAGTGGGGGGAAAAAAGCATGTGTACTCATGCACTTGTGTGTTTTATATTTAACCAGGAAAAAAAGCCTAAACAAAATGCAGTATAAAAATAACAGTGTAAAACAAGAAGCTACATATTGTGCTATTACTGAAAATACAATGCAGAGTGAGAGAAAACATCCTAAAAGAACCTGTGTATTGCATTGTCTTTAATAGCAATATTTGGAGGGAGTGTGGGGCCCGAGTCTGCATTCCTTACTCAAGCTAATCAGCATCTACTCATGCAAATAGTTGCAGGGCGAGGGGTGCAGAATTGGGCCCTTGATACACCTCAGAATTTTGCAGGGGTGGTTTTCAGACTTTGAGAGGATTCCTGCAAAACTCTGCTGCTTGTATCTATTCAGATGATTGTTTATATTTGGAACAGTCTTTTTCTTTTCATACATCTATTTATTTTAAATAGTCCCCCGAGCTGCCTGATGCATAGAGATTAGTGCAGATCGCTTCAAACGCCATTTGGCTTGGAATACATATTTACATTGTGCCTGGTTAGGAAGAGGAGACCCTAGTAGATCTGTGAGCAATTATCAAACCAAGAAGATAAAACATAAAACCTTGTGTGTCTTTGTTGTTGTACTTTAATTCTGCTAATCGCCCTAGGTAAAGATTAGCTGCTGTTGTCAATTTAATTCAGCTTCAAACAAAGCAACAAGGTCACTTTTTTCTTTTTTTTCTTTTTCTTTTTTTTTTTTTTTAGCAGACAGGATTGAGTTGTCATGTAGTTCTAATAGGCAGCACAGGGAATCATTAGTCCACCTCAACTCCCTGACTGATGGGCATTTCACTTCAATCATCTGCCTGAGCACTTGTGGCCCAGTACTATTGACACCATGTCAGAGCTGAGAGAAGATGCCTTAATCGGCTCAGACACCCTCTGCATTGATTTGACAAGTTGCTGTAATGACCTTCTTGTTTTTCTGAAGGATTACTGTTTACCCAGGGAGGTGTTGCTGACTAAATGTACTGCATCGTCATGGAAACTATTATTGTTGCATCTCCATCCCATTAACGCTGCGGCGTGTGACATTGATACGAGATGCTGAATATTTCGATGAAGCCCAATCCACCTCAATAATATTAATCTCTGCCCATTAATTGGGCTTACACAGATCTCTGCATGCTTGGGCCAAAAGGAATTAAAGAACCAATGTTCTATTCTGCTCAGTTGGATCTCACGCACCCCAAGTTTTCCCCCCAGTTGGCATGAGAAAGTGCTCTGCTCCATTTCTAGTCTAAATTTTGTTCTGCAGTGCAAGAAACTCACCAGGAAACATCAGGTCAAAAATGGGGAAGACAGAGAGAGAGCAAGAAAGGAGGAAAATGGGCTCAAATGTGAATGTTGTATCTGCAATGGCAGAATGGGTATACAGAACACTGACTTAACATGGTATCATTCCTTACTTGATGATCCTCCCATGTATGTTTCTCAAATGGCTTATTTCCTTATAGCTTTAAGATGATGGAAGATGAAAGCTAAAAATGTTAAATCTCCTTTGTCCTAGGTAAGTTGGCCTACATCAATCTTAGATGCAAGGTTGGAAGGGAAAAAAACAGTAGCTTACCCTTCAGAGTAGCCTCTTTCCCCAAAATGAGGTTCCTAATACCATCATGCCAAATACAGATGACTAGGAATAGAGCTGCTTATCCAGGCTACGTCTACACTGCAATGCTATTTCGGGACATTGGAGTGTCCCGAAATAGCTGTCCCGCATCCTTACAGCAAACCCATTATTTTGAAGTATAACAGGTGCGCTATTCCAATGTCCCTGTAAACCTTATTCCACGAGGAGTAAGAGCTGTTTTGGAATAGTGGGTTATTTTGAAATTTGGCACTGTGTAGACAGCGCCAAATTACAAAATAAACTGTCAAAATAAAATTGAAATAAGACATGCAAATTGCATAGCTCAAATTGTGTATCTATTTCGAGCTACAATGCAGTGTCAACGCACCCCCAGCAGCCAAGACAAAAGGGGAAGAGCCAGCAGCACAAAGCAATTTATCTTGACAAGAGCCCCATAAGGCGGAATTTAAAATTATGACATCTGTTTTCTTGGGAAAAGCAGGATTGGAGGCGCTCTCTCATGCTTAGAGAGAGAGAGAGAGAGGTTATCTTTGGTCATCATTTGAAAGGTCTCTAGCATCAAGGGATGGTTTCTTTAGAAGTGGTTGGAAAATTGCAGGTTTTTCAATGGGTAGTACCTTCCCCTTAGCAAAGGAAATGCAGACCATTTCTGTTACCGGTAACAGAACTTACCACTAGTATCTTCTCTCTCCCCACCCACCTCGGCTGGGCAGGGATCAGCATTACAAGTCGAATCCCTGACAGTCATTACACAGCAATTATGATTGCTATTATGTTTGTAAATGGGTCCAAAGGATGGTGTTGTGTTCCCGATCTTACGCATTTAGCTACTTCTTGGCAGGATATGAGACCTTTTATTTCACAGAGAAGATGGCCCACATGAAGAATGAAGTGCTATTATAACCCTCTCACCTGCTGGAATTGTAACTCACACACACTGTCCCCTCCAGTGGCATTGAAACCACCTAGAGAGGGATAACGAGTCTACTCTACAGCCTAGGCTTCGAACCAGCTGGCTTTTCACTAGAGTCTCATGCACTAAGCTCCTGAGATCCCAGGTCCAATCAGCTGAGTGGTGTTGTGATGCTTTGAAATCCTTTTGCTGGCATGGGTGAACTCAGTCAACACCTTCATTGTAGCTCTGGGTGCCTTACATTCATGTTGCTGACACTCAGCAGTCTTGCTCGTATGCTGACAATAGAAAGGATGCCATTTACCCCTTCAGCATACCCTCAACAACTCTGCCAGCCACCAAAAATGCTTCTCTGCCAAATTCAATCCTGCTCACTGTATCACTCACAAAGCGTTAACAAAGTCACTGCTACTTTAAAAAGGCCGTACACAGCAGTCTATTACCTTTACTGGGATTAACATACCTTCCACGTAAATGCACTGCAAGGAGCTGGTTGATAGAAATGGTTACAAATTTGTTTTACTTTGGCTATCCCTATCCCTTCTACTTGGTGTCACTGAAATCTCTGTTCTATGGTTACTAAACAAACAAAAGTAAAAAATATTTTTTAAAAAACCAACTTTCTAAAACGGTAGCCTTCTGTTCCAAGTATTTTTTTTCACCACAGCCATTCACTGAGCATAGCTAGCCAGCCTTCAGTCAGGATCCAACACAGAGACCAAAGCACTTAGCAGAAGACCATGGCATAGAATCCAATTCCAATATCTCCAAAATACTTGCTCATACCCCTCCAAGAAAAAGTTTCACAGAACATTAGAGGGTTATCCCATAGCTCTTGAGCAAGACAAACCAAACTTTCTTATAAAAGAAAAAAAAAACAGGCAGACCTGGACATTATGGGGAAGTAAAGGAGTAAGCCCATATAGCCCATGCTAAACTTCGGAGTCTTTTTGGAGAGCATCACGGGGGCGGGGGGAAGCTAGATACATTTCTAATTTGTCATTAGTAGTATTTTGGCTGTACGCCGTATTTCTCTTGGCTAAATATATTGCAACATCAACATGCTGATGCCACATAGGTATTCTTCAATTATGCTACAGTATCACTTTGAAATATGTTTCAATTTAAAGTGACACAATAATCCTACATTCACTCATTCTTTAATTTGAATCACTGGTAATACAATATGGATTCAACAGACAACATACTGTCTATTAGCATTTTTACAGTGAATCACTGCTGGAGACTGTCATCTTAATATTTATTTAACTGAGCCCCATATGATCTATTTGAACATAGCACATATTCCTGTCTTTTCCTTTCTGACATCATGTGTCTGAAAACAAATTTTGTTCAGTGTATAAAATACGTCTCCATCATATGCAAAAATTTATAAATGCATGAGGTTAACCTCTGAAGAATTAAACAAATGTAGAATACTACTAATTATGTTTATTTATGCCTATTTATTTTGTGCACACAACCTCAGGGTTGTATTTTTATAAGCATGTTAACAGCAGGAAAAGCCAGTTTGATCATGGTACTAGGAAACAGGATTCGTGGATTATGTTGTCCTGCTGGCCATTAACTCACATTCATAGTTGACCATGCCCTGCCATGGGAATAAGAAAGGAAGTGGTATGATCAGCATAGGGGGCTAGTTCCTTCCTATCACTGGTAGTTCTCTCCCTTTTGCTGGGCAAGAAGAAACTGTGCTTGGCTACCAGATTGTCTTCAACCTTCCCAGATTCTAACACTTATAGGAATTTAATTTATAGATTTTTTGCTAATCTGGCACCCTTGGGACCGGACTGGTGCCAAACTAGGGATGTGAGGGAGTAATTGACTAGTTTTTGCTTATTGGGTAGACGAGTCGACTACTCACATTTTTCCCCCTCCTTGCTGCCTCTGGATCAGAGGCAGCGGGGGTGGGATGGGGAGAGGAGCTGGCTAAAAAGGGGGGTCCCACATACAGGGGCTGCTGCTGGAAAGCAGCCCTTGTCTACCATGGGTTCGGCATTTAAAATGTAGCAGGAGCCAAGCGGGCAGGCAGGCAGCCCGGCTCAGTTCCGGCTCGTGCCGGGTCCGGGTCCGGGTCCAGGACCAAACCCCACTGCAGCTCTGCAATTTAAAACGCAGTAGGAGCCGGGGAGCAGACCCTCCTCCAGCCCTGAGCACCTCAGTGCCAGAGAAGGGCTCTCTGGTATCTAGTAGTGAATCTTAGCTGACCTGAGAAGTTCACTGTAAACCCCCCCCCCCCCGCCATGCTGATGTCATGATATTTAAATTGCAGCGCTGCAGCAGAGTTTGATCCCATACCTGGCATGAGACGGAACTGAGCCAGGCTGCGTATCAACTAATTGAGCAGTCAATACAAATTCTATTGACTACTCGATTAGTTAAATACCCACCTCTTAATATCCCTATGCTGAACCAGAGAATTTGCTGGACCATGGGAGGTCAATATTGTAGTGAGTGGGCCTCTCTTTATTTTTATTTTGCTGATGCATATTAATGGATCAAGGCTTGCAATGCTGCTTATAGGGTGCTTCAGCTACCCTAGACTAACACGGCTACATTTCTATCACACTTATAGGGTGTATTAGTACAGTTAGACATTAATATTAGCCTAAGCTTAGCCAGGGTTTATCAGCTTTCTTCAAAAAGTGTTAGTGTTGTTACACTATTTTACTGTACTGGCACAAGAAAATAAGGAAATAAATAATTAAAAAATGCTTATGCTTAGCTCTAATTTACTCCTACATGTCTTCTAAGAGCCCAACAGGCAGTGCAAGTGCGAAGTTGCAGCCCAGAACACTGAGAACTGGGACTGGCAGCTGTTAAATGAACTTTATGGGATTGTGGGAAACTTAGCAGCATGTCTGCTTGTCATTGATGTGGCCAACTAAAATAAATCTGGACCACAGATATTACCAGACCAGGGAGTAGCCGCTTAGAGAGGTTCAATCTGTACCAGTAACAAAGGCACTTCCAAATTCCACATTTAAGCTTCTTTCACTGTTTTTGTTTCCTGATCTCTCATGGAGGAGGAGAACGGAGATCCTAGACTTCTTTTTTACAGAGGCAGCAAACCTATGTATTTATGATGTGACTTGCCCTCCAGTAAATTAGTTGCCTCCTCTGGCCCTAAGCGCCTCAGTGCCAGAGGGCAAAGGGCTCCCTTGGCAGTGAATCTAGGGTATCTAGCAGTGAATCTCAGCTGACCTGACCAGTTCATTGCGCGCGCATACACACACATCCTGCGATGCTGTTGTCATGATATTTATTTAAAAGGTGTTTTGCAACCTATCATTGAGAAACTAGTAACTCACTGGTCATTAATCTCCTTCTGTGATGTATGTATGGTTAACAGGTCATTCCATGTTTGTGTTGAAAAATGTTAAATGTTATATGCAAGGCACACAAAGCCATCAGACAAGTCCACATGACCTCGACAGGGGATGGAGGCGTCACCTGTGGAAAACCTTCCTGCCTCCTTTAATGGGGCCAGTTAACTTTGGGAAGATGCATGTGAAGGCAAAAAAAAAAAAGGCAGCAACTAAACAGAGAGCACACACTGTGATTATGCTTGCTCCCTGTGCAAGTTTTCGCACATCAAAGGCAGAAAGAGAAGGAAAAGGCACTGTTGCACAACAAAGCCCATAATCAGACAGACCTGGTGACTGAAACGCCTTACCGACAGATCAGAAAGTACGTGGCAATGGCTGTTATAACAGATCTGCCCTGACTTGCAGTGTAGCCAGCAGTCTGGCCTATTTTACCAAAGGGTAAAATTGGATATTGTGAGGCTTGCTTAACATCTGCATTTGTATAACATTTCTCACCACGAACTTTCAAAAAGATTTACAAAGAAGTTCTTATACATTGAATACATTTTTTTTTCTTGAGCAGATTCGGTTATTAGGTATATACACCTCTAGTATCCTCCCCTTCAGGGTGATGTGTCTTTGGGTACATCTACACAGCAGTAGTAGAAGTAACAGTCGGCGTTGACACTACCAGCAGTTATTTCGACATGTCAAAATACTGGCAATCTGGAAGACTTCTTACTCCGACTCCTGTAACCCCCATTTTACGAGGAATAAGGGAAGTCAGAGGAAGAGTGCTCTTCCTCAGAGTTCCTGCTGCGTAGGAAGCGCCAAAAGCTGAATTAAGCTATTTCGACTTTGTGTCTTTGCCACAATCAAAGGCTTAAGGGCACATCTACACAGAAGGACTAAAACCGAAATAAGCTACGCAACTTCAGCTACGTCAGTTGCGTAGCTTGTATCCTAATGGCCCATGCTTATTCTCTAGGAAGTAATATTTCTACTTCTTGAATCATCAAAGATCTTTTATGTATCCTATCATAAGAAATACAGGAGTTTGTTTTTGAAGCACAAGAACTAGGTTTCTGCCATAATTGTAAGACCACGTATGACTAACATCGGGTTGTAGCATTGAATCGTAACAGCTTTGTTTATGCCGTACTTGATACATTCACTTTTTTTGAGGAAGCAGCCTGGAGTCCAGAATGGATCTGCTGTAAAAGTGGCAGGATCTGCAAAAGCAGCAAAACTAGCTTGTCTTTTAAATGTCTTTATCCTATTATGGTACTTTCCCTTCCTCAAATAATCTTGTTGCTATTACAGTTAAAAACTATACTTAAAAATCCACCGGTGAAGCATTTGATACTGTTAGGTGCAACATGGGAACTGAAAGGCTTGGCTGACAAAAAGATAATTTGACACTGCATGCAAAGCAAGACAAACTGCAGCTAGACCAGCTGCTGCCTTGCATGTGAATGAATTTGGAAGATGAGAAGAGAAGATGATTCTTTCCACAATCAAGCTGTGAACTTGTCTCGACCAAGCATGAATTGTAAATTTCTCTTTCCCAAATGGGTAAAGCACGTGTGTGTTTAAAAAAAATTCAGTTGTTTGTGGAGGCATGAGTCAGATCTCATATTGATTGTGTTCTTCACACCGCGTGTCTCAGCCATTGTTCAAGTCTGCTTTCTCCTGAAAGCTTTGTGTGGTGGAGTGTGCGCATGGGATCTGATCCTTCTGTCACTGCCAGTCACATAAGGCGAGAGTAACTCTATTGCCTCCATTGCAGTTTACACCATTGTAAAACTGGAGAGAGGGAAGGATCCGGCCCAGGGATGCTAAACAATTGATAATTTCTATTGATGATTAAATTGATTAGGCAGTGTACGATCTACAGAAGAAGTGGTAGAAACTCAATTTGAAACGTGTATTGTACAGATGTTTAGTGAAGTCTATTTTTGACATTGGTCTCAGACTCATAGAGGTAACAGATGAAAAGGACCTGTTAGAAATGATTTGCAAGAGTTTTCAATATGAAACCATAAGCTTACCAGTCCATGTCTTTAAATGCTGCTCACCTAGAAGGTTTGTCTGCATTTGCCACACTCTTAGGGTATGTCTACACTACCACCCTAGTTCGAACTAGGGTGGTTAATGTCGTCAACCGGAGTTGCAAATGAAGCCCGGGATTTGAATTTCCCGGGCTTCATTTGCATGTTGCCGGGCGCCGCCATTTTTAAATGTCCGCTAGTTCGGTCTCCGTGCCCGCGGCTACACACGGCACGAACTAGGTAGTTCGGATTAGGCTTCCTCTTGCACGAGGTGTACAGATAGTTCGGAATAGGAAGCCTAATCCGAACTACCTAGTTCATGCCGCGTGTAGCCGCGGGCACGGAGTCCGAACTAGCGGACATTTAAAAATGGCGGTGCCCGGCAACATGCAAATGAAGCCCGGGAAATTAAAATCCCGGGCTTCATTTGCAACTCCAGTTGACGACATTAACCACCCTAGTTCGAACTAGGGTGGTAGTGTAGACATACCCTTGGTGCTGCCCACATTCTTTTCTTTACCTAGATTAGACCATGTCACCCTGATACACCTTGGAAAACATAAAGAATAGCAGGGAGCAAAGTAAATTGATAGAGGAGAAAATGAAAATAAACAGAACAATTGCCTTAATCCGCCTACAGTGAGGCTACGGCTACACTGTCAGATGTAAAGCGTTGGCAGTTACAGCGCTGCTCAAGGGGTGCAGCAGTGAAAACAGTGTGGACACCCAATATTGTCAGCCACCAGCGCATTAGCATGGCTACCTTCGTGACACTCACTGGGAGCAATGAATTCTAGGTATCTATCCTACAGAATGCTTCTTCCTTGTCTGTGGGAAGGCATAGGGCACCCTGGGTCCTGTCCCAATGGTGAATCACTTCGCATAACAGGAACCCCTGTGATTCTGCCTGCATTTGGCACCAGCTTTCAGCAGCTCCATGCTGCACTCTCTGGTGTGTAGGAATGGAGCCCCAGCTGTTGACAAAAGTGCTGATGGGCACCCACATGGCAGTCGAGTTATTCCTGAAGCTGTAAAGTGACAAAGAGGAGTCTGTGTAGTGTTCAAACAACAGGAGATTTCTTATGGCGTTCATGGAAGTGCCGACCATGGCGGAAGGCCACTTTTGGGCTCAGGAAAGAAGCACTGAGTGGTGAGACCACATTGTCGTGGAAGCCTGGGATGACAAGCAGTGGCTGCAGAACTTTCGGATGAGGAAAGCCAATTCCACGGGCTTTCGTTATGGAGTGGTAAAGTTGACTTCCATCAGTACAAGCCCAGTAATGTTCAGGGCCCTCACTCGCATCCTGCTCGGAAAGACTGTGATTCTGGACCACATGCATGAAATTGCAAATGGCTTTGGATAGATGGTCTTCCCAAACTCCTGTCGGACGATAGATAGCACATTCCAATTCTGGCCCCAGACCACCTAGCCTCCAAGTACTTTAGCCACAAGGAGTATTTCTCCATAGTTCTGCAGGTGCTTGTGGATCACCATGGGCCTTTCATAGTTTTTGCCTTCAGCATGAACCTTTCCAGGCCAGCCTGCATTATCTTTCAGAACAGAGTCCCCTCTTGCAGCTTCCACGGTGCAGGGAGTGACCATGCTCATTGTGAGGTTTGGAGACCCTGCCTATCCCTTAGCACTGTGGCTCATGAAACCATGTGTGAGGAGCCTTGGTAGCAGCAAGGAGAGGTTCAATAACAGGCTGAGCAGATGAAGAATGACTGTGGAATGTGCTTTTGGCTATTTGGACACCCCCTGGCTATGTTTGTACCTGAAGCTGGACTTGGCTAATGACAACATCCCTGTGGATATTGCCAAAGGCTGTATCCTCCATAATATTCGCCAAGGGAAGAGTGAAAGCTTTACTCAGAATTGGACTACTGAAGCACAAAGCCCTGGTCTTGGGCTGTACAAACTTGGCCTTCAGGCAGTTAGAGGAGCAGAATGTGGGGCTGCAAGGATCAAGGCGACAATTTGATTCTGAAAGCTAATAAAACTGGTTGTGATGCATGGGAGTGCAGTGGCTGTGTTGCTAGGAAGTTACTTTCATTGGTCCATGTGCACCACTTGGCTTTGATGGGGTACATCTGCTCTCTCACTCACCGAGGTCAGTGTAGCGATTTCCTGCTTTTCGTGTAATAGTCATAAATGAAGTTCCTGTGTTTCAAAGAATCTTTAACAGTGCAAATGTTTGTTCCATGTTTCCCGGGTGTCCCATGTTTACTTTTTTGTGTTTAGAGACAGGGAGGATGCAAGTGGGGCAGCAGATGGTCAGGCGTGGCCCAAGAACATCACAGGTTTGTGTATGTCCCCCGTTCAGATGCAGCCCCACCTTCCGAGGAGCCATGGAGTGGGGGAGGGGCTCTGGTTCATCAAGACTAAGCTGCAAATGGATTGGTGTTTGAGTGTATTGGCAACCTGCGGTGAACTTCACCTGCCCACTCATGCAGAATGCAGCGGGTGGCCCCCAGGGACAGAACAGTGCCTACATTACATTCGCGGATATGGGGGAAGGGCTGTGGCAGCTTTTGTGTCCCTTCCCCCCCCCAATCACAGTAATTGGGGTTATTCCAGGGTGCGGTAGCCACCTGATTGGTTGCTTGACTGGCAACTGTCTCATTAGTCCATAAGTTTCTTGATCCCTACACAACCCCAAGTCCGTGAGTAGTCCTATTCACCAGGCAAAATGGCCTTCTGGCCTACCCAGGGTCCTGTGAGCGGTGGGGCTGCCAACTGCTCTCCCTCAGCAGGGAAGCCGTCTGAAACACACTGAGAATACCCAGGTGGGAGAGGTGGCTCCTGCACCTTTGCGGGGTCGCTTCCTACCGGTTCTGCTGGGGCGTCGTCCCACGTAGCAGTTGGGTCTCCCAGCTCCTGGCTGTGGTTTCTCCCAGGGTCTCCATAGAGGCTGAACCGTGGCAGCCTCCTGGCACTTCAGCTCCCTCTGTCTGAGACGTGGGCTGTAGCAGCATTGGAGCTCTGTCTAGAGAACCTTCCCCTTTGCTGGCCAGCCTAGACTGAGCTGCTCTCTGGCCTTTTATACTGCCCCGGCACTTGGAGCATGCCCAGTCAGGTTGAAGGGGCGGGACTTCCTCCGCCCACAGGATTTCCACCCCTCCCGTTCTAGTGTGGGGTATGCCCACCCGGTTACAGGGCCGTTGTAGAAAAGGTTTTGGGACACTGGCTACAGGAGGGGCGGTTAAGCAGAGGCTCCATTCGCAGTGCTAGCAGCACCTCCAGCCTATCTGCATGTCCCTTCATGGGGAAGGAGCTGTGGCATGCTATCCTTCTCCTCCCTTCTGCCACTGTCCCTCCTCTCCAATTCCTTGTGCTCAGGATGTCCACAAAAACTCCTCCCTAGTCTGCCTTGTGCATTTCCATGCCCACTTCAGAGGCTCTGCAGGAGTTATGTTGCCATTTTATCCTTGAGAGAACCAGCCTGATAACTTCCTGAGACTGGCATTCTGTCACAGAAGGCTCATTGTGAATGCCAGACATAGCATTGCCCCAACCCCTTTGATACACTTGCTCTGTCCATGTATCTAGCACTGCCTGTCCTGAGGTGAGTGTAGATAAGATACTGGAGCCCCACAATGCTGAGTCTCCACTAAGGACATCCAAAGAAAGCCCTACATGCAGCAGGAAAGGGGAAAAGGCTGGGAAGACCCTTGCTGTGGGGTTGTGGGCAGGGGAATCCTTTCTGCAAAAATCCTTGGTTTAGCCAGGCAGGATGCTGGGGAGCGGCCGTACCATGTTCTGGTCAGCAGTGAACGGGAGAGAGCAATGTGGGGTTAAGAGGGGGAGGAGCAAAAGTAATGGCTACTCCTTTCCACAGGCTCTGTTCCCTGCTCATCCTAAGCAGCAAAATGTTTTCCAGCATGACGTGAAGGAGGGTCTTTTACTAGACTGCTGATTCTGTGCAGAACCATACATGGCTTGTCCTTTTGCAGTGATGCTCCCCCAGTGACAGCACAGTGACAAGGGAATGTCAGCCTTCAGGGGCCAAACACCATTTTTGCTCTGCTAGCTAATCGGAGGAGAAGGGTGGCACAGCAGCTGCATGAAGCTTTCAGTGAGGCAGAGTACCGAGATGTAAGAGATCACATCAACGGTCCGTTCGCCATCTGACCGACACTCTGCTGGAAGCAGCATCTCACCAAACCCGGCCTCCTTTCTCTAACCCTCTGCTCCCAGCAAGTTGCTCGAGTGCTTTCCCTACCCACTTACCAGTCGCATCATCCACAGCCTCTGAGGGCTGCAAGTGGCTTGCCTCTTCAGGGGTGCAAATCAGCTTCTATCTGCAAGTCTCTATGGATGCCGAGTCATCCTCTGGCCCTGGGTCCCTCTTCTCCAAGAACTCTTGGCCACGACTTCCTCCTTCTGACTCAGAATCTCTGGGGGCATCTGGCAGTGGATTAAGGTATCCATGATGGTCTTTGGAGTAGATGTGGGCCCATCCCTAAGTACATCATCCAGCTCTTTGTGGTAACTGCACCAGAGTGATGGTTTGCTTTGCACGTCTTGTGATAGGCATTTTGCTGAAGTGCATACCGGTTACAGCCCCTTTCGGAGTACAGCAGTGACTGGACTGCCTCCTCTCCCCAAATGCTGAGGAGATCCAGCGTCTTGGTGTGGAGCAGGCATGGCCACACAGAGAGGTGCACTGAGAACACCATGTGTCACTGAGTAAATAGGAAGGGGACTTTCAAATTTCAAAAAGAACTCAAGGACAAATCTTGGTTTCTGCTCTGCTCTACCAGGTGACCAACCAGGTAGAGGTCAAACAAATGACCAGAGAGGCAAGAACAGGCTTCGTGGGAAGGGTGCCAGAGGCCAGTCAAGGTTCAGTACTACACCACAGTGTGTACACCGGCACCCAAGCACACTATCCAGAGCCAGGTGGTGGTGGTGGTATTTATTATTTTGGGTATTTCTTAGTAGCCTGTGGGGGGGCTGAAGCTGCCCTAAGTCAGCACTTACTTGTCCTGTGCAGTCAAGAATCTCTTCATGCACATACCGCCTCCATTTGGAAATCTCATTTCTGTGCACTGGGGTGTATCGCAAATTTAGCAATGGAATGAACCCTTCCCTTCCCCCCCCCTTCCTCCCCCGGATTCTGTCTTCTATTCTATAATATAAGAGAGAGAATGGTTTCTGCACAACAAAATGCCTTCTCCGCCTTTCTTTCATGAAATGCCCTCTTGTTTTCACAAGGGGTGGGGAATAGGCTACTATCAAACTGAGGGATTAATTAATTTTAAATTTTAATCATGAATTCCTTAATCAAGTCTCTTTGAACTATACAACTTTTCCAGAATGAATAATCCTGTCATACCTCTAACTATCTTCATTTCTTTTTCTGTGCATCTTATCAGTTTCCATGCTATTTTAACTTTAGGGTAAGAGAGAACTTTGGATCTTCTATTCCAAATTCCATCCCTTTGCATGTACATGAAGGTTTGATGTTTCTAGGATTTTTTTTAATACTATATTAATTTGAATTCAGTTAGTAGTTAGGGTACTTAAGAATTTCCATGAAATATTTCTGTTGAAGGCAATTGGAAAATCATAAATCTGTCGGCAGCTAGTTGAGGCTCCCAGGGAATGAGTTTGCAGGCAATTATTCCTGAGTGTTTTTCACTGAAATGTAACATTTCTGGTACACTCAGAACATTTGATTAGCTAACGATAGTTTACATGCACTTTTTCAGATTATTTTCTGGAAAAATAGCTCTCACCAACCTTGACATACTTTTTTATACATTCATCACCAAGGCGTCTTGGTCTCCCTTTGTCTTTGTAGGATGCAAGAGAATCAACATCATTACATAGTAATAGAAGAAGACGACCTCCATTTAATGTTTCATTTCCCTCCAGAGATAGTCACTTTCATTGTTTCAAGATGAGGCTCATTTTGTTTCCCCACCATATTTCTCAATTCCCTATCTAACCCACATACCTAGTGGGTGTGGTTCACTGTCCCATGTAGTGGCACTTAGACCACATAGGCTCTAGAGCTCCCTTGTTCTTATCTTTCAATGTAAGGTGGGAGCTAGCTGGCTTTCTAGCTCAATCTGTAGAGGCTCCTATACTAAGTGCCAGATGTCTCCCGGTTCAATTCTGCCCTTTTCAGTGGGAAAAAATTCAAATGGTACAACCACCAGCATGACATGCATTGGCCCTCTACGTAAGGATATAAGTCATGTGCGTCTTATTTCAAAGATGTAGGTAGCACATATCTATAGACCTTCTACTGATGCGCCAGACTATATCAGTTTTGGAGTTGGCAAGGCATTTCACTTCTCTTACAATTTCAAATGGCAAAATACTATTTAGTACTTCAAGATTCAGCCCATTATATAAAAGATAGTGTCATTTAAAGCCATCAGCTTTTTAAGCCATTCAATACTGGAAAGGACCTTTCTAATTGTTCCCTTTCCTATCTAAAAGTGAGACCTCACTGTCTGTCAATCCTCTGCTCTAATCAGAAAGGCTACTGTACCAACAGCAAGTTTCAGAAACACAGTGAACTTGATTGATGGTCTTACTCTGGATTTGTAGCAATGGGTGCAAGAGGAGAATCTGTTTTACCAGATTTCAAGCCTAAGTCAATGTAACTACTTTAGATTTACAGTGGCATAAATGAGGTCAGAATCCAGTCCAGTTTAGCATTTCTGATCAAAATAACTGATAGGTGTTTTCTGAATCTTGGTTGTCCAAATCTCCCCTTCAACACTGATTAAACTCTACTCTAGTTCTATGCAAAATACTGTTGGAAAAACTGTAGCATCAGACAGATTTATTTATTTAAATATGATGGCTGCTTTAATTTAATACCAATACATCTGTTGTTCTTTTCCTGGACATTAGGGCCAAGTCTATGCTAGCTCAGACTTGGCTTAACTTAAGCTGAACCAAGGCAGCATCCACATAGCAAGAAGCCAATGGGAGCAAACGCTCACGTCAGCTTCCCTTACTCCTCACAGTACGAGGAGTCCTGGACACCAGTGAGTGCTGCCCTCGGCATTTGATGTACAGGTCTATATTAGACTCAGTAAATGGAACACTAAAAGATCGACCTCCAGAGGGTCCATCTTCTGGCAAGTGTAGACATTCCCTACGTTTCACAGCTCGTGTGCTCTTATGGATACAACATGAGAGAGAGTTGTGCACAAAGAAAAAGGGCAGAATTCCGTCGGACTTGATGGGATCACAAGGAAAACAGCAAAGTCCCTTTCTGGTTGCACTTACGTCCTTAATAATTTTCTGTGGAGTAGACTTTATTAGGAGCACTGTCTAAGAAATGTTTATTTTTCTTGAGTTGAGAGAATGTGTTTGGAGATTTTTTTGGGGCAATGTACAAGTGCTGACAGAGGACCAATACTTTCATGTGAGGTGCTTTGTGATTGGTATTGCACGTATCTTAATGGGGCCCACAGCTCACTGGCAGCGTACAGGTTTTTTTTTCTGCACTTTCTGTCACCACGCTCTCCGCGGTGTATCCTTCTGCAAGCAAAGGTAAAGAGTCATTGTTGATATTGCTGCTTGCAGTTCATCGCATTGTGCTCACGCTTCCCCTCTTCTTGTCACGGAAAAGGTTATTTATTGACAGTGCTGACACCGGCAGTAAATAGAGCTTGCACTGTTTTACATCGCTGATGAGAATGTGTGTCTCGTAATTCTTTGTGCACAATCTGATGCCAAAATCATGCCTTCTTATCCCCTTCCTTTAAACGCGTGTTTCTGTATTTCATTATATGAGCAAGAATTAATGCAGACAGGCAAGAAATATGAGCAGTCATTTATATTACATTTCTTTTGAGTGCACGGGTCTTTTCGGACTTGTTGGCAAAAGCAGTCAACTACAAATGCCAGATCTGATGTACACCCTTTTGCAGAGCTCATAATTTACCCAATAGACTTTAGATCAGGGATGGTAATCGTCCTAACTATATTAAATTGTGTCCCAGTTGGGGAGGGCTGTTTGGGGGAATGCTCAAAAAGATTAGCTAGTTATTAATACTTTCCTATAAATCCAAGCTGTTCACTAGACCATGATCTGTTCGCTCTATCACAATTTGGGATGCGTTCCCGCTTGTGTTTGAGCATTGCACGCAGTTGTGGATTTGTCTAAACCTCTGTGTATAAACCACACCAATATTCATAAATCATACATTTTCCCAAATGGATCATACATCCATTATAGACTCAAATTCATCCATAAAAGTATTCATGGCAAACTTGTATAAGACTGTCTAATAGTATATTTTAATTAAGAAGGAAAATCATTCTCTCTGCCCGTGTGGGGGGGTATCTGCAAGACTCAGGCACTAGAGATTTCCTACATGCCATAACAAAATAGTCTATGGGTTGACTTTATTTCATATCTGAGGTTCGTTCACTCCTCAGCCAGTCCAGCTCTTTACTCTTGGTTAATGTAAATATTCTCCCCCGATTTAGCCGGAATTCATAAATTACTCTAGTTTTGAACACTATGTGTCTGCTGAGCTATGGGCCTATGTTAAAGAACAGTCTAGAAAACTGAAGAAGATGCCGCTTTCTTAACAAATGCACATGGAATTAGAAACTGGCATGTCATTCTTTCCTGCATTCTGTACGCTTTGCATTACTTTGGAAGTTGGAAAGTTGGCCAAGGGAATTCCCCAACTGGCAGGGAGCAGAGAGAGCAGGATAGGAGGCAGCTCTTTTACTACTCTGGGGGTTTCTAAATGCTGATATAAGGCTGGGACCCAACCAGCCCATCAGAACAAGAATGGCTGTACTGGGGCAGACCAATGGTCCATTCAATGTTGAGGGTTTGTCGGTTGCCAAGCATTAGTTCCTCAGAATTTTTACTCATCAATTTGCTATTGGGCAATGACACTCAATTGTTGATGAATGCCTGTTGATTAGGTTCTGGAAGAACTGCGTCAAACCACTGATGATGATAGTGGGCTAGACGACTATGCCCTCGTGAAATACAGTAATGGTCCATCTAGCCCACTATCCTGTATTCTGAAATGGCTTCTAGGAGTGAAACGTTCAGTCAGGGCCGCTCAGGGCATGTCTACAGAATGCGGAAGATCAAGACCCGCTAAATTGAACTTAGGAGCAAATGTTACCATCAACTTCCCTTACTCCTTGTGAGGAGTAAGAGCACTGGTGACAATGGGGGGGGGGGTGGCATTGAGGCTGGCGCGGAAACGTGATGTAAAATACGCAACTCCAGCTATGTAAATGACATAGCTTGAGTCAACATATCTATCTTTGACCTTCCGATGTGGTATAGGCCAGGCTTCAGAGCTTGACCATCTTGGCCATTCATCTTGGTTGGATTTATGCTCCATTGTGCCACTTGTGGGCAAGCCTGCTACTGGGGGCAGGGTTAGGGCCCTTTAAATCACCGCCGAAGCTCTGCACTGCATGTTCTGGGCAGTTCTAAGGACCGGCTGCCCTCAGCCCCCAAATTCCATCTCAGGCCATGCCCCTTCCAGAAGCATGGAGCAGAACCTCCCCCCCCACACACACACACCATGGCCACAGAGTCTGTGAGGCTTGGCCATCCAATGAATGGTAGCTCAGCCCTGAAGATTCTAATCTGCATTCATGCTAGGATCTGGAATTCAGAGCCTCTGCATCTGGGGAAAGAGGGCACCCTAATTCACAGGTTTCTCTTCAGTTCATATACTTTATTTAGCACAAGCCCCTCAGACATATTTGTAGTAAAACCAAATTAAAGCAGAGCTTGAGAGATAGAGATTTAAAATAAATGTAAATAAAAGCATATGGAAACATACGGTTATGGGTAAAAGAAAAGGATAAGATGCAAAATTTAGGCTGTACTTATTGAATTAATTCCCCGTCTCAAAGAATTTCTCACCTAAATCACTTCTCAACAGTACAGTAAAACCTGTGTTATCTGGCACACTCGGGGATTAGGGCATTCTGGTTATCTGAGGGTCCCATCAACGTAGGAAAAACCAATGGATAATAATAGTAAAATTCAAGTTTTGAATATTGGTAGTTTTGTAGTGTGAGGTACTTGGTCTCACATTTCTATTTTGTGTTAAAAATAATTTTTTAATTAAGAAGTGCTAATCAAGCCGATCATGGTAAACCAAGACACGCCTGTGCGCCTGAAGATGTGACAGTATTGTGGCTGGGGGCAATGCCGGTTAACAAAATTTCTGGTTAACAGAGTATCGGATAACAAAGGTTTCACTATACTTCTACAGTCTGAAAACCTGGAATCCACCATTCTTGAGGCAATTCCAGCTGTCAGAGTAACTCTTCTGTAATGGATGTCTCCTTGACCTCTTTCTTCTTCTCTTATAGATTACTGTGTTTCTACCCAGGGTTCCCTTTTCAGAGACTTTTATTGGGGTTCTCTTTATAGTCTGAGTCAGATGAGGGCTTTTAGTATTTACATAGACTAAACTACAAACTGGCTTAGCCATTGTTCTCCGAATCACTGATCTCAAACCCACCCTCTAGGTCAGTGGTTCCCAAACTTTTCGGTGTCATGCCCCCCTTTTGATTTTTGAGAAACCTTCATGCCTCCTCACCCCAGCAAAACTTGTTGAGGAAAAAAAACCCCACTGACTGGGACCGAAAAACAAAAATAGCAGCAAAACTTGGGAGGGTGGGCGGAGATTGACGGGGGGTTGGTTCACCTCTCACAGCCCCTGGAATTTCTTCATGCCCCCCCAGTTTGGGAACCCATGCTCTAGGTGCTAGGTTCCAGGAACATCATAGCCTACATGTTACGTGAATCTAAAATTGTTCCCTGTACAAACATCTCACAGTAACAATCTGCTAGACATTAGCTTTTGGCAGAGACCACGTGACCCTCTTTGGTGAAATATTGAGAAAATGGTTTGATACAGGGTAATATACCTAACTGGGTGTGCCTGGGCATGTCTGTAGCATAATGTGCGGTAGTGTTCTCTCCCTCTATTTTTTTTAATCAAAAGTGCATTTTTGAGTTTCTTCACCACCTATATTTATGACAGCCAAACAATTGCTTTAATTTTTTGAACTTGTCACTGGCAAATAATGTATATTTTCTCTTAACATTTTTTTTCTTCAGTAGGCCAAGAATAATTTCTCCCCCCCCCCCCCCCCCCCAAAAATGACCCGCTATGGTCGCCACCTTTATTAAGTGCTCACATTTAGAAGTGACTTCTGACTTAAATTTCATACTGACTGTTGTGCACCAACAAAACCTAATGCCCTTTCCCACCTTTAATGAATGCCAAAGTCATCACAAAACCAAGCCTAATGAATAATGCATGTGGCCCAATTAAATGGTGTTTAAATTTGCTGTTTTATTTGCTGTGAGGAGTATTTTTTGCCAACTACTATCTTGTAGGCAGTGGTGAACTACATTTTGACGGCTGAACCTGAAATCTGTAGCTCCTTGGAACATTTTCAATTCTGTGAATTAATGCTGCTTTGGCTTGTTTGGAAAATTTGTCATATCTGATACGTGACTTAAAACATTTTCAGCGGTCCAACTCATGAGAGAATCCAGTATTTAAAATGGAAGTGTGGGTGGAATCAGGAACATTTTTCAAAATGTTTTGGTATGTCCATTTTAGATCTCCTTCACATATCTTTAAGCTGATCCAGTAGTGCTAAATTGATGCAAGAATCTCAATCACAGAAGCAACCCTATAATCTTTAAGAGTGAGAAGAAACAGATTCAGGAACATACAAACGTGATTTAGTTTACCTCAAAAGTGTAAGTGCAGCCACTGAAGTGCTTATGGTGAATATTTGGTAGATGTTACAAATCCCTTTGAGTCATCTCAGAATCAATAATCTAGCATCCATTAATCTCTGAAAGAGAACTATTTTTAGATGGAAAACCAAGGTTTTTAGCTACTTGTGCTCATTAAAAAACTCGTGACACTCTTTGCAAGAGCAGACATGCAGTGCTATCTACCCTGTGGTTTTCAAAAGTACCTAAAGAAGTTAGGTCTTTTGAGTCCCAGTTCAGCCTCCTTTCTGCTGGAATGGGGTTTTTAAATGTCAAAAAGTATTAAAGGGATTTGTTATCCTAAATCCAACAAGCCTAAATTCTATGCAATGACCTTGATTAATCATTTCACAAGCAATCTCTGTAAAAGTTCTGTCAACTTAGATTTCAATGGGAACTCCCATTGAAAATTCCCACCTATGGAATTCAGGCACAAAAATCCCATTGACTCCTCTTTTTGAACAGAGGAGCCATAGACCGTAAGATCTTTTGAGGCAAGGGCAGTTTTGTTATGTTTCCATTCAAGATCTAACACAATGGAGCCCTAATTCTGATTTGTACCTCTGATTTGTGTGATACAAACTAAGTATCGTCGTTTTTAAAACACAGATCGTAATAATGAATTGCTTTGAGATTTTGAAGTTCTTCCTTTGTTTTACACATTTATTTTCATTGTGGATAGAAAACAGATATTCCTTCTGTTTCTAATTTTGATTTGGGTGTATCCAGTCCATTTGGCCTAATAGGAAACTTCTATGGGTTCATTGTCATATACAGAAACAACTTTTGCTTGGGTGTTAATGAATCAGGGTGTATGTAATGGTTATTGAGTATTTCACCTGTAGGTCACCAGCTTGAATTTGGCCCAGGGGCTATTGACAGAAAGTAATTACTATCTGACAGCCGTTTGGTGGCCTGAGTGAAAACAGGTAGTTTCAGTCCTGATAGTCATGCTGAAAAAAATAGCTTCCCATGTGGGTTCTGCAATGTATTTTATTCCAAGTTAATGATGTAGATACAAATACGTAAATAAGTATTTTTGTATATCTCCTACCCTTCATCTGTTTGCCCTAAAGGGACATCAACGTGTAAAAGATACAAAGATTCTCTCTTTTTTTGTTTGTTTGTTTGTTTCTCCACAGCACTCAGTACAAAGGGGGTCTTTGGGTGCTATTGCAATGGAAATATTTATACTCTTATTACTCTTATACTCTGCCAACCCAAATATGTATTTTGTATGTTCACCCCAGTAAACTGATTGGTGCATGATCTGACATACCAGTAATGTTGGGATAGGACTGTGGCTGTTGGTTTCTGAAGATGATAAATACCTGTCTGACACAGAGCATTTGACCATATTAATTATAAAATATGCTAGCTAGGGATGTGTGGTTATTAATTCTATTAGACTTTTCTAATAGGGGATTCAGTACTTGCTGAGAAATGCTTGCCAGATTAATTAATCACAATGCAATATAATTTTCTAGTACAGGTGGAACCTCTTTGGTTTGGGATTCTCTAGTCTGACAGGATCACGGATGTTGCTGGACCAGAAAGCCCCTGGACTAGACAGCCCGGGCAGGAAGTAGCTGGCCGCAGAGTCCCAGCAGCCCAGGGCTGGCCAGAGAGCCAGGGGCCCCGTTCCAGCTGACCTCCAGTGGTCTGGCAAACTCCTTCCTTTGGGACCAATCAGGTCCCGAGGGTGCTGGACCAAGGAAGTCCAACCTGTATTTGCTGGGAAACTTAAATTGAAGCTTGTGTCAGTCAACCATGAGTGGTATATTTTGTATGCAGATATTACCAACCCAAGAAGTTCATGGGTTCTCTCATTTTTAAGTATGTGAGCTGTCCTTGCATTTGGGAGTATATTTATTTGCAAATAATCAGTCTTAGCAGGATTGGTCTCTACTGTTGTTTCCAGTTTTACCATGAAATGAGTTTGAGGGGTAGCCATATGAGTGATCTTCAAAAGAGAACAGTGCAAGATAGAAACAAAGGGCTTCACAGTGATACAATGCCATTCTCAGTTTCCCTTGTTGTTTCAATCCATAGAAACAGTAGCTCCTAGAATAGAATTATGCCTCGTTTCTGAGGGTACGTCTAGATTACAGACTTTTGTCGACAGAAGCTTTGTTGACAGATACTATCGACAAATCTTCTGTCGACAAAGAGCGTCTAGACTACATCCAGTTCTGTCAACAAAGCAAAGTGCTTTGTCAACATGAGACTGTAGATGCAAAGGACAGTGTAAATACAATAACACCTTCTGTCAACAGAACTCTGTCGACAAAATGCATTATTCCACATAGAATGAGGTTTACAGCCATCGACAAAACTGCCAAGTTCTGTCGACGTTATGTTGACAGAACTTGGCGGTAGTGTAGACGCAGATATAGTTTTGTTGACAAAAGGCCACTTTTGTCTACAAAACCCTGTAGTCTAGACATACCCTGAGTGTAATGCCATTTATAAACTGTACAAGTGGAAATCTAGTGGGTTGGGATGTCTATATTCTTTATTCTTTTGTCATTAACCGGGAGGCTAAATTTCCATTAATTTCAGCCAACTTTCAGCCAAAAGAACCATACAGCATTAGGGCAAAAAAGTGATTGATTGCTTAGCTTAAAATTAATATGGTTAAACAGATGTTGGATGGATATGACAGTCTAATATACTTTTGTATTAACTCATAAGGCTAATAATCAGAATAAATATTAGTGTTTAAAGAGACTTAAAATGGCATTTCAAGACACACAATTCATTAATATCCTACATTGGTGATTTCTTTCAGTATTTTGTCAGAATAAACATGTTGTCTATTGTTTGCTGTTTTTTTTTTGTTTCTTCTTCTTAAACCCTTGTACTCTGAGTGGAGCATAGGTCATCTACAAGTCTCCTCCATTTCATTCTGTCTTGAGACAAAACTTCTAGCTGACTCCAGGAGCACCCCAATTGTTATCCTTCAATCTCAGTAGAGCTTCTCCATGTTGTCCGAGGTCTTCCTCTTTTGCACTTTCCTTGCAGGTTCCATGTGAGAGCTTGACAGACTATGCTGGATGATGATCTTCTGAGAATGTGGCCTAGCCACCCCCACTTTCTTCTCTTGATTTGAATGTCAAGTGATTCTTGTCCTGTTCTGTTCTAAAGCTCCTCATTTGTGACAGTCTTGCCATTTGATGTGAAGGTGTATCTCAGGCATCTGTAGCTTGTGATTTGAAGACTTTTTAGTATGCCACGTCTCGCATCCATACAAGAGCATACTCTTCACATTTGTTAATGCTCAGTCCAATCATTGAGGCAGTTTTTTCTAGTGTTGTGACCTTTTCTTCCGTGCTTTCATGTTGGTGTGAAAAGAGGGCAACATCGTCAGCAAAATCAATGTCCTCTAGCTGTCTGAAAAGTGTCCACTGAATGCCACTTTTTTGTTTAGTCAGGGTTAATCTGGTAAATGCTTGTTTCAGGATTTCCAGATCAAGTTTCTTTAAAGTCAACTCTAAATGAGACTGCAGGGAAAGTGTTATTCCACAGCAATGATTTGTCTTAAAAACAAAAAATGGAGTAGACGACACCTTTAGGACTTTTAACTAGAGCTTATTTTTTACTTAGTAGCCGGTGACATGTAAATATCAGATTGTACTTCTGAGGCATGATTCTGCTTTTGCTTACCTCTGGGTAAATCAGAAAAAGGCTCATGGAGAGAGGTGTAGCCACCTAACACCAATATAAGTGGGATCAAAATCCAGCCCTATGGCTCTTAAATTATAGCCACATATTCTTGACTAATTTTGGGGAGATTGATTTGGCCCCTTTTCTATCAGACAGGCTCTTATCAAAGAGAGTACAGCAATAGCTTAACACATCTTGTCAGGAGTAAAGTCCAGCTTTTGAAGGAAGGAACTGCCATCCATTTAAAAATACGGTATCTAAAAACAAGGAAGATTGATAGTCTGGTCTCTTATTCTTCCAAGAGGAGCTAATAGAATTGAGATGTTGAATGTCTATAATGATTTCTTCAATAAAGCAAACAAAGTTCTTAGGCCTGGTCTACAGTAGGGGATAGGTTTGAATTAAGGTACGCGACTTCAGCTACCTTTACTCGAATTTTGGCGCCATCCACACTGCAGGGAGTTGAAAGGAAAGCAGTCTCCCTTCAGCTTCCCTTCCTCCTTGTGGAAGTAGGACTGCCAGCATCAAGAGGAATGCTCTCCTAGCAGGTATAGTGAAGACCTACTAATTCAAACCCTGGAAGATCAATTGCGGCTACTTTAAGGCCATGTCTACGCTACAGACAAGATCATTGTTTGAATTTAAATTCTTCTCTGCAAGATAATGGGGGCTAACAAATAACTAAATGATTTTGAATGTATTTTGCCTTGGGCTTATGGTATTCATATGCTTAAACATAACTGCGGTTTCCAAATTATTTTCCAGCAAGACAACAGAAGAATGTTTGTGGGTTGTTATTTTTTAATTTTCAAATCAAATGTGACACTATGAAGGATACCTAGCCAGCACACATTTTAGTGAAGAAGCTACACCTATTGCACCCTACATCCATTGCACATTACAAACTCACATGATTTTCTGTCATTTAAAGAAATCTGGATTTGTATTTTAAACAGACAGTACCTTTCATAGAACCTTTTGATAAAACGATCTATCGTTGCTTCAAGTCTGCAAAAATACTATTGCTACGGATGCTGCAGTTTTACTGATTAGAAGTAATTTGCTTGATCTACCCCACCCTGTCTACTTTTCAACTTTTTCCTCTCATTCTTTTTTTTAAAAGAGGACTTCTTAAGATTTTCTGATTCATTATAAGGTTAATATATAGTTTATTGTGAGCCTGATAGCTTGATTAATTAAACACTGAGCTGTGGAACCGCTACAATTCATGTGTCAATTCAGACAATTTTCTGGAAATGATTTGAATCAATTGCTAATGAAATTGAGAAATTTAGCAGAAGCTTTCTGACTTTCAAGTGACAGCACTCATATTTAACTCAAGAAATGTGACAGTAAATGACAACATAAAAAGTACTGTGAATTATTTGCCAGATCATGTGAAAATTACAGCAGCATCCTATCGAAACAGCTTGTGGCTCATCAGCATGAAAATAAACAGTTGTAATCACATACTTAGAAATCTATGATGCCGTTTAAAATATAAAAGATTCTGTCTGAAATAAACAAAGAACATAATCTTCATGAGCAGTTATAATATTTCATAATTTCTCTGAGTATAACATGATAGATGAGCGTACTGCTATTAATATTAAAATTGTAATCCCGTGGAAAAGATAGTGTCTTTGTACCTATTTTGAGAGTTTAATATGATTATATATAACAGTCTAATTTTTCTTCTCTGCTGTAATTAACATGCTCACTGTTGCAAAGTTTGTATTTAAAGTGATGTTCTGCTGCATTTGTTTCCATAACTTTTCACTCCCAGACACACTTTAATTAATTTAAAACTTCATCCAGATATAATGAGACAGTTATTGCGTGTTAATGAAATATCAATGGAAAGTGTACTAATCAATAATTAATCTAATTAAGGTGTATAAAAGACAATATTGCTATGTAATTAACTGAAAACTGTATAAGTAACACATGCATATTTAAATTTGTATTAATATATTTGTAAGGAATTTTTAGATCATGCTGTTTTATGGGTTTACAGGAGAGAAATAAAATTAAAATGTTTGTCAAAGAGCTTCTGGAGTAAACATTAAATGCAACCCTGAATCATTTTAACAGTCGCTTAAGATTCTTGTGCGTTTCTAACACATACTAGGAATGAAAATATATTTTACTGAAAATAAGGCTCAACTTCCAGGGAAGATTCCTCTTTGGTATAGGCCTAGCTCATACATATTCCATATTGCTATAGATTGAAATTCATACACTGAACTTAAATGGGGAAATATGCATCTTAACTTGAAAATTCTGCATTTCTATGTGTGGGGAAATGATTAACTATGGAATTACAAGCAATGCCTCCTAATTTAAGACTTCCACTTAAAGCAGAAATTCAATCTTTTTATATATGAAGAACAAGCAATATTGTTGACAAAACTGCCGTGTGTACTCTTTGTGAATGCATTTTCTGAGAATTTACAGGTAAATCTGTTAATTAGATTAAAGGATCAACTTTTAAATGATTAATTCCAATAAATTTAATCTTTGTTGAATCTCTTTGAAATGATTTTCAAAATGGATTAGTGTAAGACTCTTCAAGTTTTGCATACAGCTTAGCTGCAACTGAGTTTTAAGTGTAGTTTACATACTAGATTGTAATGAGTTTGGGTATCATAATCAATAATATACTTAATCATTCTTGCTACCATTATGGTGAATTTTGGTGATATGATAGTTGTGTTCTAGCCTGCATTTGAAGAGGAAGTTTTTGTTTTACATACAGAATATTTTCAGCGTACAATTGATAATGAAAGTCCTCAAAACTGGAGCTTTTTTTTTTTTAAATAAATAATTTAGTTCACATTCTAACATTATTTGGGAGCCAATTTTTAGTTTTAATTCACAATTTTTCTTTCATTTAAAAATCTGCAAATTGTAGGGCATCACAAATTTGTAGATTGAGGCAATTTGAATTCTATGGAGTTACGTAAATATGCTGTTAATTAGGAAAAAATAATTGTGGTGTTTCGTATAACAACTCTTTAAGCCTCACATTTAACTGACAGAGAATGAGATGTTTAGGAGACTGCTGGTACTTTGTTGAAGGTGCTAAATGAGCTGAATGAGCTCAACAGTTTCAAGTCAGTGCTCAAAGCAATAGCTACTGAGTTGAGGACACTGTTCTTTAGGAAACTTCTCAGCCAACTGAGGAGCATTCGATTTTCCCTAAGACCGAGTCAGTGGTACTCCCTTGATGTACCAGACAGCACAGGTAGACAAAATTTAATCTCAAATGTATGAAACAAAATATTTTGGGCTCTGAAACATCAAGTAGGCTTGTGACACCTTAGAGCAGGGGTGGCCAACCTGTGGCTCCAGAGCCACATGCGGCTCTTCAGAAATTAATTTGCGGCTCCTTGTATAGGTACCAAATTCAGGGTGGGAGCTACAAGTGCCAACTTTCTATTGGGCCGGAGGGCACTCACTGTTCAACCCCCAGGTCTGCCCTAGGTGCTGACCCCCTCCACCCTTCCCCCTAAGATCCTGCCACTTCCTACCCTCTGTACTGAGCCTGTCACACACCTGCTTCCCCCCTCCAGTCCCTTCCAGTGAGAGAGAGCTGATTTCAGTGGGCAGGAGGAAAAGGAGGAGGCGGCACTGACCAGAAAGGCTGCCAGGGGGCAGGATGTGCTGGGAGTGGTGGTGGGGAGATGATCAGGGCTGGTGACAGCCAAAGAGCAACAGTTATATATGTGAATTGGTAAATTTTGGCTCCTCCTCTGGTTTCAGTTGGCCACCCCCGCCTTAGAGATTAACAAAAATACCTTTTGTGTCATGAGATTTCATGGACAAAACTCACTTCCTCAGATGAGCTTGAGTGGAGAAAAACAGGGGGACACTCACAATTTATAACAGCAGAAGAGGGGACGGGGAAAAACTGAAAAGGCTGGACATCTCTTATCCAGCACACTCGGAACTGACTGATCCCAAACCAGGGAATTTGTTGGACTGAGAATGTTCCTTGCCATAGCCCCCAGCCACCGACTGGGTAGGCTGCCTCTGGCAGGGTCTGGAGGTAGTTCCCCCGTACTTCCCTCTGAGCTAGCAGTGTTCTGGCCCCGCTGCTGCTGCCCCAGACAGACTTCCTGCTGGACTCCAGCAGTGCTGCGGGCTGCCAGGGGCTGGCTCTGGCCCTGGTCGGGCTGCAGAGTGCTCGGGCTCTGGTCCCCAGCCCTGCGGCAGCCTGCAAGTTCTGGCCCCACTTTTTGTGGGTTATCCAGGGCTCCGGCCCTATGCTGCTGGGTGGTGTTGGGGCTGCCACCAGCCCTGGGCCCGGGCCCGCTGTCAGGAGCTGCCAGGGGCTGCTGCTGGCTCCAGCCCAATTGCTGCAGGCTGCTGGGGTCTGCTGTCAGCCTAAGCTTCTGCCCTGACCCAGTACATCAGCCCAGCCCCTTCTAGATTGCCCTCCTGCCGCTAGACTACCAGGGTTCTCTGATGAAGCTGGACCACGGATGTTGCCAGACCAGAGAAATCCAGTTTTGAGAGGTGTAATCTGTACCTGTCAATTGTAGTGCTAATGAGGCTAAGTGAGTGGGCTAGAAGTATCCCATACTTAGCTTTTGATATTGATGAGTGTTAAATGTAAGGAAGCTGGTTTTATAACGGGCCATCAGGTTAATATCTTCATTCAGGCCAAGGGAAACTGTTAAATTTGCATATGAAGGTCAATTCCTCACTCTCGAGTTGGCTTGTGAAATTTTTATATAGAAGAATGACTACTTTTAAATCCATGCTTTAGTGCGCAGATAGGTTAAAATATTCCCCTACAGCAGGGCTTCTCAACATGCGCGGCACAAGGCCTGTATGTTTGCGGCCCGTGGTGCGGTTTCAGTTTACGCAGCCCGTAGGTGGGATCTTTTGAACATGGCCTCCACTAGGAACATGCTCTACAACAGCAAAGCATCTCCCAGGCTGGGTGAGCATTGAAAGATGCAAGCAGATGGGCTCGCTGAAATAGACGGCTACAGGGTGTCGGCGATTCTAGCCCACAGGGAGGAGGTACTAGGAGTGCCGGGGCATTATGAGCAATGCTTTGTATTCATGTCCATCAGTGTGAAATAAGCTATTTGCATAGATATTTTCATGTATATGCAACCACACTTAAGTTGCAGCCCTCAGCATGTGGCTGTGAGTATCATTGTGGCCACTGGGGCTTCCAAAGTTGAATAACCCTGTCCTACAGCTTTATGTGCGTTACCATTTCTGGTGTCAGATTTGTGTCCATTAATCCTTCTTGTAGAGATGGTCAGGTCTAGCCAATATACATGGCAGAGGGGCATTGCTGGCACTTGATGGCATAGATCATATTAGAGGATGTGCTGTTGTATGAGCTTCTGATGTTGTGGCTTATATGGTTAAGTTCTGTGATGGTATCGCTTGGATAGATGTGTGGACAGAGTTGGCAAGGGGGTTTATTGCAGGGGTAGGTTCCCGAGTGAGTGTGTCTGAGGTGTGATCCGTGGTTGCTGGAAATAATTGGGGTAAAATTAAACTGAAGCAAAACTAAATATTTCACTTTATGTAGCCTTAGAAAACTTTTGGTTTGGGGCTGAAATTTTTGGGATGGGGAAGAGATTAAAATGTATACAAATCCCATTTAAATTATGTTATGTGCATTGTTGGCCAAAAAAATCTACAGTGAAAAATTATGTTTTTCAAACATCTCTATGTGGAATATAGAATGCTAATGGGCAAGACAGTAATTGGTGTAAAAGTGAGTGGGTAGATTTGTCAATGGTAGATTAATTGGTTGCAAATCGTCATTGTTCTTAATGAATCAGGCTGCCAACTTGCTTGCATGTAGCCATGGAATTTTGGACACGCCGCTGAGGCTTTCTCCTGCTTCACTGCGGTAAAGGAGCTGTAAATCCGTCCATGTGCTGTCTTTTGTGCCTCAAAAATAGTGAGAACTAATCAGACTATACCAGGGAATCTGTCCCTACATTTTGAAATAAAATAGGCTAGTACTTCGTTGCTTCAACTCATTAACGTTGTTCCATCGGAACAAGAACTTTTGAGTTTTCCATTCAGGTATGAAATATTTAATAGCAAAAAACAAGCATATTCCTTTTTTGAGCCATACATCAAACTGAGTTCAAAACACAAGATAAGATTCCTGGAATTGTCCTCAAAACAAGCATTATAAACCTAGGAAATTCGGAGCTAGTTAGTTAAACTGAAATAAAAATACAAACATATGAAGGGAATGTATGGGTAAGACACTTACATAACCATAATCCCATCTATTATGGACACGACAGAAGAAAATTATAATTAATGTATTTTTATAATACCAGACTAAACAGTTTAAAAAAAATAAATTTTCATCTTTTCTTTCCCTCATGGCATCACTACAGGGTAAAGTTAAGATGATTTGGTTACCTTAATGGATCAGCTTGCGAACAGGAACAGGAACAGCTAACAAGGAGTTTGGAGAAGGCGTTCTCCAGGTAAAAGAGGAGTAAAAACAGGACCCTTGTGGTAAGTGGCTGTCTGGAGCGTGTGTTTGTGTGTGGGGGAGTTATTTGCTGTGTGCTGAGGTTGTCTTTGTCTGGTTGGTTGGTTGGTTTGTTTGAAGGAGCTTCTAAAAGGTTTGAAATATAGAAGCCTCTGTTAATTGGCTGAGCCTCGGTCAGGGGGAGGGGCTATCAGAGTTATATAAGCCTGTGACTCAGTGACCAGGAACAGCTAACAGGGAGTTTGGAGAGGGAGTTCTCCAGGTAAAAGAGGAGTAAATACGGGACCCTTGTGGTAAGTGGCTGTCTGTAGTGTGTGTTAGTGTGTGTGTGGGTTATTAGTGTGTGTGTGTGGGGGGGGGGTTATTTGCTGTGTGCTGAGCTTGTGATTGTCTGTTTGGTTGTTTGAAGGAGCTTCTAAAAGGTTTGAAATCTAGAAGCCTCTGTTAATTGGCTGAGCCTCAGTCAGGGAGGGGCTACCAAGGCTTGATAAGCCTGTGAGTCAGCGACCAGGGAGCTTGCGAATGGGAAGTTTAGAGGGGGAGGTTAGAGGGTGCTAGTGACTCTTGACCTTCTTTAAAACATAACTCTTATAATAATCTATATTCCAGAGGTTTAAAAAGAATCCCAGTTTATACTTAAACTTATTCTTTAGAAAAATGGAGGCAGAAGCCCAGCAGCAGAGTGGGGGCTATCCTGTTTATTGCGTCGAGTGTAATATGTATGATTACCTGCCCTGTGGGTGGGTGGCGTATGTGTGCACCCATTGCAAGGAGCTCCTGACTCTCAGAGACCGAGTTCGGGCTTTGGAGGCCAGGGTGGCTGACCTGGAGGAGCTAAGGGAGGTAGAGAGCTATGTTGATGAGACTTTCCAGGACACTGTAGTACTGTCCCATCTCCAGTCTGAGAGCCCCAGTGCTCTTAAGGAGGATGAAAGTCGCAAGGGAACAGAGCATTCAATGAGAGCAGAGGGAAATCATCCTGTAGTTGGGACCCTCCTCCCAGAGAATGTTGCGGTATCCTCTCGCACTGAGGATACCTCTGAGGGAGAGGGAATGCCAGTTAGGAAGAGGCAGGTGTTAGTAGTGGGTGACTCGATCGTTAGAAACATAGATAGTTGGGTTTATGATGACTGGGAGAACTGTATGGTCACTTGCCTGCCTGCTCCGATAGTTGCGGATCTCTCGAGGCATCTAGATAGACTTATGTGTAGTGCTGCGGAGGAGCTGGTGATTGTGGTACATGTAGGTACCAATGACGTAGGGAAGGGTAGGAGAGATGTCCTGAGGCCAAATTTAGGTTGCTAGGAAAGAGACTGAAATCCAGGACATCTATGGTGGCATTCTCGGAAATGCTTCCAGTTCCACGCGCAGGGCCAGGTAGGCAGGCAGAGCTTCAGAGTCTCAATGTGTGGATGAGACAATGGTGTAGGGAAGAGGGGTTTGGATTTATTAGGAACTGGGGACACTTTTGGGAGAGGGAGAGCCTATACAGGAAGGATGGGCTCCACCTAAACCAGGGTGGAACCAGACTGCTGGCACGAAACATTAAAAAGGCCGTAGAGCAGTTTTTAAACTAAGAGATGGGGGAAAGCCGATTGATGCTGAGATGCACGTAAATCGGAGGGAGACTTCTCGTAGAGGAGAATCCATTGATAGAGACTCTCTAAGCTATAGTCAGAAAGAGACTCTCTAAGCTATAGTCAGAAAGAGAGGAGGGGAGAGGGCAAACCATGGGCCAGAGCAGACAAACAACTGCATACAAAGGAATCTAATGCATCAGGAAAGGGCAGACAAATAAGCAGTGGCAGATTTTTAAAGTGCTTCTACACAAATGCTAGGAGTCTGATTAATAAGATGGGTGAACTAGAGTACCTCGTATTAAAGGAGGAGATTGATGTAATAGGTATCACTGAAACTTGGTGGAACGAGGAAAATATGTGGGACACAATCATACCGTGATATAAAATATATCGAAAGGATAGAGCAGGCTGGGTGGGTGGCGGAGTGGCACTGTATGTGAAAAATAATGTAGAATCAAATGAAATAAAAATATTAAGGGAATCAACATGTTCAAGAGAATCGCTATGGATAGTAATTCCATGCTCCAATAATAAGAAATTAGCTGTAGGGATATATTACCGACCACCTGACCAGGACAGCGATACTGATATTGAAATGCTGAGGGAGATTAGAGAGGCTACCAAAATAAAGAACTCTATAATAATGGGCGATTTTAATTACCCCCATATTGACTTGATACATGTCACCTCAGGAAGAGAAGCAGAGAGAAAATTTCTCAGTGGCTTAAATGATTGCTTCTTGGAGCAGCTGGTGCAGGAACCCACAAAGGGAGAGGCAATTCTCGATTTAGTCCTGAGTGGAGCGCAGGATCAGGTCCAGGAAATAACTCTTACAGGACCGCTTGGGAATAGTGACCATAATATAATAACATTTAACATTCCAGTGGTGGGAAGAACACCTCAGCAGTCCAGCACTCTGGCATTTAATTTCAAAAAGGGGAATTATGCAAAAATGAGGAGGTTAGTTAAACAGAAATTAAAAGGCACAATGACTTGAGCCAAATCCCTGCAAGCTGCATGGAAACTTTTTAAAGACACCATAATAGAGGTCCAACTTAAATGTATACCTCAAATTAAAAAGCATAGCAAGAGACCTAAAAAAAGAGTCACTGTGGCTTAACCACCATGTAAAAGAAGCAGTAAGGGACAAAAAGGCATCTTTTAAGAAGTGGAAATCAAATCCTAATGAGATAAATAGAAAGGAACATAAACACTGTCAAATCAAATGTAAAAATGTAATAAGAAAAGCAAAAAAAGATTTTGAGCCAAAAACTCAAAAAGAAATAACAAAATATTTTTTAAGTACATTAGAAGCAGGAAGCCTGCTAAAAAACCTGTGGGTCCCCTAGATGATTGAGATCTAAAAGGAGCAATCAAGGAAGATAAAGCCATCGCGGAGAAACTAAATGATTTCTTTGCTTCAGTCTTCACGGCTGAGGACGTTAGAGAGATTCCCAAATCTGCACCGTCCTTTGTGGATGGTGAATCTGAGCAACTGTCCCAGATTGAAGTGTCATTAGAGGAGGTTTTGGAACAAATAGAAAAACTTAATGTTAACAAATCTCCGGGACCACATGGCATTCATCCAAGGGTTCTAAAAGAACTCAAATGGGAAATTGTGGAACTATTATCTGTGGTTTGTAACCTATCCTTTAAATCAGCTTCCGTACCTAATGACTGGAAAGTAGCCAATGTGACACCAATATTTAAAAAGGGCTCTAGAGGCGATCCGGGCAATTACAGACCGGTAAGTCTAACTTCAGTACCGGGCAAATTAGTCGAAACAATAGTAAAGAATAAAATTGTGAAGCATGTAGAAGAACATAATTTGTTGGTCAAAAGTCAACATGGTCTCTGTAAAGGGAAATCCTGTCTTACTAATCTATTAGACTTCTTAGAAGGGGTTAACAAACATGCAGACAAGGGGGATCCAGTAGATATAGTATACTTGGATTTTCAGAAAGCCTTTGACAAGGTCCCTCATCAAAGGCTCTTGTGTAAGTTACATGGCCGTGAGATAAGAGGGAATGTCCTTTCTTGGCTTGAGAACTGCTTAAAAGACAGGAAACAAAGGGTAGGAATAAATGGTAAATTTTCAGAATGGAGAGCAGTAACCAGTGGTGTCAGTCCTGGGACCAGTCCTTTTCAACTTATTCATAAATGATCTGGAGAAAGGGGTAAGCAGTGAGGTAGTAAAGTTTGCAGATGATACCAAACTGTTTAGGATAGTCAAGACAGAAGCAGACTGTGAGGGACTCCAAGAAGATCTCACCAAACTGAGTGATTGGGCAACAAAATGGCAAATGAAATTTAATGTGGATAAGTGTAAAGTAATGGACATCGGGAAAAATAACCCCAACTATACGTACAGTATGATGGGGGCTAATTTGGCTACAACAAATCAGGAAAGAGATCTTGGAGTTATCGTGGACAGTTCTCTGAAAACTTCCACACAGTGTGCAGCAGTGGTCAAAAAGGCAAATAGGATGCTAGGAATTATTAAGAAAGGGATAGAAAATAAGACCCAGAATATCTTACTGCCCCTGTATAAAACTATGGTATGCCCACGTCTTGAATACTGTGTACAGATGTGGTCTCCTCACTTCAAAAAAGATATTTTGGCCTTGGAAATGGTTCAGAAAAGGGCAACTAAAATGATTAGGGGTTTGGAACATGTCCCATATGAGGAGAGGTTAAAGCGACTGGGCCTTTTCAGTTTAGAAAAGAGGAGACTGAGGGGGGGATATGATAGAGGTATATAAAATCATGAGTGGTGTAGAGAGGGCCAATAAAGAAAAGTTATTTATTAGTTCCCTAAATAGAAGAACTAGAGGACACCAAATGAAATTAATGGGTAGCAGGTTTAAAACTAATAAAAGAAAGTTCTTCTTCACACTGCGTGTAGTCAACCTGTGGAACTCCTTGCCAGAGGAGGCTGTGAAGGCTAGGACTATAATAGAGTTTAAAGAGAATCTAGATAATTTCATGGAGGTTAGGTCCATAAAAAGCTATTAGCCAGGGGATAAAATGGTGTCCTTGGCCTCTGTTTGTCAGAGGCTGGAGAGGGATGGCAGGAGACAAATTGCTTGATCATTGTCTTCGGTCCACCCTCTCCGAGGCACCTGGTGCTGGCCACTGTTGACAGACAGGATACTGGGCTAGATGGACCTTTGGTCTGACCCAGTACGGCCGTTCTTATGTTCTTATGTTATGTTCTTTTATTTTTCCTGCTCTTCAAAGGATCTGAGCTGTAAGATGTGTTTATGTAAGATGAAAAGTACTTTGAAATTCCAGGATTATTATGTCGTAAATAGTATCAATTTTTTAATTACTCCTGTCTTATTTAATTTTTAGTGAAGTAATAGATGCATGCTACTTTTGAACAATGTAGTATTTGGTTGGAAGGAACTTTAGCAGAGCAGTGCTGGCATTTTACGTATTGTTAGAAGTGACTTCATGCTGACACTTCAGTCTGAATTCCTTATAAAAATATCTTCACTTTATTCTACTGACTGCTGTAAATCAATCCACTTCCATTATTGTGTGATTAATTTCATTACAAATCCATCAAAATATTATGCTAGTCATTACTTGACATTTATAGCAGTGCCTTTGCTTCTCTAATCCAAGCGAAACTAACTGTACTGCTAAGAATTTTAAAGGAACAATGATTATGTGAAAATCATGGATGTAGTCACTTTTGATGTTTCCCTTGTATGGTTAGTAACTTTTTTCTTGATGAATAGAGGGGCTTACAAGTATTCAATGGAGGAAGGAGGAAAAAAAACTTAATTTTAAAGGATTTTGTAAAAAGGAATTACCGTTTATAGCTATCAGAAATAAATCAATTTTAACAAATACAATTTGACAGCATGCCTTTAACTTGTTTTATCTGCTTTCGCAATGCACTGGTATAGCTATTGCACTATATGTCAATCTGTCATCCACCCACATACCCAGAATGTGGAATGATTTGTAATCCTTCCTTTTTCACATCATTTTACATTACTTTCAGTGAGGGGTGGGAAGGGAGGGGGTTAAAATTACTAGCTTCTTTGTATTAATCAGTTTATCCAAATTACCATATAATTAAAAATGAAATTATACCAATAAGGTGAAAGATGTTGAGAGACAGACATATAGGTGAGTTCAATTCCTGATCAATAATTTCCACCAAGTTGTTAAGCATTTCATTAAATGTACACTTAAGTATCTCTCCCTGTGGAATTCTGGTCTTGAAGTGAAACGTACCTGATATTGTATATCCCCATCCTTCTGATAACTGAACTAATTAATTTCTCTAGAAATCTCAGATTCCCTTACCGTCTTTCAATTCTCAGTCCTCATATCTTAAAGAGTCCACTCTACTGCAATTTTATCCAGTATGAAGATTTAAACAATGCTGTATTTCCAGACCAAAGTCTTAGAATATTATAAAAATCTAAAGAGTTGCAACCTCTCAAAACTGGTGAGATGATATTCAATAAAAAGAAGTGAATTTTCAAGTTTTCTAATTTTTAACAAAGAATCTGTCAGACAAAATGACAACCATGCTTTACCTAAACACAGGCTTTCTCTTCATGTGTCTGCAATAAAGGCCATTGACTGGAATTAGTGCTACCTGAGCGGAATGTTGCCCATTGCTGGTGTCTCCTACGAGATGAAAGGCAACGTAGAAGACATACCGAAGAGGGGACCTGTCTGCCCATCCAGGAGATGTTCAGTGACTGACCAGACATTGGGAGCAGGTCTGTCAGCCAGTATTGTCTCCACCAGTATGGAGCCACCAGAAAAACAAAAACATGGCTTTGACTCTTGGGTTTGGAAATCACCCAGGAAAACAGAAGAACTGGTGGAAGAGATCCTCTGTGAAAGGTAAGTATATGCTGATGACCAGCACTTAGTCTCCAGTCCAATTCCCAGACTGCGGATCTGGATGGAATATCAGTCTGTGATGCACAGAGATCTCAGGTCTATGCAGTCACACCACTGCATGGTGTGGCTGTTGGAAGAACATGTCCTTTTGGTAGATATTTTCCTCTTTTGCTCAGCCCTCCAAATGGAAAAGGATTTCTATATGGCAGCCCACGAGGCTCAGGCCAAGCTTTCTAACACAGTTAGACTCATAGACTTTAAGGTCAGAAGGGACCATTATGATCATCTAGTCTGACCCCCTACACAATGCAAGCCACAGAATCTCACCCAGCCCCTCCTAAAATAATCCTCTCACCTAGATCTCAGATACTGAAGCCTTCAAATACTTTGAAGACCACAAGATGCAGAGAATCCTCCATGTACCCCATTCTACAGAGGAAGGCAAAAAACCTCCAGGGTCTCTGCCAATCTACCCTGGAGGAAAATTCCTTCCCGACCCCAAATATGGCGATCAGCTGAACCCTGAGCATGTGGACAAGACTCACCAGCCAGACACCCAGAAAGTTCTCTATAGTAACTCCTATCATCCCTGCATTGACCTATTTCCCACTGATAATGAACGGTCAATTAGTTACCAAGATCATGTTATCTCATCAAACCATCCCCTTCATAAACCCATCTAGTTTAATCTTGAAACCAGATAGATCTTTTGCCCCCAGTACTTCCCTTGGAAGGCCGTTCCAGAACTTCACTCCTCTAATGGTTAGAAACCTTCGTCTAATCTCAAGTCTAAACTTCCTACTAGCCAGCTTATATCCATTTGTTCTTGTGTCCACATTGGTATTAACATTGGTTTCCACACAGTTCCTTGACTATCTACTGTATCTCAAGCAGGTTCTTCACTGAACTTCGTTAAAGCCCACCCAACACTAATTCCACATGGTCACCCACCTGTGGGCTCCAATGCAGGGGAGTGAGGGAAAACAGAACATGGAGTTTTGTAAAGGTGATAGGGTGTACCTGGTTCCTCTGGCGGCAGTGAGGTTTTACTGCACCCTGCCTTAGGAAGCAGTAGTGAGGGAGGGTCCTCCAGCATAGAAACAGCCAATCAGAGCCCAGCAGGTTCAGATAAAAGTAGTTGCTGGTCCTGAGCAGGTCAATTCAGCTGAGATCTCACCTGAAATTCATCGCCAGAGGGATTATCAGAATTGCACTGGAAACAATCCATTAAATCACCTGTCCTCTTTCCAGACCCGCAATTGGTGTTCACAGAAAATAAATTGCACCCATTAAATATCTTGAAGATTCTGTGTTTTACATGGATAGGACTAAGCCATTTAGAATGTTGCCCCATCTTTTTTCTGGCTCTAGCAGAGTATTCAGCAGGCCAAGCTATCTTTTAGCACTTGTCAGCTAAGAAAAATGTGGAAATGTCAATATAAAAACACAAGACCCTGTATTTTGTAATATTGTTCTAGGCACAAAGATATAGCGAATGACAGTTCTTGGACAGAAGCTAAGTCCTTGACTTGGCTGAACTCTGTAGGTGTAATACAAATGTTAAATACTGTTCAAAAATAGAACATCATCTAAATCCTAGGGTGGAAAACCCATTCCGTTTTCCTATTTTTTCTACTTTCTGGGCCTCTTATTATGAATGAATCCAGTGGAGCAATTTTAAGGATAGTGAAATGATCCTCGCCTAATAGCATTTATCAACTTCTGTGCATAAAACTCAATTAAATCAATACATGAAACTTTCCTTGAAAATGCCTTAAATTTAATTCATTCATCACTAGTGAAAACTATCACACTTAAGTCTTAATAACTCTTTACACCAGAGTGCTGTCACTGTCCTCATTATTGTATGTACATATCTTCAATATATTACAGCTGTTAGAATCCGTGCACCAGAATCAATGCGTTAGGTATAAAATATTCTAATCTCTCACAATTAATTTTCTTCCTTGAATTATGTTAATTATGATCTTCCCCACCTGGGAAGAAACCCCTATTGCTTTCCTGTCTAGATCTAGATCTAAAGAAGGTTCCCTGAAGCAAGAATCTTTGATAAAAATTCCATAACTTCTTACTCGTCTCTCACTTCTGTCATTTGTACATACAGCACAGTTAGAAATATTAAATGAAAGGTTTCGTTTCACCAATGTTTCTTGAATACATATGACATCTAGTCTCTCTTTAAGTGAAAAAATAAATTCCTTCACTTCTTGCCCCAGGGCAATTAAGCTGTACACATTCCATTTTGAGATTAAAAGCCCAAATTGAAAACCCACTCATGATTGACTGCTTAACAGTTTAGATGTAAAGTATAAAGAAATATCTTTTTTCCCCCAGAAGAAAAGATAAGTTAAAAATTATCCTTGAAGCAGCAGAAAGACAACTAGATAGAGAGTTAATAAAAAAAAGTTTCATGGACTTTGATGTTAACTAAATATATCAAAAACATAATAATGGACTAATACATTTCTCTGGGTTCTCAAACTCGGGTGATTTAAAAATAGATCAATGAAAAGAATGTGAGTCAGGTGAAACAAATATGGGAAGTGATCAAGGAATTTATCGCTGATCTCCATCAGATTAAACACTCTGTTTTGAGTGCCTCTGCATGGATATCTGACTTACAGCTTTAAGCTTCTGAACTTCCTTGGCCTTGTTTTCCAGAGCTGATTGCTATGTAGCCTGCAAATTTGGTGGGATATCTACTAGGCTTTTAACCTTGTTGTTTCATTGTCTTCAGAATATCAATTTTAAAACCCTGTGGCCCATCCACATATTTACTGAGATTTGCTCTTAAAGCTGTTGCTTAGAGGATGTTTTTGGCATGCATTTAAGACTTGACCAAAGCAGAACCTCTGCTTATTTTTATCCTGCTACTCACATTTGATAACTAGTCAGGTGCCCAATCCAGTTGAAAACTTCACATCTCATTTTCGAACCAGCGAGAAATCTCACCATTCATTGCCTTTGCTCTCCACTTGTCTCTACTCATGGATGGCTTTCCCCAGTCTTTGCAATACAGGTCAACAAATTGAGTTTGTTACAAGTCTTACTAGGACCGGAGGATCTCAAAAGAAGCAGGGTCCCATAGAAAAGAGAAAAGGTTGCTGCCAGTACCCTTTATAATTAACTGAGGTCTTCAGGGACTCAGATCATCCCTATAATAAATGCGATCATCAGTTCATTTTTATGGGTACAGAGAATTATTTATTCATGTGAAAGTCATCAAGGAATCCTTCCCCCAAAAAAGTCAGCACGAAAATATGTGATTCCTGGTTCTAAATATTCAGTAACTCGATAGCCAGGGAACATGTTTTACACCTCTCCATCATATTTCAGTGATTTGGATGATGATTTGCTAAATATATTAAGATATTTGATTCTCTGTGGTCAATGGCAGATGTTAGGAGTCCTTTGTGCATATACACACACACACTCTACCCTGGGGGAGTTTCAAAAATAGATCACTGGGCAGACAGGTGCAATGTGTACAGATCTCTGGCATTTGGAACTGCGATTGTAGTTTGGCAGAGATGGGAGTCAAGATGTGCATAGCTGATTAGAAAACTGTTCCCCGAGAGTAGTTATTAGTGATTCACAGTCAAGCTGGAAGGGCATATCGCAGGGGGTCCTGCAGGGATCAGTTCTGTTTCTGGTTCTGTTCAATATCTACATCAATAATTTAGATAATGGCAGACAGAGTATGCTTATCAAGTTTGCGGATGATACCCTGCTGGAATGGGTTGCAAATGCTTTGGAGGGTAGGATTAAAATTTGTAATGATCTGGACAAACTGCAGAAATTGCATGAAGTCAACAGGATTAAATTCAATAAGGACAAACTCAAAGTGCTTGGGAAAGAACAATCAGTTGCATACATACAAAATGGGAAATAACTGCTTAGGAAAGAGTATTGCAAAAATGGATTTGGGGTATAGTGACTCACATGCTAAATAGGAGTCAACGGTGTTCTGCTGTTGGGGGGGAAAAAGGCAAATAAGCAAACCTCATTCTGGGAGGGATTAGCAGAAGTGTTGCAAAGAAGACAGGAAAAGTAATTCTTCCTACACTGATTAGACCTCAACTGAAGTACAAGCATCTAGTTCTGGGTGTCACATTTTAGGAAAGATGTGAGCAAACTGAAGAAAATGCAGAAGATTGGAAAAAACTGTGTTTGAAGAGAAGACCAAGAGGGGACAGGGAGACAGTTTTCAGGTAGTTCAAAGGTTGTTACAAGGAGACTAGAGAAACATTTTTCTCCTTAACCACCGTGGTTAGGACAATGAGCAATATGCTTAAATTACAGGAAGGGCAGTTTAGGTTGGATTTTGCCTAACTGGAAAAAATGTCCTGTTAGGGTAATTTATTCCAGTGTTTAAGGAGAACATGGAAGGAGCAGGTTAGACAAACACAATCCTTTGTCCTGCCATAACTATCAAGACTGTCCCTGAGTGCAGGAGGCTGGATTAGATGACCTCCTGAGGCCCCTTCCAGTCATATGAACCTGTGAGCAAAATCTCAATCTTGCACCTTCTTATCCCGTATAGAATCATTTCATTGTATATAAACTGTGTAGGAGTCCATGTGGTTATGGTTATCGTGTCTCTTTTCCATGGGAGGATAGCCAAACAAAAGGGAGTTATGCTTCCATATTCCTACAGACTCCGGAATGCTTGTGAGTGGGCAGGAAAACTTTGGCTGAATAGCAACAAGGCTTTCCATGTCAGAAATGAGAGGAAGTGGAGGAGAAGACATGAGAAGTTAACCAAATGTAGAGAAGCATTGGCAAGGCCGGTCAATCAGGCTAGTTTCTCAGCATCCTATACTGTAGGATATTATTAGTGTTAAATTAATTTACTCTCCAACCCTAATCACGTTCAGTTCACTTTGCTATGAAATCCACAAGATTAATTACTCTATAGCTACCTGATATTTACTAAGCAATTACACTGTGCAACAAAGATCTACATCTTGCAAGTTACAAAGCAATTGGATTAAATTCCTGGGTACTTAGAAAACAAAGTTATGTTTTTAAATTACTGTGTACTTAATTTAAAAAGTTGCATAAGATATGGCCTCCCAGAGGTCCTCCCCTGCTATTGGCCAAATGCTATCTTCTTCAGATGGAAAGATATTACATATTAAAAACAACAAACAGTCATGTGGCACCTTAGAAACTAACAAAAATATATATAGTATCATGAACTTTCATGGGCAAAACCCACTATATGTATTTTGGTTAGTCTCTAAGGGTACGTCTACACCGTGGTGCTATTTCAGGATAATGGACAATATTCTGCAATAATGGGCTTCCTGTTAAGATGCGGAGAATGCTATTTCAAAGTACATTCAAAATAAAAGGCTTGTTATTCCGACATACCATAAAACTTATTGCATGAGTGTTAGGGGATTCATCGGAATAACGCTCTATTTTGAAATTTGGTGCTGTTTAGACAGTGCCAAATTTTAAAATAGGCCATCTCAAAATAATCTATGCAATATGTGTAGCTCAAATTGCATCGCGTATTTTGAACTATGTGCAACTGTGTAGATGTAATCTAAGGCACCACTTGTCTTCTCATTGTTTTTAGAGTTACAGACTAACATGGCTACCCCACTGAGATTTATTAAACATTCAGTTCATAAATGGGAAACACAAATTGCTGGTAGAGGCTGGTTGCATTGTAGGAGTGCACTTCATTGTCTTCTAGCTCTTACAAGCTTACAAAACCAGAACGGATCTCGGCTTTTTCTGTAGGGGAAAAGCCAGTTCTGAATAGCCTGATTTATTTGGATTAATGTTACTTACTCCTAGGTCACATACATTGGTATGAAGCATGTTTTGTTGCTTTAGTTGAAATTATCACTTATATAAGAAGATCATACACCGATTCCAGCTGTACTGAAGCTATGCCCAGTAAATGTGTATCTGGGAAGTAATAAGTGGGCAATCCTGCACTTACAGATATTGGACCCTGGTTTTGGAATGGGATTTAGGTTAAACAAAATAATAGGGTTGAAGGCTTTGTCTTAGAGACTGGAAGCTCAGTCCAGGGAGGCAGAACTCTAAGTTATCTCATGCCTGGAGATCCAGAAGAGTTTCTGGAGTAATTGTGTGGGACAAGACCAAGCTGAATTGGCATCTCTGACTACAGAGCTACTTTATTAGGAAGAACCAACCGGACCAGCAGTGCAGATCTGACATCCCAGTGCCCTGACAGGTAGCAGTGGTAGCTCAGAGCGGACTTCATGAGGCCTGAGCAGACCTGGATAAGGTAGCTTTGTATTGGAACACAATCTCATGATTCAGACATCTTCTGAGCACAGGATATGGAAGCAGGAAAATCATACCACCACTTCTGACTTAGCCTGAGAGTGGAGTTTTTGATTAGTGGAGGTACTTGTTTGTGACTGAGGTTTTCCTCATTTTGTTGTATATAAATTGTGTTCAAGTTTCAAGAATGTGACTTGTTAAAGAACAGAACTCAATCTGTGTAGCAGAAGTACTATTAGTGCCAAATAGGGAGAAGGCCAAACAAAAAAACCATAATAATCAGGCACTAAGTAAAAGGTATTTGTGCTTCCATATTCCCAAGGATACCTAAATGCTTGAATGCGGGCAAGAACTACCTGCAAAATTGGCATCTGGCAGAAGAATGTGTGTATTGTACAATATCACCACATGACTTGACAGCATCGCATTAATCTTGAAAGAAGATTGTCAGATCTGCTGAAGTACTGAAGTATAATGTCCATTGGAGAGCTATGTGCAAAACCTCCCTTGCATGCTCCTAAGATAAAGTAAATGCCAATAGCCTCATTTTATTATGGCGGCCAAATTCACCCACTGCAGGTTGAACCACTCTAGTCCAGCACTCTCTGGTCCAGTGATATCTGTGATCTGGCATGGTTTTTGTTAGCCAGATGTTCATTTATCATGGACGTGGCCAACTAAAATCATATGTCCAAATGTACACTCATACACCTATGAAGAAAGAATCAGGTCATGGTTACAGGATATAGAACTCTTGCAAAGTTATTTCTTTATAGAATAAAGACTTATGGATCACAGTGGATCACAGGCTAATGTGGTCTTTGGGTATGTAAATAAAGGATTTCATGCAGGAGTAGGGAGAACATATTGTCTCTGTATTTGCCAGACTACTGTGTCTAGTTCTGGTGCTCACAATTCAAGAAGAATGTTGAACCAAACCCATTGAGATCCTTGAACTTCAGGCATGTTTTCCAATCTTTAATTTACTCTCATGACAATTTTTGGGATTCCCTCCAATTTTTAACAAAGTGAAGGCTAAGGGATGACTTGACCACAGTTTCTAGGCAACTAAATGGGGAACATACATTTGATGAGAATAAGCTCTTCAGTCTAGCAGACAAAGGTATAACTTGGCTGGAAGTTCAGGTTGGAGAAGTTTAGACTAAAAATATGACCCACATTTTTAAGAATGAATGCAATTAACAACTGGAACAAGTTGCACTGGGCTGTGATAATTCCTGTTTGGACTACAGCATAGCTTTTAGAAAAAACATCTTGGCTACGTCTAGATTAGCATGATTTTCCAGAAATGCTTTTTACAGAAAAGTTTTCCGTTAAAAGCATTTTCGGAACAGAGCGTCTAGATGGGCACAGACTCTTTTCCGCAATAGCACTTTTTGCGGAAAAGCGTCCGTGGCTAATCTAGACGCGCTTTTCCGCAAAAAAGCCCCGATCGCCATTTTCACAAATCTCAGCTGTCTACTGGCCCTTTTGCACAAAAGTTTTGTGCAAAAGGGACTTTTGCCCGAATGGGAGCAGCATAGTATTTCCACAAAAAGCACTGATTTCTTACAGTAGGAAGTCAGTGCTTTTGCGGAAATTCAAGCGGCCAGTGTAGACAGCTGGCAAGTTTTTCTGGAAAAGTGACTGATTTTCCAGAAAAACTGGCCAGTCTAGATAGCGCTTGGTTTTTAAAAATTCCAGAAATAACTCAGAGACATGCAATTGTAACCCCTACACCAACTGGGTGTATTTCACTGTCCCATCTAGTAGCACTTAGGACATGAGCTTCTACGGCATGAGCTAAAAGCCAGCTGCCTCACAGCGAAGGCTGTAGAGCAAACTCATACTCTCTGTCTGTAAGTGGTCTAAGCTCCAGAGGTCCCAGGTTTGGATCCAACTGTCGGTGTTACACAGTGGTCTCTCTTGGTTTTATTGATTTCATATAAATATAGAGAGAGCGCATCTGATGACATCATCAGAGTTGTAAAGCTACCAAGATATGAGAAGGCTCTGGCAAAAGGAACCTCTTGGCTGGGCTCCATTCCTCAATGTGGTGTAACTGCTCTTCTCAGCTCCTGCTCCTATCAAATAGCTTCCACTAATTCCCTAAATTGTGCAGGCAATTGTGTTGTGGGGAGGGAAACAAAATCCCAGGGCAGGGCCAGCCCAAATGCAGTCTGGGGCCTTATGAGAGACTTATACATAAAACCGCAGTCCCTTACTTGCAAACCCTGACTTATGTAAGTAGTCCTATTTGCCTGCATCTGTGTGCATATCTCTGATTGAGATAGCATGTGCATGTTTTGTAAAAAATCCAGCATATCTTTTGAATCAAATTAGAACAAAAAAAAAAACCTTAAACAACAATAATCAAATAGTACCTTAAAGACTAACAAAATATGTAGATGGTATCATGAGCTTTCGTGGGCAAAACCCACTTCTTCAGATGACATCTTCAGGTATCATCTGAAGAAGTGGGTTTTACCCACAAAAGATCATGATACCATCTCTATGTTTAGTAGCACCTTAAAGACTAACAAGACTATTAGTCTGTAACTGGAAAAACAAACTCGGCTGATGTGGTGAAGGGACAGTCTTTTTTTTTTTTTTTTTGTTCTAAAGACTGTTTGCACTGTGCTTAGCACAATGGGGCTCTGGTTCATGATTGGAGCTCCTAGCTGCAACAGTAATACAGCTTGTTAATACTAATAAACACGGTGGGTGGTGTGTGCATGCACAAGACTCATTTTGAAACTAAATCCTACATGATGTATGAGATCTGACCCCCTGCACCTGGCATGCCCAAGCTGCTGCTTCTTTTGAATTGCCCATCTTATCTTGAAGAAACATGTCTTGTTTACGATCCAAACCAGGTTCTTATCTCACTTCAGAGGCCAGGTTGAGGTGCAGTCTCAGAAGTGAAATGACTTGAGTGCTCTCAGCTCAACTTGTGCTAGTACTCTGATGTGAGCTGCACACGCATCTAATTTAGCTGGCTCTGGCAATTTGTTCAAAAGAAATTTAGGAGTACATTTGTAGAGTCATTGAGTTATTTCTCCTCTCCAGAGACCAAGAATTAGAAAAGGATCCTTTCAGGTCATAGCTGAGGACACTAAAGGAACTCCAGCACTGTAAAATTTGAAATGTGTGACTGGTCAATACTTTCAAGGCTAGAAAAGGGAATATGAAGAGACAGACCTTCTACAAAACAGTGAGGGGAAAACTGATAGCAGCCTTCAACTATCTGACGGAAGGTTCCAAAGATGGAGAGAGGTTGTTCTCAGTGGTGACAGATGACAGAACAGGAAGCAAGGGTCTCAAGTTGCAGTGGAGGAGGTCTAGTTTGGATATTAGGAAAAACTATTTCACTAGGAGGGTGGTGAAGCACTTAAAATCCTCTAGGGATGGAGATTCCACCACCTTCCTAGGTAACTAATCCCCGGCTTGACAAAGGCCTGGCTGGGATGTTTTAGTTGGGATTGGTCCTGCTTTTAACAGGGGGTTGGACTCCATGACCTCCTGAGATCTCTTCCAATCCTATGCTTCTAAGGAACAAATGTTCCCAGAAACTATATTAGCTCATTAGAATGCCATCCACAATTTTTGTTTGCATTAAAATAGTTTCCCTTGAAATTTATGCTGCAGTTCCTTACTTGCAAACCCTGTCTCATGCAAGTAGTCCTATTTGCCTGCATCTGTGTGCATATCTCTGATTGATTCAAAAGAGATGCTGGATCTTTTACAACTTCTCACCATGACAACGCACCCCTTACATTTCAGATGTTCATGCCATAATGAAAAGATTTTTCGTCTCATTTGATGAAGACATTTAACATGTAGGTAACAAAACATGGAATATACCATCTTCCAGTATCAATGACTTTTGCTTTCCCTTTCATTAACGACTGGCTTTGGCATTGCATCAGTAAATAAATGTACTTCTCGGGTCACAAGTCAGTGTTTGCTAATTATTTTCACTGTAGTGGTTATACATGAGGAATATTATGCACGCCACACCTTACTGCTGAAATACTTTAAATTTTGGGCACTGGATATTTCACCGGTGATGTATTGGGGTTTCCCTTCCCTTTGATGCGTGTAAGGGTACATCTAGATTGGCGGGTTTTTCCAGGATGCCGGAGGTATCCTGGAAAAACTCTGCCGTGTCCAGGGAACGCATTTGCTCTTCTGCTTTTTTTGTGGAAGAGCAAACGCGCTCTTTCGGGGAGCCGTGTATACTTCGTTCTATGAGGAATATGGGCTCTGCTGAAAGAGGAGGCTTTTCCAGAAAAGCAATCGGTAAAAGCTACGCAAATTGCCCAGTGCAATTTGCGTAGCTTTTTCCGATAGGCTAGGTCTAGACTACACTCTTTTGACTAATATTGGACAAATGAAAGTAGTTATGCATCTTAAAGAAAAATAGCACTAAGAGGTGCATCAATCCTACTGACATTGAGAAGAGAATTGGCCACAGTGGTAATTAATTACTAATATGGTGGAAATAAATTAGGGAACTGGGTACCTTCAGATACTGGCAACAGAGGCACCCGTCACTTCTGGATCTTTGGTTTTAATTTGAATCACATTGATCGTTACTGAGTGGTAGGAGGTAGCTTCCTGGTAATCTGTGCTACAGAATGTGAAACGAGTTGATTTCAGGCTTGTGGACATGTTTTTTTACGTCACAATCATGTTGTGACTAAACCGAGAAACTTCAGTTTGCACATATAAAACACTTCTAATCCAGGCCTTTTTTTCCCCTTCCCCACCGAACATTTCCCCACAAATGGGTTAAAAGTGCTAAATAGCCAAAACGAGTCATCTTTCTGAGTTGCAGCTTGGCAGGCTTCATAAAACAAGAGGAGGACGATCTCTTATGCTACTGATACCTTTCCGACCCACACAGATTGCAGTCCCAGAGGGGTTTTCCCCATGTCATTATAAAAGTGGTGCTTTCAGAGAAACGTTTGCAGATGTGAAATGGCAATTAATGTGCCGGCAGGTATCAGTTTCCAGAGACGCTAGTCCAATGGGGTTGTGTATAATTTACACAGAAAAACAGGGTAAGCAACAGAAAGAGGAAAGCAAAGTACTCTTGGCTTTTGTGCAGAGGGGATATGGTGCCCTTTTAACATAGGGAAGAAAAGGCTAAATAAATGCCAAATTGAAAGGCCCACCACCTTAATTAAAGAAGCAAGTGCTCATTTTAGTCTTCTGTTATGTATTTATGAAACTGCTCTAAAATGCCATGCCCCTCTCTTGTATTTTTTACCAGTATTGCAAAACACATTTGCAGGGAAGGCTGTATCCTATCAGCCTGGAATCCCACCTTCTTCAGCGGCTTGCCTCCATATTGATGGCATACAGGATAAACAGAAGAAGTTAATTTGTAATCTTAGTTAGAAAATGATAGCGGCACTGTTTCTGTCATTGAGCACTCTGCCAGTTTAAACAGCTGATTAGTCAGCTTCTGTGGAATCGATCTGAATCAGTTCCACCTGCGTGCACCCCCCAGGAGCCACTTTATTGTAAATCAATCATTCTGAAAACATCTCACAAAGGGGCCAGCCCTCACTAACAAGCCATCAATTTAAGCTGTCTGTCTGAAGCACTCTGCAAATTAGGAGTGCAACAAACATTTATTCAAAAATTATCAAGAAGGATTTTTTTTAAACCATAATGGGTAACTTTTTTCTTTGTTTCTTTTTTGGGTTCTTTTTTTTCTAAAATGCAGTGGGATCAATTTTCAGGCAACACAAAACAAAACTCAAGGAATGAAAAAAAACCTCATTTTTTGAGAGAAAAACAGTAGGTTGGGAATTCTAACAGCAATGGATGGCCTTTATTACTAGAAGGCAGCATTAACAGTAACTCAGAGACTTTATGTTCTGCCCTTGTGCCCCTAGGGTGTTAAGATCGATCCCTGGAGTCAGAGAAGTTCTCCTTATTCTTTGACATGATGAACTGCTAAATTTTGACTGTGCACATAGTGGGACTTCCAACTGGCAGCGGTTGGAGAAGCTGCCCCAAGGGAGGCATACAGATATATGGTGTGGTCTCCAAACTCTTCCTTTAAGACATTTCAAACTATCCTAAATAAAAGAGAATGGAAAAGGTATATTCCACTTTTTTTATTGGCCTGTCTGGACATTTCACTTATGTCAACACACAAGCTGTGAGAATCATGTTTTGAAGTTGAGTGCATTGTTTGGAATCTCTGGAGCTTTATTCCGCATGAAAAAAATATGGCAGCACTTTATTTTGCAAGGTGCACTGAAAACTCCTCTGTAGAATATTGTGTTGTAATTGCATGGTGCCCTATGATGGTTTCTCTCAATACCGTGTCTTTCACTTAGTTATTAAAGAGTTCTTCGGTCCAAATTCACAAACATGACAGTTGTGCTAATGGAAATATTGTCAAAATAAAGTCCATTAAGCCCCCACCAAATAGTATGGGAACCAATTTAATATATTGGTGAAACTGAGCCTGCTATACTTTCCATTGATATCAGTCGAGAAAGATGCCAGTAGACTGCTTTACACGGGGCTGATCCAAAACACATTATAATCAAAGCAAAATGAATACAATAAAAACTGAAACCAGTGTTGACAAAAATGTAACTGGTATGGAAAGTGTCATACCAGAAGTGCACATAGTGAACAATAACCAACACTGCTCAACTTCTAACAGGATGTCAAAAAGAGGCAAATGCTAGCACTTTGTGGTTTTGCTGAGTCTATAACATTTCTATCATGTAATAATTCCCAGCTCCAAACTTGCCATTAGAAGTACACCTTGAAAAGCTGACTCCAAATTTTGCACTGATTGGCTGAACCTGTGGCATATCACTCCAGAGGGTGGAGAACATGACTGCACTTTTCTATCCTAGTGGCTAAAAGGGAGCGGGAGAGGACACAAACTAGCTTCCAGGTATTTTGCCAAGGGATTGATCCCTGTGCTTTCCATCCTAACCATTCACAAGGGCAGTGTAACGTATCTCTGGCCCTGATCTTCAGGAGCCATCAGGAAAATGCATCTGTGCCTCTCCTTGCTGTCACTCATCAAAACTCTAGCTCCTTCTTCAAAGACATGGCAGAATTAGAGCAGAGCCACACTGCTACCAGCTCTGGCATCTGATCCAGTATCTAATTATAGGAGTGGACCTTGTCCCCGAAAAGGTCTACACCGGATTAAGAATTAATATGAGGAAGATCTTCTTGGAGATGGGTGGGGCATGTGGGAACAGAAGGTTTTGAAGGCTCCAGGGATTTAGTTTCCAAAAGTCTTTGAGGTTCTCCCATCGCTAGTTCTCTAATTTAGTTGTGGTAAGGGTGGTAATAAGGCATGTTATTTGGCTTGACTGTGATTGCTAACCAGTGGTTTGAATGCTTACTTTATTCCTCTTTATGGTCCTAGAAGGAGGGCAAGAATTATTTGAAGAGGGAAAGACCACAGTGTTCAGTTTCAAGTAGGAGGCTATGTCTACACTGATCTTTTTCCCCAAAAAAGATACGCAAATTGCAAACCACAATTTGTGTATCTTTTCCTGCTTTTTCTTTTCGGAAGAGGATTTCCTGATGTTTGGCCCATCTACACAGGGCCAAATGTGGGAAAAAAAATCTTCTTTTGGAAGAGGCCTTATTCCTCATAAAATGAGAACACAGGGCTTCTGAAATATTGTGCCTGCTTTTTTAGAAATTCTTCCAAAAAAGCGGACGCATTCCCTAGACATGTTCCCTAGACGCAGCAGAGTTTTTCCAGGATACCTCCAGTATCTGGGAAAAATTCTGTAGTGTAGACATAGCTGAAGTGACTTCAGGCTATCCTGAATATGAATGTATTAGACATTAAGGTACATTAGTCACGCCCTCCAAGTAGACAGAGACAGCTGAGTGCCTTTAGGCCACTGTGCTCAAATGCATTTGATTACATATGTAGTCCCCTTATTAAAGCGGCCTCTGACTTTCTGGGAGGATCCTTTGTGCTGCAGTCTAGCCCTAGAGACTACAACTCCCATGAGTCCTTGGGGGAAAAAAGGAGGGATGGAGGGTCTTCCAGGCATGGAGAGAAAGAGAGTTAGGCGAGGCTCCATTTTTGAGAGAGGAGCCAGGCTGCTGGTGTGGAGCCTTTTTCTAGCCAGGAGGTGTTGTGCTGCACTAGAGCCTGATACTGAGAGCCTGCTGGGGCTTGGATCTAGTAGGTTGCTTTGGAGGCTGCTGTTGATTATCCCTGGAGGGAAGAGATCCTGGCTGTGCTTGTGGCTGAAAGAGCTTACATAAACCTATACAGGAGGTAACTGTGAGTAACTGGGCTGCTTGGAAAAGTGTTGCCTGGGATGGAGCACAAAAGACAAATTGCCACTAGAACAGGCCCCACCAAATGCCAGCAGCTCTGGTTCCCTGGGCAGATCACGCTGGGTCTCATTGCACCCAGAGTCAGAGGGATTTTGCAGCTGGCTGCTCAGCTGGATTAACACACACAGAACCTGCACAGCTCTTTCTCCACTTCAGCTGCAAACCATCAAGCGCGCCCTCGCAAGCAAGTGTCTGGGACTCTGAATCCAGAGGAATGCACACTCCGGGGTGGGATAAATGGTGGCAGTGTAAATGCCAAATAGATACGTTTCCTTTCTTTCTGTGTGCTTTAAAAGTGAACAAAATCAATTAAAATCTGTTAAACCCAGTTTCCTTAAGTTATTAAGTAAAGGTGTGTTAATTCTAATGTAATCAGTTAGATATATCTTATTTATAAATGTTGTCTCAGAGTTGGGAGCCTCCAGGAATAAAATTCTTCCAGTATTAACCTGGAACTAAGGCACACCATGAGTGTGTATAGGGCCAGCCAGGTGGAAGCCCCACCGTTGTATATTCTTTAGGAGCAAGGGACTGCAGCAAGAGGGTGGATAGGGAATCCCCAACTAAACAACATCACCACTGGGGTACTCAGGATCTCCTTTTATGTTAAAAACATTGGGCACACACGTGAGTGTGACCTGCTCCCAAGTAACCCAGGGAGGAAAAAGGGGGTTTACACATATTTACAGCAAGAAGGATTCTAGTTGTGGACCAGGCTAAAAGGTTAGTTCAGCTCTCTGGTTCCTGCCTCATTATATTTTACTCTACTTTTGATGGACCAACATCATTCACTGTCCTGTCCTGGTGAGTGTGCAGTGGACACATCGTAACAATCAGCGATGCTTTGATGGCACCACTGGGAGGAGGCTGCCCTTGATTAGGGTGGAAAAAATCCTCAGGAGTCATCAAGTCCAACTCCCTGCTCAAAGCAAGACCAACCCCAACTGAATCATCCCAGCCAAGGCTTCATCAATTCAGGATTTAAAAACATCAAAGGATGTAGATTCCACCACCTGCCTAAGTAATCTATTCCAGTGCTTCACCACTCTCCTAGTAAAATAAATAGTTTTTTCCTAATCAGTTGAAGCCTACTCATCCCCTCTTCTTCTTATTCTTTCACCTACTTTCTTCAAATTGCTGTCTATCCATAAGTAAGTCTATCCATAAGTAATGCCACAGGAAGGGACAGTGCAAGCTATTGAAAATGCAGCTGAATTATTGGAAAAGTGGGCCAAACAAAGGGTTGCGCAGCACTGCTGTGCATATGACGATGGGATAAGAGAAGGAGAGGTCAATGAATGTATAGTTTGCAAACATGACTTACTGACTGCCATATACAGCATGCTAGTGTTGCATTGTTATTTATAATATTAACAGAAAATGCTGACTTGTGAAAGCTATAAAAACATTGTCAATCTAAGTACGTGATTTGCACTAAGGATGTTCAAATGCGGTTAATTGACTAGTCGACTAGTTGATGGAATTTCCGTTGACTAGTCGATAGGCATTTCCGCATTCTTCCTTTGAAATGTACAAGAGCTCCTGCTGGCTCAGCTGTGAGGTGGCTACCCCTTTGAATCACCGCCTCCACGCTTTTCAAAGGGGCAGTGGAGCCCAGAGTCAGGTGGGGAGTCCCCAGCTGACCCCAGGCTCCAACACTGCCCCCTCTGAAATGCAGAGGTGGCATTTTAAAGGGGTAGCTGCTGCACATCTGACCCGTGGATCAGCTGTAACGTGGCTGTATCTTTGAAATATCGCCTTGGGGTTTCAAAGCGGCAGTGCCGTACAGCTGTGTGGCACTACCACTTTGAAGTATCCCTTCCCCTCAGCAAAGGGGAGGGATATCGACTAGTCAAAAGACTATCCGATAAGCAAATAGTCTTATTGGATAGTCGACTAGTCTTCAACATCCTTATTTTGCACATACTTTAGTTTACAGATTACAAATAATAAGTATGTTCTTACCTGGTGCTATTTATTTTATGCCATTGAAAACTCTGTACCCTCCAGTTGCTGTTTCTGTAATTTTTACTAGTGTCTTCGTTCTACTTAGCAAGTATGTTACACGTTTTGTATATTATATCTAGTGACCATGGGGCACAACAGCAATATATTAATACAGATTTTGTTAACATCAGCAATTTCTATAATATCTAGGTTGTTTAGGAAAAAGTAGAAACATGGTTACATTTTGATTACTGAATTTAAATACTGAGTTTGCCATATGCTGCGATGTCAAACAACAAGGCTACGTCGACACTACGAGTTTTCTCGGCAAAAAATATGCTAAGGAGGGACTCATTTGCATGAACCGTGATTTCATTTGCATATTTTCTGCCGATCTGTTTTTTCGCTAAGGTTTTTGTGAAAAAACAAGCAGTGTGGATGTTTTCTTTTTGTGCAAAAATCCCTTTTCTCGCAAGATCCTTATGCCTCCACAAAGGAGGTTTACCGTTCTTGCAGAAAAAGGGGTTTTTGCGCAAAAAGAAAATGCCCACACTGCTTGGTTTTGCGCAAAAACCCTAGCAAAAAAAGGATCTGCAGAAAATATGCAAATGAGATTGACTCATGCAAATGAGTCCCTCATTAGCATATTTTTTGCCGAGAAAACTTGTAGATTAGACGTAGCCAACTGTAATTCCTATTATAAATTGGTACATATACTGCATGATAAATACATCCATGTAAAGTATATTAGAAAAAATCCAGCAGGCAACAGCTGTAACTTTCTAAGGGTACATCTACACCGCACCCTAAACTCAAAATAAGATATACCCAGTGTGCGTAGCTTAAATTGTATCTTATTTCAAATCTATTTGGAAATTTTGTGTGTCTACACAGAGCCAAATTTCAAAACGAGCTATTTCGAGCCATCCCTTATCCCTCGTGCAATGAGGTGTACCAGAATGGCGAAACAGCACACCTGCTATTCCGAAAAATATTTAAAAAGAACAGGGGGCTTGTTGAAGCAGGTGACACCAGATGGATCACTTGATGATCCCCCGTTTTATTCATTCCTTCTGAAGCATCTGCCATTGATGCCCTTGGGAAGACAGGAGACTAAGCCAGATGGACCTTTGGTTTGGCCATTTTTGTATATTCTGATGAAATATATGTTGTTCTTGGTGCCTCTCAGTTCTAGCATTTATTTCCTGCTAGAAATTGATGATGAAAAGTCAAGTGATCATTCTAGAGTGTATAGCAGAAGGAATTCTAGGGATTGACTGGTAAGATAAATGCAGCTTTAAAAAAGCACATGGCAATGCTCTGGAAAAGAGCTCTGAAAGGAAGGCTTTGTATTTGTCTCCAAATGACTTCCAAACTGAACACACATAATGTGAAAGTTTAAAAAAAAAATAGAATTGTTTCGTTTAATAGGCCCGTATCTGAACCTGGGACCTCAGAATGTTGGGGTTTTTTTCCATTCTGAATTGTGTTTCAATATCAGAAGTAAAGATTCTCAGCTGGTATACACTGGCATAGCTCCACTGATGTCAGAAGAGGGATGTTAACAGCTGAGAATCAAGCCTAGTCTAAATTTAGAACTGATTTCAAATTACTGTACAATAGATGATGCCTGCACCAGAAAGGAATCCATTTCAGAGCCAGTAAAGGCACAAGAATAAAAAGTAATAAAAGTGTATTTATATGTGAGCTGGGCAGAGATCATTTGGAAATAGAACTCGTCAGATATTAGAATTTCTTTTCCATTGGAAATTTTGAAAAAAAAAATCCATTTCTGAATGAAAATTTTCTCTCTGACAGGAAAATCTGGAAAAAAAAAAAGGGTGACACATATTTCAAAATTAAAGAAAAGTTTCAAAATGAAATTGAGCCTGGAAACCCAACCTTTGAGACTCCCCATATCCATTGAGTCTGGGACCTATAAGGTCTGTGATCATGTGGATAGTCCGCAAGGCAGGCCTGCTCTAGAGTCCTAAACTGTGGGATCCCTACCATTCCCAGTCCACATGGTCAGGGAGCTTCTGGGATCACCAGGAGCCCACTAGATTAGATGGCAGGAAGCCAGACATGTTTCTGGCTGAAATCTGACTGTTTTTTGTTGGAATTTCATCAAAACCTATATATGTCCAGGGAACATTATGGTTTTGACACTAATTGGCATTTTCTGAGGAAAACCTATTTTGTCAGAAATTTCGCAGCCAATTCTATTTGAGATACACATTCAAGGGGAGATTGACAAATTCTGCTGTGTGACCTCAGTATAAATCTTGAGTTGCTCCTCATTAGATTTAGATGGAACTCTTGTTTCTTAGTTACATGAACATAAATCCCCAACTCTTCTTAATTGGATGAGATGCAGCACTGACGTAAATGGTTGGGTAAGTTAAACTGCTTCGTTCCTTATACAGTTTCTTTGAGCAATATGCACTTGCCATGTATTTTATCACACTATTTATATCCCTCTTAAATGTGACCCAGAAATTTCCATGGCATTTATCTGCTTCTTCCAAGTCAACCGAATGTGGCCTGTGGTAGGCCAAATTTGTCCACCTTCTCCACTGCTATCACGCTATCAAGAGATCCAAATTTATCCATGTTACGAGATGCCAGTTAAACCAGTAATACCAGGATGAATAAAGTGTATATAGATTTGTAAAACACTTCTGTCGAGTTTCTTATTTAGAATTTAAATCCAAATTTATTTTGAAGGTGGATGGTGATGGTTCTTGTTGATAGACAAACAAATCAAGAGTCTTTGATGAGATGTGCTAAAAAAATACATTTTGTAATTTTGTAGACCAGGTAGAGTTTTCATTGTGGGCTGTTTACTGATTTTTTTTTTAAAGTTGGCCTTGAGTGGAGTTGCATCCTGTTATTACTTATCTCTAGTATATAATTTTCCCCGTCTGAAACACAGACTTCTGTGTGAAGAGGCATAACTCTGTGCTTAGGCACACAGCCCAAATGTAGAGCTCTGCAAAAAGATTTCTATAATAATTACAAAATATATTGTTCTCACTGGGAAGAATAACAGAACTGATCAATCTTACCTCAACAACAAGAAACCAGCCAGTCTAAAACACTGATGTGACAGTAACATATAGTTTGGGACCCAAGAAGCACAATGACAATAGCAATAAAAATTCCCATTTATAGGGCACTTTATCAAACGAACATCTCAAGGTGCTATACAATAAAAACATAAGAAAATGAAATCAACCGCTGTGGGGTTGATTGAAAGGAAATCTTTGAACCTTATTCCTAAAAGTGCGATGAAAGGAAACTTCATCCCTGAGATCTCATTTCCTAAGCTTTGGGGTTTGACACAAATGATCTGGAATAGATTTCTGTCTTTTGTTATGCCAGATTCACTCTGGTGTGGCATGGTATTAGGCCTCTGATCACTGGAATGAAATCTGATTGAAAGAGGAGAGTAGTCCCACTTCAAATATTAATTATGGGGTTAGAAATATTATTTGTTCTAGCAATAATGCCTGTAACTACAGAGAGATATCCTGTATCAGTTTTGGAGTGTAGGGGATTAGTTAGCTTCATTCCCATCAGGATCCTGTGGTATGGACCCTTGCTTCTGTGTGGAAACCCATTCATTTCAATTAGATGCTGTATGAGTGCATGTGTCCATCTCTGGGATTGTGTGCAGTTAATAGTAGCATTCACTTTACTTCAGATGTCTGCCATGAGAGGAACAAACTCTACTTTTCAACACTGGTTGCTAGCGTCTGTGCATAGGGAAAAAATTGGATTCCCTTCTAAGTTCCCTGAGATCCACAAGTGAGTCCCAAATACAGGTTTAAAATTATCCCCTAAGGCAATGAAAAAGCTTAGTATGTAGGAACCAGATTTTTTTCTTTGTAAAATGTGCTTTGTATTTTCTAAATAATATTTTAACTATTAAGCAAGCATATATATATATATATATACACACACACACACACACACACACACAATGTGTATTTTTATATATATATAATATGTCATAACAAACAAAAATATAACATATATGAATGCTAATCATCTGTTCTTCAAGCAATAATGAGTGTACTTCAAATCGGAGATGATTTTTCAATTCTAAATCCCAACTCTTGTCCTCTGTAAGCCTGAAAGGAGGGGTGTAGAAACTTTGTGAATTTGCCAAGTCACCAGTTAGATTTTAAAGCTGAAATCTAATGAACTAGAGTCCTCAATAAAAGGGTTATTCTATTTGATTCCATTCCTCACTATAATTCAAATCGAGTCCGGGGGTGGAGGTGGCAGGGTTAGATTTCTAAATTAACGCATGTGTTTTTTCCATGTTACCTCTTAATCTTAATAGTATTTCTTAGATCAGTACACTTGGTTATTCTTATCCGATCAAAAAACTTTAATTCACCATAACCACATCAATATATAGTCAGCAGTTTAGCACTCAAGTGCCAATACAATCAATGTTCTAAGTGTGTGCCTAAACTACACCCCTCTGCCGATGGAGGGATGTAGAATATGCACATCACTATTGCAAATGAAGCGGGGATTTAAATATCCCATGCTTCATTTGCTTAAAAATGGCCACCGGTTAGTTTGTTTCGTTAGTAACTGCTTCTGATCGTATGCCTCCTTATTTGTACTCACTTTGTAGTCCATAGATTTATTTTACAGAAATAGATAAAATATAAAATCTAACTCAGTGACCTGTCTGGAGAACTCCATTCAGGATAGCAGGTTGTGTGAATATTATTCCCTTAAAGAAATAACAGACTCAGTAGTTGGGGACTGTCCAGGAGAGGATAATAGGTCAGTACAGGCCTTGGTAAGTCATGCACATATAGATACAGGCTTCTTCAGAGACTATGAAGTTTCAGCTGTGGACATTTTATGTTCTTGGCTCAGAAGCAAGTTATTCCCAACTGATTTAAATCTACATTTTGTTTTTCCTTTCTTCTAAGTCTTAGTTAACATACAGGAGACCAGAAATGCCAAATCCCCCTCTCTGCATCTGGCCAAGGCCCTAGCATTCCCCACACCCCTGCAACTGTTCTGCCTCTTTCCACCCCCCTTCCTGCCTCTTTCAGCCCCCCTCCCGCAAATGTGCTTTGTCCTCCCTCTTCCCCTTCCTTTCCAGAGCCTCTGAATGCTGCAGAACATTGGTTGTGCAGTGGCGGGAGGCACTAGGAGAGAAGGAGAGGAGCAGATCAGCTGGGGTTGCCAGTGGGCTGAGGGAGACGGTGGTACTTTGCAATCACTAATTTTCCCCCAGCAGCGTAGGAGATAATAGGGCACTCTGTGAAGGGAAGGGGGCAATGATCCTTGTCTGATTCTTGAGAAAGGTGGTTCTTACCTAGATAATGTGAGTCAATAGGCCCAACCCAACAGATGAGATTTTGCTTGGAGAGCATTAAAGTAAAGTAAAAAAGGACAATTCCAAGGAATTTTCCCACCCTTGTTTGTTTCTCAAACCAAACACTGATGATTTGTTCAGGGAGGCACCTTCCATGTTTTTGAACCTCAGCTTCCTCTAAGGGCTAGAATACGATGATGAGGCTGATTGTCTCCTGACAGTTAAATGTGCAGAGCTAGACAGAATGTATTTGGGGCATATTTTAATATCTGTGCATCTCACGCCACCAAATAAAGAGATGTCCTGTCTTTAGTGGTTATTTTTATACTTTTTGCAATGTCCTGGTCTGTGTTATGAATGCCCAGAAATGGGCATTTTCTTAGTAATTGAGAGGTTCAATCTGTATTGTCTGCTCTGGCAACATCTGTGGTCCAGCATGGTTTTAGTTGGCCACACCCCTGATAAGTGGACATCCAGCTAAGTTTCCCACAATCCCATAAAGTTTTATATCCACTAGTCCTGGCTTTCAGTGTTCTGTGCTATTAGAAGACATTTAGGGGTAAATGAGAGCTAAATAACAGCCTAGTAAGCAGTGGAAGTGTTGGTAATGCTGCTAGACAATATTGACCACCGGTGGTTCGGCAAAGCCTCAGGATCTGACTGGTGCTGAACTAGAGAGATTTAACCTGTACAAGAAAATATCTAACTGTCGTACCCAGAATATTTAACAGAAAGTTGGATATGTCTGTGTTTTGGAGGGTGAGAAATAAAAGCACAGAGGATTGTTAATGGCAAATCTTAAATTTTTCCTTTAAAAAACCAAATCTCTTCTGTGTATAAGATGACACTTAGGTTTTAGTTTCCCGCCACTGCTCCTGAATGCATAACACATGATTATTGATCTTTGCCACCAAGCATTTGTGTTTAAATTTAGTGGGGAAAAACACCCTTCTGAAATCCCATGGGAAGGTTCAAGTAATGTATTCACAAGGATAGTAATCAGAGTTTTTGTCCAAGCCCTTTGTCATGAAGTAAAATGATTGGCTTTGTTATGATACTAAAACTTAGAATTCTTTCAATACTAAAGTTTTATCTCTCATTACTACTGGTGAAGCTTTGGCACCTGTAAAATTATGTAAATCTATCAGCTGTTTTTCTGTTCTTACTAGAAAGCAAATGTATACAGCTGTTGAGTTAGCAGGAACAGCACAGAGGTCATTTGTAGTTGTCGTAAATAAGGATTTCTTCACCACCCGTGGAGAGCAAATATGATTTGGTCACGTTTCTGATAGGATAAATTTTGAGCTGTTGAGTTCAGTAATATGCTTGGTAAAGAAAAAGAAGGGTTAAAAATCATCCTAAAATGTCTAACAAACATCAGCTAATATTTCCTTAAACATGACTTAGTATTTCACCTACACTGGCCCCTTTTCCGAAAGGGGCATGTTAATTTCACAGGTCGTAATAGGGAAATCCGCGGGGGATTTCAAAGTAGGAATAAGATCCTCCAGAAAAGGGCTTTTTTCCAGAGGATCGGGGCCAGTGTAGATGCTCTTTTCCGGCTTTTCTAAAAGCCGGAAAAAAGCGGCGGACATTTTTATTTAAATGCCGCGGGGGATATTTAAATCCCCCGCGGATTTCCCTATTACAACCTGTGAAATTAACATGCCCCTTTCGGAAAAGGGGCCGGTGTAGACGTAGCCCTAATGTCTAGCAACAGCAATTCAGTCTTTAGCTAGATTAAAACAAAACCAGTTTCTAGACCTTCAAGTCTGAGTTTTACTTATACATCCAGACAGCATGGAGGCTGCCTTGCCAGAAACTGACATAAAGGACAAATAGACCCAGTTATTATCTGTGACACAGTTGGAGCCCCGACCATATTCTATAATGATGACTCAGAGTAGTGAAACAGAGAAGCTGAAAGGGACTGGTACTACAGTAGAATTAAGCCCTGAGGACCACCTCATAGACTAGAAAACCACACAGCTATCCCTACTGTCAAAGTAGTACACTGAAACATCGGAGCAAGTGAAGATGCTGACAGTAGCATTACTTCAAGTATTTAAACACTACAGTAAATGTGTATGGTCTGCCAACAGGGTTTCATAGACTGATTAACAGCTCATCACCATAGGTTTATGGCTGAGGTAGTTGGTAATGGGACTTGTTGACCAATACCAACATAGGCTGGATTCAAATTTACAACCTACAAATAAAAGGTGCCATCTCTTAGCTTCTGCAGCATGGACGCTACTCTACCAGATATTGCCACAACTTGTGCTGCCTCACATTTACTAGTCCAAGAACATAGCAGGCACGGAAAATGAATTGTCCTCTCTTCCCCTTATCTTGATCTCTCTCTGTCAAAGTTGAGGTGTACGAGGAGGGCAGAATGGGGAAGATTGCACTGCCGCCGCATGTGTCCTAATTAATTATTTTAATGTGTTTAAATCTCAGTGTCATTAAGCCACAAACCTCAGAATAAAGATACTAAGACTGAGGTGTAAGTGCTATACAAAGAAAGGTAAGTCTCAGTTTTCTCATCTGCAAAATGGGAATAATGATGCATGAAGTGGAGAGTTGGGATGATTATAAATCCTGCTGAAGGCACTCCCTGTAACTGTAGGCTAGCTGAAAAGCAAACTGAGCTCAGTGTATCATAATGCACACAGTATGATAAATGCCCAAGGGCATTTTCCAGGATCTCACTTTAAAATAGTAAAATAAAACAGTAAATAATTTCTGGACAATACATTGTGTGTGTGTGTGTGTGTGTGTGTGTGTGTGTGTGTGTGTGTGTGTGTGTGTGTGTTAATAACAATACTTTGCATATACACAGCACCTTTCATTTGAGAATCTCAAAGTGCTTTACAGATGGAGAGACAGGCACAAAGATTATGACTGAATCATTGTGTTATTCTGGGCAAGCCAAACAGGGTGAGCTAAATAATGATGGAATAAATTGGTATTCATATATTTGTAAAGTACATGAGGAAGGGGGCAGAGCTAGTATTACATTTCTGACTGATTTTTTCTTCATTTGGTTGTATCATCGGAATGAATTGTGTAAAAATATGTAGAATGCTGCTTCTTGTTGACTAAAATTGTTATACATCTGAGTTTTTGTTTAAGGCGCGAGTGTTTCATTTATGATAGACACTAGAGAAAGGGCAATGGCTGAGCTGAGATTTGCCACGGACACCAAATAATCATAATAGATTTCTCCCTGATTGTGAGAACATAAGTGTCCTCCCCCCAAAAGTCATTGTGTTGGTCGTTTGCTCAGTATTGTGACATCATGCTCAATGTCCTAATGTCAGTGATCCCTTAAAGTTCTATATAGAATGGGTCAGTTTACTCCGTCTGCTTTGCTATTGATTTCAAACAGAGTCAGATTCTATTATGTACACTGAATTTTGCACTATTGCCAGTTGCAATTATTAAAAAAAAAAAGTCCAGTTCCTTAGATAAGCTTATTTAAAACATGCTTTTTAGAACAATGTAGCCTAAACCATGCATTTTGGTATGAGACTGGGTCTCTTATCTTCTCCTTTTCAATGAATAAACTTCCTTAAATGCCAGATTGAAAATCCATTGAAACCAATCCAGACTCCTATTAAACTTCAGTGGGTCTTTGAAGGCAATGACTCCAATGGTCTTTGGGGCAGGCCCCAACTAAGTGTCACAAGCAAGAGAGAATATTTAGGGTAGTGAATGAAACCACGCGAGGCACACGCTCCTATCACATGTGGGGCCTTGCAAAAGCCATTTCATGTCTAAACCATGTGCCTGTCCTTGGTTTACCTTGAAAACCACATTCTGTTGCTACATTCAGTTGTGCTTAACTAAGGCAAACTCGGGTTTAAATGCACTCCTAGGAGACAACACCTTGAAGAGCGATGGATGTGGTTCTTTCGTCTCTATAGGGCTGTGCTCAGAGTATACATTCCTTGCGCAAAAGCACATGCCAGTGTAGACACTCTCTTGCGCAAATACTTTAACGCAAAAACACTTGCGTTAAAAGTATTTGCGCAAAATCTTGCCAATGTAGACGTAGCCTGGCATTGAATTCCATGCATATTATACTTTGTGTTTGACCTGCATCATTGTACCACAGCCAGGTGGCCAGTTTTTTTGTTTTCAACCATTCTTCCAAGCAGAGAGCAGTTGTTACAAAAATTGCACTCTGTGTGATTGACCGTTTATCGCAAAATTCTCAGAAGTTCCCTCACCACATGCATATATAGCATATAGCTTCTGCAATGAAAGGAGAAGTGTAAAAGACACCAAGGATTTTCTGCCCCAAGAGAGGGAGTTGTCACAGATATAAAACCCTCCATTAAGATTTTGAGTTGTCTTTCAAACACCCAAAATTATTAACATTTAAATTCCTTCAAAATATGACTTCAATTAAACAAGACTTCCATTGAGAGCTTTGTTTTTATGGACTCTTTTCTCCAATGCCTCTGTTTTTTGTGCATATGTTCTCTTCAGCACAACAACAAAACATGCTGAATGTTCAGGATATGATGTAACATCACTGAAGTTACACAAGGATATTAAAAGATGAGGTGAGAGAATCATGTGGTAGCTAATTAAAGGGAAACAGGGGAGGGAACAAAAGAAATAAGAATAGTAAATGACCCAGATGATCGGCCTAAATTTACCTGCACTTTAAATATGTAGGGGCTGATCCTCCATGAAATTTTCACTATTCTATTGCATTATACATGAGGGCCTGTATCTTAAAGTCAATAGGGGCTTTTCATATATAAAACAGCTGCATGATGGGGCTTTTAATCTGCGCATGTATCTTTCATGCCAAGTGTACCCCAAAATGCTTCATAGAATTGAATAGTATAGTGACAGGACAAAAGGTTGCCATTTCTCTATCCCAGTCTGATTCTGCAATTAACAGGGCACAAAGAAAGCTTTCTTGGGTTTTGAAAGTGGGGCTACAAGAATACAGCTGTTTTCAGGGATAGGAAGCAAAACAAATTGTGAATGTGAGGTGGAGGCAAGCATCCAAGGAGTTATCCACACTCGTCAATAGCCTCTTGACAAATTTCCCATCTTAGTTGCTGTATTCGTTGTTACCAGGAGGTGACAGTATTGACACCGGTATCGAAGAGCCAATAAGAATAGAGGGGGTCATGAAGGAAGAAAGGATTTTTTTTATGCACAGGTCCATCAAAACCTGGCAGCCTGCAGTGATGGGAAAGATACATAATATGATAAAGCTTGGTTGCCGGCATGTGCGATTGAACAAACCAATGAAGAGATAACATTTGAAAGCTTTACAGCTTGGAAAGCTGTTAGCAAGCTGGTGTCTCCTTCATCATTTTTAATTTTACTTTTACTGCCCTTCATTTGCTTTGACGGGTTGATGTTGCCATGGTGCAGTTGAAATTCTCATAAAAGTGCTGTTACCCTTTCAAGATGGCTATTTTTTCCTAGGGTTTATACCACATTTTATAGTTATGTCAGAAGGTTTACTTGGTTTATGAATTCTCCAAGCTCTAAGATTGCTCTAAGAAATCCGGGTTGTGTTCTGACTTTTGCCATTTAATTTCGGAATTTTAACTACCATTACACTGGTGTGTTATCGCCTGACATTATTAGCAAAGGATACAAATTAGTCTTCTAATTAAGGTAAATAAAATACCAGCTCCTCCTTTCCCTCACCACTGCTTTCAAAAAGTAAAAAAGGTACATTTTTTTGGCTACGGATTTCTCTTTTCTTGGTCCACTAAAGATAACTTTTAAACAATATAGAAAAAATAAGATGTGATCTGGCATGATTAGCTGTGAAATGTAGCACAGGAATTGCTGCTGGCATTAATAGGAATATTTCCATTAGTTTCAGTGGAATTACAGTGTGTGAGATCAGCTGAAGATTTGGCCCCAAATACTTATATGATGGCATAAATGAATTAGCCTATAATAATAAAATCCATGTGAAGGATCTAAGGTGAAACTTTCAGCAACAGCTATCTGATGGGGTATGTCTAGACTACATGGCTCAGTCAACAGAGCCATGTAGATGAGTTTATTAGACATAGGAAAATGAAGGGGCAATTTAAATAATCGCCGCTTCATTTACATCAAAATGGCCACCACGCTGTACCAATCAGCTGTTTGGCGGCAAAACGGGGCAGTCTGGATGCGCCGCGGTCGACAAGGGAAGCCTTTGTCCACCGCTCGGATAAACCTCATTTCAGCCAAAACCTCATTTCTTGACTACATGGCTCTGTCGACGGAGCCATGTAGTCTAGACATACCCATGAAGACTTGAAGACTCTATTGAAGGGTATGCTCTTTATAGCAAGAATGGGAGTTAGGGTTGATAAGTCTTTAAAAGGACCCAGTTCTGATGCTTGACAAGGGATATTTTTTTAGATCAATGGGAATTTTTGTAGAATTATCCAGCCTGAGCAAGGGATGCAGAACTGGTGCCATACAGCATTAAATGTCCAATGGCATTGCACATGCTAGTACGCACTGTGCCTGGCTGAGCTTAATTGTCATCTTCTGTCCCCTGCTTGGAACAGGAAAAGCTATACCTGAGGTTTCAAGGCAATAGCCATGTTAAGACAATGGGAAGAGAAGGAATTTCACAATCAACCCTCATTTTATGCCACTATTATCAAAAATTAAAAGAAGACACTGCAGTGTTGCCCTCCCTCCTTTTGAATTGTCCTTCCAATAAGACTTCCCAAGAAATGAATCTGTGAGTCTAATGGTGGCAGAAACCAGACCAGTGGTGCACTTAAAATTCATAAGCGCTTGGATCTGGGATTGTGGTTTGGTCCAATCATTGATATAATGTAGAATGAAATGGACAAGCGAAATTAAAAAGAGCAACAGAAGTGAACAATAAACTAGATGCTGGCTCTGATTCAGCACAATATTTAAGTATATGAATACATCTACTGAACTACCTTGCCTTCACTTAGGTATTAACTCAAGCCTGTGCTTTATTTCACTATACCTCTGTGAAAAACTGTAGAAAAACTCAGCTTTCTATGGCCATAAGAGACCTAGGCCAGGTCTACATTAGATCAGGCAGATCGGCTTAAGATACTTAATTCCAGAATTTGTAGCTAGAGTTGGCTTACCATATGCTGAGCTTGGGAGAGTACCCACAGTGGGAAACTGATAAAGGGCACCCTTGCCAGTGGCTTGCTCCCAAGTTTGATTTAGCGAGTCTTAACTAGATTGCAACAGCGGCAATCTTCTGCTTAGTGTAGACAAGGCCCTAGTGTTCACACAATACATAATTTATATGAGCACATGGCAACAAAACCCAGATATTACAAATAGTAAGTCACGTATAGTTTATGTCCCCCATTTTTGTCTTCGTTTTACCTTTATATCTGTACAGACTTGCACCTGGTACAAGCTATGAGAGAATTAGAGGCACATATATTAATGACCAGTGGTTTGATTGCTCACCAGGGACAGTATGGTGAACTCCAAGGTGCACCTAAATGCATATGGGTTTCCAGGGTTTATGATGAGCGGAGCTGGAAAAATTGGACTGTTTTTCTGAAATGGAAAACCTTTTTGTCAGTTCTTTTTCTTTAACATTTTAAATATACATTTGGAAAACTTTCCCCACCTCTAAGCATGAGAGTAGGCCATCCAGATGAGAAGCACTTATTTTATCCCTTTTGCAACTGTAACATGTTTGTTGGCTTTGTTTTGTTTGTGAATAAATGTTGTGTGCTATAGATCAAAGGATGTGTGCTATAGAAATAGAGGACTTCTTGAAAGGTTGATTCCATCAGTGTAGGCAATGTCTCATTTAATTTTATGTTATTTTATTGTAATCAAGTGACAGTGTAAATGTCATTGCAATGATGATCTGTCTTTAAAATAGTATAATTTCATTTTGGTCTCTTGTTCAATAGTTCCCTTCTTAATTGCCTTTTCATTCAACCAGAAGACATATAGAAGCAACCACTATACAGTTGAAAAACTATTCATCGTATCAGTCACTGAGCCTCATAACGGAGTACCTTAATAAGAGCAAGTTCTGTACTTTGTGAAGGCTCAAGATGGATTATGTTCAGAGTCCATTATGTGAGCAAGGCTATCTGACTTATAGAAAATCTATCTGAAAGAGTGTTGTAGAATTGTATTTTATCTTTAAGAAATGTATTTTATAAAAGTAAGATATTTACTTCTGTTGCAGTAAAGAATTTAAACAGAAAAATTTCTCTCTAATGTTTGTTGAATCATGCTGGAATGATGAGCGAGAGCAGAAGCATACATCAAACTACCAATGTGAACAACTCAGTGCTGTATTTTATTTCAGGAGGGAAAGCTAAGCACAGAATGCCCAGTGGTGTTACCAGGAACACTTACTCACTTTCTTCCTTACATTTCAAGTCATACATATCACAAAAGAGATAACAGCACCTTCTTAACCTTTTCCCATTACTTACATTTACACAAGCACATTTTATTTTTCAGATGCTCGCAAAGGACACCAGTCCTGGATACAAAGTTGCTATGTATCCACAGCAAAACGACGGAGGAAAATTGCTTCACTACTTCATGTGCCAACTCCCCACTCAAGATGCCCTGTCCACGACTTGGGGGACTAACCTATACATGAGAGAAGGTAATGAAATCTCCTTACAAGTTCAACATCTTCTTGCTCTGTGACAACTAATGGCAAGCACTCCAATTAATGCTAACCACATTATGGAATGTGGACACTTGTGCACCTAGGACTAGATTGAAGTCAACAACTCATTTTCTGATTATGCCTTTAGGGTGTCCTAGTTGTAAGAATAGCTTTTGGGCTTTATTACTTGTCTGGGCTAGATGCCAAGTTACAACTGTGAGAGATCCTTTGTTGCATTGAAATTTACTCAGGTTATCCCTCTCAGTTACCTACTTTTGTTTCAAATACTTCATGGCCTACAAAAATTGACTATCAAGCGGGAATGGAGGTTATCAAGGCACCTATATGTTATATGGTACAGCAAACCCCATCTCGTCTTGATAGTCTGAGACCCCAGGAGCTATTTCCAATCCAAGTACAATTCAAAGGCAATAAGTGGTACTGGGTACGCAAGGTTTCTTAAAGTATAAATGAGAATTATCATGATTCTTGCTCACAATTAAACTAAGTACTCAATGTACTCTATTGGCATATTAGCCCACAACATATTGGGTGGACCTTGGATATTTTTTATCTTCTGCTGCAATGAGTATGAGGGGTTGGTTAGAAGCTATTTGCATAGAATATGAGTTTCTTAGCCTATGTTGCCAGGAGAGCAGCATTGGTGGACTTTGGTTCTTCCTGTTCTGTGTTCCTACACAAAATCGTATTTTCCATTGTAAATATACTCTCCACAGATGGCAATTTTGGTAAACAGCAGCTCACAAACTCATTGCTTCTGGTGAAAGGCCAGCCTAAAATGCCTATACTTTGCTCGCTAAGTTGAGTGAGCTAGATCAAAGCATAACAACAAAACCCACAACTCTATTCAAATGTTATTAAGAGAGTAGCAGATAATTTTTAGAGGCACTTATAGTAATTGAAAAATTTGCATAAGAAATGTCAAATCCACAAACAGGAAGGAAGTTGAGAGGGTAATACACAATTGTCTCTGTCAGCAGAGAGGGCACATAGGGAAATTTCAACCTCAAATGTCCTGGATCAGGAAAACTAAGGGTAACCCACACAGCTATTGTGGTTCACTATTCCATGTAGCGACACTTGTCCTTATCTCTCTCTGTAAGTGGTCTAAGCTAAGGGAGCTCTATAGCCTGAGATCCCGTTGGCTTTATAGCTCAAGCTATAGAGGCTCCTGTACAAAGATCCTATGTTCAAATCTGCCCGTTGGTGGTTACATAAGCTCAGATCACTCCAAGTCCCAAGGGCAGATGGTGCACTGGTATTGTACTTGAAGCATCATGGGGGTGCTGGTCTGCAGGGGGTGCTGGTCTGTCTCAGTCCCAGACGGAGGGGGACTCTAACCTGAGCCTCCCCAGCTAGAGCTGGAGCCCTTCGGTTTCAGCCCTGGACAGTGGAGCTTTAGTGTTAGCCCGGGGTGGTGAGGTATCGGCCTGGGCCCCAGCACATCTAAAGCCAGCCCTGGTGACCCCCCTTAAAAGTATAGATCAGAAGTTCTCAAACTGTGGATCATTTTCTCAAAATGCAGACAAATCCTTTAGGCACAGGGGCTGTCCTTTTCAATATATTTGTACATCACTAAGGCAGGAGAATCCTGACCTATGGTAATGTTATATAATATTGCCAGGTTAAGGCCCATTGCCACTCCATGCCCACAGCAACCAGTGATGACAGGAAGCAAATTTTATTCCTAAAGTAAGTATTCGGAGACCACAAATATCACCGCCTGCTGATTCTGGCTTAAAACGGCAACAATTAGGTATGTCTAGACTACATGCCTCTGCCGATAGAAGGCATAAGGGAGCGGTTGACAAAGGCTTCCCTTGTCGACCGAGCCGCGTTTTGACTCACGCTCTGTGCTGACAATCAGCTGAGCCGGCACAGCACGGCGGCCATTTTTATTTTAATGAAGCCGGGGATATTTAAATCCCCGCTTCATTCATTGTCGGGTTGCCTATTTTACATGCCTCTGTCGGCAGAGGCATGTAGTCTAGACATATCCTTAATGGCAGACAAGTACATTGTGCCTGTCCTGACATGTTGCTAGCAGTGATTTCTATAGGCCTTCAGTCTGCCATTAACCGCCCTTGGGAGGACTGCTGAGTTGGAGTGGTGGCCTGTTGAAGCCAGCAAAGCACTGTACAAGCACTCTAAGCCAGCTGTATGCTCTCGGTTCCAGGATTGTGTCCACAATAAAAGTTTTATGCACGTCTTGCTGACATTTTTGCTTAGTAAGCCAATCAGGATTGCTCCACTGTTTACCTACAGTCTTCCCCATTCGTTTGTCTAAATCGCTTTCTGTTGTCTTGTCACATGTAGATACTGTCAATTCTTTCAGGAAAGGATGACCTTTCTGTTGTGTGTGTGAAGGCGCACACAATGGTCCCCAATCTGGGTGCTTTCAGAATAGGAATAATAAATATGAATAGCAGATGCCAGGTATAATAAATAATAATACAAATCACAAGGTAATTGCATTGACTGCACAAAATATTTACTTTTCTGGTGTAAGGGAGCAATTTGACATTTGCAAGATTGGCCTTGTAGTAGAAGAGGCTGACTCTAGTGAGAAGTATACGGAACTGGCACAAAATTGTTACATTTCTGAATCCTGGCATGGCAACAGAATTTTCTTTTCTGTTTTGCCCTCTACACTTCCCTGTGCGTTGGCGTAACAGAAATTAGAGACAGTCTGGAGCTGCCCAGTTCAGATCCAATCTATTCCAGTGGTGGAGATTATCCCCTCAAAAAGATTCAGACAGCGTCTGGCCCATCTCCAGAGAAAGCTTTTTTGTGGCTGCTGTTTTCTCTCAGGGAAAGCCGGATGTGCTCTGAAGCAGCTGAAGTGTCGGATGCAAAGGCAAGTGACATTGTTTGAAAATGATGGCCATGAAACGCAAAGACCTTGCAAATCACTCAGCTGCACAGTCTTGGAATAAGAGCACTGCACTGCTGATGTATGGACTGATGTCGCCATTTAATGTGGTTTCCCAGAAAACCTTTCATAAAATTCATGACTGCAGCTGACCTCTCTGGCTGTGTTCTTCTCAGCAAAAAGGCTATAACCCAGCTCTCTAAGACTGTTCTGAAAAGTGATGTGTGATCTGAAGCAAGGTGAGAGGAATCATGTTCACTTTGCCCGATATGCTGTGACATTTAATCAACTGTTTGACTATGGGTTCACCTCCAGTGTCTGTAGCAATCTTACCGAATGACAAGATTTTGCTCCGTTCAGCTTCAAACCAAGAGCCTGATTCCAATCTCATTTACACCAGCGTGTCACGAGGGCTAGTCAGAAGTAGTCTTATTGTGGCACATGAGAGCAGAATCAGCCCGCGAGTGCCAGTTGTATTGGCTACCACTGGTTAGGTTGTGGCTTTTCCCCAGGCAGGGAAGACCGATGATAACTAAAGTTCTTGTGAAAACGTGATATGTTCTTCTAGGGGAAACTGAGGCAGCTCCTCCATGCACTGATTTTTTTCTATCCAAAATAGGTAGACTTTTCTGGTTTGTATTTTAACTGTGGTTTCAAATCTGGGTCTGTCCACTTCCCCATGTTTATACATAACACTGAAGAGTGCCATCTCAGGGTACGTCTAGACACCGCCTCTTTAAACGAGCCCGCTATTTCCTGAAATACAGCGCCAAGTTTCAAAATAAGTTCTTTCAACCTAGACTCAGAATAAGATACACAATGTGTATAACGCAAATTGCATAGCTTATTCCGCCAAAAGGGTGCTGTCTAGACACACCCTCAGTCACTTACACACAGAGAGAGAGAGAGAGAGAGATGGAAAGAAGCAGAAATGGCGTAGTGGGGAAACAAGCCTCAGCTGGAAGTGCTGAGAATTCTGTGAAGATGGAAGGGAGGAATCAGAATATCTAAACAGGTATCTGGAACAAGAAGGAGGAAGGAAAAACACACACAGCTAAGTGCAGTTTGAACCTAACAAAGATAGGAATGAGCATCACGTTTTACACATAGGGTACATTTAGACTACGAGCCTCTTTCGAAAGATCATCTAGACAGCCACAAGACATTCAAAAAAGCAATCTGTTTTTTCAAAAGAGAGCACCCAGGCAATCTGGACGCTCTCTTTCGAAAAAGCCCTGTTTGCATTCAAGAGCTCTTTCAAAAAAAGGTGTTCTTCCTCGTAAAAGCAGGTTTACTGCTGTCGAAAAAGCTGCTGCGTTCTTTCGATTTGATTTCGAAAGAATGCGGCGGCAGTCTAGACGCAGGTGAAGATTTTTTGAAAAAAGGCCACCTTTTTCAAAAAAACTCTGTAGTCTAGACATAGCCAAAGAGTCCTCAGGACATGGAAACATCTTTCCTCCTATGTGTGACTGATTCACTGTTAACTGCCCTTATTGCTTTTAGGCAAGTTAGTTCATAATTCCTACTCCTGTCCCCCAGATCCACTGTGGCTAGCTAGGACTTTTTCAATGCCTTCAGTCCATGTGTGGTAGGGAATACCTCCTCTGGGCGACTGGGGATTAGGAGCCACATACCGCCCTTTAGACGGTGTTGACATCACACTGAGTGTATGTCTACATTGAATGCTTATTTCTAAATAAGCTATTCCGGAATAGTTATTCCAAAATTGACTAATTTTGAGGCTTCCCTGCAGTGTAGATGTGCTGAGGCAGGCTTCCCTAATGCAGACATGCTATCTTGGTTTAGAGCTCCAGGAGGCACTAGGGAGGAATAACTGAGAGAGCCCCTCCCCAGGGCCAATTTTGAAATAGCAGCAGTGGTGCGTCCACACACATCATATTTCAAAATAGCTATTTTGGAATAGGCGTTATTCCTTGTAGAATGAGGTTTACAGATTTTTGGAATAAGCCATCCATTATTTTGAAATTATTTCAAAGTAACAGAATGGCTGTGTAGACGCTCACATTATTTCAAAATAATGCTAGTTACCTCAAAATAATGGTGCAGTATAGATGTACCCTGAGCGATCTTGAAACACTTGCATTCTTCTGCCAGTAACATTGTGTATGCTTCTCCAAGAGTGTGGCGGTGAGGTGGACTTTCAGAGAAGAGAAATTGTTTCCTTCTTCCTCTCCCATGGATGTAGGTTTCACATATCATGGATGGTTGGGGAGAGACAGCAAGGGAGTCAGGCTTTATTTGGAGGGAGGAAGTGTCTCATTCGGTGGCAGTGATGCTGAATGCTAATGAAGCAGTACTTGTGAGTCATATATTGAGTAGATAAATCCAGGCACTGAACAACATAGAAGCAAGTTAGGTACCACAGTTGTTCAATCTGAAAGTAAAATGCAGCCCCAAATTATCCCATTTCCAGTTCAAACAAGCTGTAGATGTACAGTAATAAAGAGCAATAGCTTCAAAAATTTACAGTATAATTAATTTGTTTTATCCTAGTTCTGTCTGGGCTATATAGCCCTGCTTGCTGTTTTATTTACTTCATAGCCACTCTCATTTTGTAGCTATTCCCTTTCGCTTGTAAACTCTAAGGTCAGTCTAAGGACAAGATGTTGCTTCCCAGAGATGAGTTGTGAACAAATACAAGTAAACTGTGTTAGTGCTTCTTTCCTTCTGCAATTTCTGAAAACCCAGTCTGGAAAGAAAAATCTCACATAGCTCAGGATTTAGGTCCTGAATTCAGATTTCAAGGTTGATGTCATTTAAATGAATGTCGCGATTCAGGAAAAAACAGAGTCGTTACTGAGTAAGATAAGGTTATTCAGTGCAGTGCTTGAGCAAGAGAGAATTACAGACCTTTTCCCCCTAACCCGAAAAATGCATAAGGCTAGAACCCAAGTTCTGTAAGTTTTGGTCATTGATTTTTTGCAGTAAAAGTTTCATTTCATTGTTTCTATTAAAACATTGTCTCTTTCTTCAGAAGCAATGAATGCTCAGGACAGTGTGGACTAGATAGTACACCCTTTGGGTATCATTTGTACTTGTGGCAGAACATTAGTACTGAAGTTATAGTCATACCTAGTGCTCTAAATATTTGAACTGTGAGGGCAACAGATCTTAACCTCCAGCTAACACGTTTGAATTATAGAATTGGAGACAGTAGTACTACAAGAATCGGCTCCTCATTCATTTTCTTTTTCCAAACAATACAAGTGTGCTGGTGCTAAATGCCTTCATTTATATGTGAGTACAATAAAGATTAGTCTTTAATTATTTCTGGCATATGTCCTTTACATTTAAAGCCTGCAAATCGCAATGGGCAAAGGGTAATCCATCTTAACAGTTTACACCTCCCTGAGGATTTGTTGATTGACATCAAAATTGGTTTTTCCCCCCCGCCTGATTGACAGGATGGCAGGTGTGAAGTGATGGCAGAGTGCTGTAATAATGTGTCAAAAGACCTTAAATCAAGACTAATGTGGCTTCAATGATAAGCTCCCAAAGGTTTGTATGGCAAAAAGGCTTTGAGAAACTCCAGGGCAGATTCATCTTGGTACTGTAATGTCTTTGAAAGGCCTTAACTAAAGAGCAGTCTAGACATTCCAAAGACTTTTGGGCAGAGTTGTAAGGAAAAGCTTCCTCTTACACAGACGACAGAAGGAGAAAATCATTTCTGTTCAGATTAGTTTCATTTTTTACTAATGGGAACGGCCAGACTGGGTCAGATCAAAGGTTCATTTTGCCCAGTATCCTGTCTTCCAACAGTGGTCAATGCCAGATGCCCCAGAGGGTATCAACAGAACAGGGAATCATCAGATGATCCCTCCCCTCTCAATCATTCTCAGCTTCTGACGAACAGAGGCTAGGGACACGATTCCTACCTATCCTGGCGAAAAAAAAAAAAAGAGTTAAAAAAGAACTAGAAAAATTCACAGAGGAGAGGTCCATCAATGGCTATTGAAGTCCTGGTCTTCACAATATCCGCTTGGAAGTATTTCTTCATGCAACACACAGTCAACCTGTGGAACTCCTTGCTTTTGTTTTTTGTAAACCTGTTACCTATTAATTTCATTTGGTGACCCCTAATTCTTCAGTGATGGAAACAAGTTAAAGAACTTTTCCTTACTCACTTTCTCCACACTAGTCATGATTTTATAGATGTCTATCATGCCCTTCCTTAATCTCCTCTTTTCTAATGCTCCCTCATGCCTTCATTTTACTGTTTTAAAGTGACATTTTAACGCAAAATTAACTTTGTTACAGGGTCTGGAGGAGATAACAGAGAACTCATTTCTAACAGACACTGCTGGACAATCCATATGTATAGAAGTCAGCATCTCATGAGTGCCCAGACACAGGTAAGATAGTAAGATTTATTTTTAAAGGTGGGAGCAAGGGTGTGCAGGGCCACAATCTCATTAAACAGGTTCTGTGGCCTGGCATATATATGAGTTTCACCTGAAGGGTTCTGGAGTTTGATTATGCAAAACATAAGGATAATGGATGAATTTGCCTTTTGTTTAAAATGTGGGCTTTCATGCCAAAATAAAGAGGAAAAATATGAACAACTAGTTTTCAATTGGATGATTACCAACAGAAATGTTGTACATTCTACTTACACAGTTCAGATGAGGTCTGCTTGAAAACCCACTGAACTCAATAGAACGTTTATTGATATGATGAAGCTTTAGGTGGAGTCCTTCTGAACTGCACTAGTTTTGCCATTTTTGTTCTGGTTAGTTGTGAGGGCTCTTCGCAGGACTAAGCAGAGACATTTCACAATTGTTATACAAGTTCAGCGACAGCATTTTTAACGCTAATAGAAAAAATGTCAGTCCTGTAGATTGTGTCTCTTCCTTTCATTTTGTGAGCCTGTTCTAGTGGTAAGTTCTGGGTTTATTCAAAACCTGAAAGTCATTAGTATTCTGTTTTGCCGTTGTCTGCATCTATGCTGCTTTTCTATATTAAAAAAAATGCCAAAACCACCTCTTAAAAATACAGAAAATATATACCTAAGAAGCAGGAATTCCAATTTATGGTAAGGGCAGCTAGAGTGTTCCAGCGGTTGGTATTACGATGTAAAGACGTTTCTCTGTTGCTCACTGTTTAAATTGTTGTAGTAATAAAATTATCAGACAGCATTTATTTTCTATGATGGCTGATATGAAATGAGCCGACTATCACGATCCAGTCTGTAGTGGACAGATATCAGGGGTTTACAAGAGTCTCCATTCACCATGGATGCCCTAGTTAGCAGTTTCATTAGATATGCTGAGAACTAATGAGGAACAGAGAATGACATATCTTAGGATTTCTTTTAAGGTTGCATACCGGGATTAACCATGGTCGTGGGAAAGTTTGGGCAGCTTCCTGTGTGTGTGTGTCTGTGTGTGTGTGTGTGTGTGTGTGTGTGTGTACACACTGTACCTGTCCTATGGAAAAGTAAGTTTAATTTCTCCAATGCTATCCAGTATCTCTTTCAAAGTTAAATGCATTTTACATTGAACATTTGTAATTTTCTTCAAAGGAGTAAGTAAAATGAAATCCATATGGTTTCAGCAGTGACCAGGATGTCCCTTTGCGATATAAGCCAACAACAATCAGTGGTAGCCTGGACGTGATAGAGAAACAGTCCTTCTGCTGAGCTGCGTGTAACTCTAGCTTCTATGCATGCTCATTCTAGATCTCTTCCTTATAGCTCTACCTTACTGCTGCATTACCTATCATTAATGAAACAGGCATGAAATTACAGCAGTTCAGGTATTGCGTGGAAGAGAAAGGCAAGCAGGTAAATGTACAAAGATTGCCTTGTAGTGCATTTTAAGAAAATTGTTAACCAGTTAGCAAGAAATTCTGTTTTCCAGTACAGGCAGTCCCCGGGTTACGTACAAGATAGGGACTGTAGGTTTGTTCTTAAGTTGAATCTGTATGTAAGTCGGAACTGGCATCCAGATTCAGCCGCTACTGAAACTGATCAGTTTCAACAGTGGCTGAATCTGAACGCCAGTTCTGACTTACATACAGATTCAACTTAAGAACCCCAGGCGTCCCCAAGTCAGCTGCTGCTGAAACTGATCAGCGGCTGATTCCAGGAAGCCCAGGGCAGAGGCTTCCTGCAGTCAGCCACTGGTCAGTTTCAGCAGTGGCTGACTTGGGGACGCCTGGGGCAGAGCAGCTGGGGTGCTGCTGGGTTGGTCCAGTAGCGCCGCCGCTCCTCGGCGCTACTGGACCAACCCAGCAGTACCCCAGCTGCTCTGCCCCAGGTGTCCTGATTCAGCTACTGCTGAAACTGATCAGCAGCGGCTGAATCAGGACTCCTGGGGCAGAGCAGCTGGCGTGCTGCCGGGTTGGTCCAGTAGCGCCAAGGAGCGGTGCTGCGGGACCAACCGGCAGCGCCCCACCTGCTCTACCACAGGCCCGGGGCTTTGCTCCAGGTCTCCCTGGTCTGCTGGGGGGGGGGCCGCTAGCTGCGCCCCCCCCCCCCCAGCAGACCAGGGACACGGGGAGCAAAGCCGCAGCGTCGGCGGGGTGCCGCGCCTCCCCGGCTTTGCCAGAGCAAAGCCTCAGAGGCGCGGGACCCCTCCACCTCCCCGGCTTTGCTCCAGGTGTCCCTGGTCTGCTGGAGACGGTCCCCAGCAGACCAGGGGCACCGGGAGCAAAGCGGCAGCAGCGGCAGAGTCCCGCGCCTCCCCGGCTTTGCCAGAGCAAAGCCTCAGAGGCGCGGGACCCCTCCACCTCCCCGGCTTTGCTCCAGGTGTCCCTGGTCTGCTGGAGACGGTCCCCAGCAGACCAGGGGCACCCGGAGCAGCTTTTCTCGCCCCAGAGGTCGAGGTGGCGGGACCGCTGCGCTCTGGGCGGTCCCGCTGCCTGCGAGCTCCGGGGCGAGAAAGCCCCGTTCGTAAGTGCGGCTCCGACGTAAGTTAGATCCGCGTAACTCGGGGACTGCCTGTACGCTTACTGGCTATGCAGAACTTGTGATCTGAACTTTGGAGATGGCTGCTCTACTTATGGCATAGATGATGATAACCGTTACCACGAGAGAAGAATCTGTGGGTAAAAAGAGGTGGTCCCAGCTTGAATATAGGACAACTAAAGTGAGATTTTGCCCATGAGGAAAATAAATAGTACAAAATGAACCCAGGTGAAGAGTCAAATGAGGAAAATTTATTAATCAGAAATGGTTAATTAATTATTCTTAACCATTTAAATTTTTAAGGGAGAAAAACCCAGCGTTGTCCCCCCCCCAAACAAGAAGAGTGTCGTTTAGGTACCAAGAGAGGGTGGGAATGATGGTACAGAAAGGGATTGGACGGTATTACTTTAGGACTGAAGGAGGAGGATATAAAACCATCTGATTGAAGAGAAAAAGGAATAAAAATGTTCTTTACAGAAGCAGACCAACAAATGTAAAGATCTCTGGAAGTGAGAGAGAGTGTTCATGGCACTGTCATACAATATTAATGCCAACTTAGGCTGCCTAAACGGAAGAGTGGAAGGCTAGAGAATTAGGGAATGCCCATCCTTCCATGCCCCTCACCTACTTTAAATCTGCCCAAGCCACATTTTTTCCAAAAGGCCTTTCCTTTTTCGTCGGGTTCCTAGCGATCTAGGGGTGTGTCTACACAGCAGTGTAACTCAAAATAAGATACGGAATTTGAGCTACGCAAATTGCGTATCTTATTTCAATGCTATTTTGAAATAACGTATTTCATCATTTGGTGAAATTTGGAAATAAAGTGCCATTCTGAAACGTCCTTTACTCCTTGTAGAATGAGGTTTACAGGGACGGCGGAATAACAATCCTGAAATAGCTATCCTGCATCTTCACAGCAAATCTGTTATTTCAGGATACTCCGGTATCCGGAAACAGCATTGCAGTGTAGACATACCCCAAATGACTATAACACAGTTAGCACGTTCCTCATTTCCACAGTAATGATTTAACGTGCTAATGAAGCCAACATTTATAAATCAGAAGTGTCAACACAAGGTACCTGATTAGTAAAAAATAACAACAATAAAATAACGAGAGATGGCATATAACCTGTTGATTTTATACACAGCTGCTTTATTTACTCCGCTAGTAAAAGGGATATTTGAGCTTTACTTGGTGACAAAGCAAATATCCCCAGTAAAAATTACATTCCTTTAAAGCTCAAAGGCCCACCATAAACAAGAGAAACATGGGAGAGGGAGAGAATGCTGGCCGGGGATGAGCAACCAAAAGCCATTCAACCTATTCATTCATAAGCCTCCAGAAACTCATCTGCTGTTACTGTTTCCCCTGTTACATGCATTTTAGACACTCTGGGTATGTCTACACTACCCCCCTAGTTCGAACTAGGGGGGGTAATGTAGTCATACGGAGTTGCAAATGAAGCCCGGGATTTGAATTTCCCGGGCTTCATTTGCATAAAGCCGGCCGGCACCATTTTTAAATGCCGGCTAGGTCGGACCCCGTGCCGCGCGGCTACACGTGGCACAGACTAGCTAGTTCGGATTAGGCTTCCTAATCCGAACTAGCTGTACACCTCATTCCACAAGGCATATAGCTAGTTCAGATAGGAAGCCTAATCCGAACTAGCTAGTCCATGCCGCGTGTAGCCGTGCGGCACGGGGTCCGACCTAGCCGGCATTTAAAAATGGCGCCGGCCGGCTTTATGCAAATGAAGCCTGGGAAATTCAAATCCCGGGCTGCATTTGCAACTCCGTATGACTACATTTCCCCCCCCCCCCCAGTTTGAACTGGGGGGTAGTGTAGACATACCCTCTCTTCCCCTCACCCCACAAATGTAACTTATAGGCCTGAGAAGACTGAAGTTACTGCTTGGTGCCATTTTGGTTGTTAGGTCGGCAGGCGTGTGTGGGGAGAAGGGCAATGGTGGATGTGTGCATTAAAATTGCTACTTCTTTTCAAATGATGAGGAAGCAACATTCTTCTCATAGCTTTGTGAATTTATGGAAGTTTCCCACATTATTGTTTGTCAGCTTGGGTTTGGGTCTTTGGTCCTATCAGCCTGCCAGAACTTAAATGTTACAGCATAGGCCACTCTCCTCAGGAAAGCTGCACAAGCCAAGGGTGCTAAGAGCTACAGTTGGTTGGTTTTCATCTAGCCTATATCTC